>NC_077230.1:203290530-203625684 GCF_027887165.1 Monodelphis domestica
CTTGCTATAGTCAGGATCTTAGTGCTTCTGTTCTGTCATAAGCTCTATGTAGCATCAAGTTCAACATGTAATCTATCTATCTATCTATCTATCTATCTATCTATCTATCTATCTATTTTCAAGTTCAAATTCAGAAATATTTCCTTGAGTGTGTTAGCATTTCTCACTTTTTGATGCCTTTGAGGCAATATTAACTTAATGGTAATTATAGAATTGAATGGGATCCATAAGGAACTAAGTAGCATATCACACACTTTAAAGGATTCATTTGTAAGACATAATATGCATGCAGTAGTTTGGACACATTTATTAAAACACTGAAAATGTATCCAAAGTTTCTCATCAATTTGGGAAAAGCCATATAAGACTGGCACAATACTTATGGCCAAAAACATGTCAAATCAGGTACATGGTTCAATCTCTTTTTTAAAAATGAATTTTGTTCTTTATAAGGTACTTTTTGGGCCAGCTTCTCTTCCCTCCTCTCCTGTTATTAACTTCCCTTCCTTTTCCTGTCAGTTAAAATTAATATTAAGATTTTCAGGTCCAAATATTTTATATATAAGCAATAATAAAGCTAATTTCTCATCTTATATTCTAACATCTCTGCTCTTTCTTCTATGATGTCCCTGATTCCTAGAATGGATTCTCTTACATTCTCTCTTCAAGCCTGCTTCTCCTGATATTCCTTCTTTCATTCATGGTCTAACTCTGGTGATAACTTCTATGAAGAAGTCTTTCTTTTTGTTCCTTTCTGCACCCAAATCCATGGTGAAATTTATCTGTCTCTTCTCAGATTTCTTATAACAACCATTAGCCTCAACCTCTTCCTTTCACTTAATGCATTTTCTCTTGCATCTTACTATTTATGCATGCTTTTCCCCCCATATTAGATCGTCACTTCCTTTAGACAATCATTTGTGTCCTTAATTGATATGAATGTATTTTAAAATTTAATTTTATTCATTGATTTGTTCACCAAACATTTAATATGCTAGTTCTTGCTGCATTATGTGCTGTAGAGATATATAATACAAATGTACATATCATTGAGGAACAAAAAATATCTAACATTTAGAAAAGAAACTTTTCTTAATATCTTTTATTTTTCACATTACCTACACTTCTCCTTCATCCTCCATCCTCCCAGAGATCTAACCATGAACACAAATAATTTTTAAACAATAAGAAAAAAATCCAGTAGAAACCAATAATTAAAAATGTCATTAAATGCAACATTTT
The DNA here is from genome assembly GCF_027887165.1 of Monodelphis domestica. Taxonomy (NCBI): domain Eukaryota; kingdom Metazoa; phylum Chordata; class Mammalia; order Didelphimorphia; family Didelphidae; genus Monodelphis; species Monodelphis domestica. The sequence goes on from NC_077230.1 coordinate 203,291,773, forward strand.
ATACTGTTCCCATCTCCTCAAAGGAGGACGGTGTCTCTTTCTCTTCTGGGCCAACCTTATTTTTTTTTTTTATAATATTACAGTATTCAGCATCAATTGTTTTGTGATTATTTTTTCCTTTTATTTACAGTGTTGTAGTTATTTGTGCATATTTTTTCTTGGTCTGTTTATTTCACTTTGCAGCAGTTCCTATGTGTTTTCCCCTGTTTCTCTGTTTTTATCAAGCCCATTTTTTCCCCTAATAGCATAGCAATAAGTAGTAGTTTGTTATATTCACATGCCTTAATTTGTATTGTAATTTCTTATTTGGTGGACATCTACTTAGTTTAAGGTTCTTTGCCATAATAAAAAGGGCTACCTCTAAGTATTTAGGTGTATATGGAGGCTTTCTTTTCACCAGTGATATCCTTGGGTCATTTTCTTAGTCATGGAAACCCTGGCTTAAAGGATGTGGGTATTTCATTCACTTTCTTCAAATAATTACAAGTAATTTTCAACAATGGTTTTACTCTAATTCACAACTCTTCTAAACATGAATTTTGCATTAGTGGGAATGTCTTTCTCCATTTACAATTCTTTTTAGCGCTGTTCACATACTTTAGCTACTTTTTTTTTACAATTTTGAAATTACTTTTCATGACATATATACACACAAATATATATATACATATATATACAAATACTTGTCTAACTCTAATTCTAAACCATTATCAGAAATACTTAATATAATTTTTATTACACCACTTTTCTTATTATAGAAATATTAATTTTGTTTCTGTAAAAGCTTTTCAATTTCATGTCATTAGAATTTTTTTATCTTTTACAATTGCCTTTATAGCCCTTGTTTGGTTAAGAAAGAATTCATCCCTTTCTGACATCTATGAAAGATGTATGCATACTTGTTGGCACAGTGAATAAAATATTGGATCTTGAGATTCCTCAGATGCCCTCAGCTACTTACTAGATATGTAACTTTAGGAAAGTCAACTATTCTCTGTCTGCTTCAATTTTCTTATCTGTAAAATGGGAATAGGAAATATCAAAAGTAAATTAGAATGGTAAACTTATTACATGTTTATGGATAGAAGAGGAATTTAAGAGTCAGCAAGAGGTGGATTGCATTTTGAAACATAAATTGAATAATTTGGAGTACATTAAATTGAAAAGTTTTTGTACAAATAAAGATAATGTTGCCAAGATTAGAAGGAAAGCATAAAATTAAGAGAAAAATTTATAGACAGCCTCTGAGAAGTCTCATATCTAAAATATATAGAGAACTGTCAGTTTATAAGAATTGCAAAAGATATGAACAGGCATTTTTGGTATAAAAAATCAAATCCATGTATAGGTATGTGAAAAATTCTCTATATCACTACTGACTAGAAAAATGCAAATCAAAATAGTTCTGAGATACCATCTCACATCCATCAGACTGGCTAAAATGACAAAAGAGCAAAATGAGAAATGTTGGAGAGGATGTGGAAAAATGGGGATGCTAATACACTGTTGGTGGAACTGTGAACTGATCTAACCATTTTGGAGAACAATATAGAATTTCACTCAGAGAATTATAAAGCTGTGTATACCCTTAGACCCAGCTGTTTCCCAAGGAGATCAGGGAAAAAGGGGAAAACCCCCTCCCCCTACATGTTAGAAAATATTTATAGTAGTTCTCTTTGTGGTGGCAAAGAATTGGAATTTGAAAGCATGTCCATCAGTTGGGGAATAACTAAACAAATTATGGTATATTTTTGTGTTGGAAGGATACCACATCATAAGAAATAATCAACAAGCTAATTAAAAAAAATTTGGAAAGAACTAAAAGGGATAATGAATAGTGAAATTAATAGAACCAAGATAACATTATACACAGCTACAGAATTAATACTGGAAGAATAAATCACAAATATTACCTCCAGTGAGTGAAATGAAAGGTGAAAACATGAAATACTAAATTTTATGAACATAGTCTCTCAGATGACACCTTCTGTGAGGCAGGGAGGATGAGGAGGGGTTAGATTAGGACACTTGTGGATAGAATTTATTAAGTAGATATGAAGAAAAGTAAGCTAAACATATAAGAGATTTGTGATTAAATTTATGTACAATCTTCCTTTCTTTGTAGGTAGAAATATTTGTTTTATTTGGTTTTGTAAAATTTGAAATAAAAATAAAGTAAAATAAAAAAGGTTGTAATAGTAATACTCATCTCCCAAGATTTCTATGAAGATCAAATGAGGTATCATTTATAAGGCTCTTTGCAAACCTTAAAATGGTATATAAATGCTATTATGTATGATCTCTTTCTCTTTTAATTTTTTATGGTATGATCTTTAATATTCAGTTAACATATTCTTTTGCTACATATTGTAGAATATGATGTAAGATGTTGGTCTAAGCTCAATTTGTGCCAGATTGCATTCTAGTTTTCCTATAAGTACTTATCTAATAGGGAATTCTTTTTCTGGTTTATTGAACACATTGCTTTATTGTACTATATATTTTCTGGTTCTTCTTTGCCTAGTCTATCTCACTGTGCTACTTTTCATTTTTTTAAAAATTAGTATTAAATGGTTTTCATGACTAGTTAATATAAAACTTTTCCTTACTAAACATAAAATATTTTGTTAGGTTTCCAGGGTAATGTTAAAGTCAGTATAATATACCTTTATGGGAAATAAGAATGAAAAGATTCAAAACACTGAAAAAATCAAGATGAAATTTCCCAAGATACATCTCCCTACTAAAAAAGCACATGTTTTTATTACAAATAGAGGTGAAGTTTAATTATGTTTTGATTTATTAAAAGTTTTTTTCTTTATGCTTAAAAATGCTTGTTGAATTGAACTGATTTTTAAAAACAAAACCAAAAATGGATGTTTATGTACTTCAAAAATACAGACTAAGCATTGAACTTGATGTTATAATAAGTGTGTAAATTACGAGCTCCACTTAGAGGTTGTATAGTATATGCTTTGGAGAACTGATGTTCTCATTCTGGGTTATTTTTCTGCTTACAGGTCAGTGTTTCCTTCAGGTCTCTAATTAGATTTCAGATAAAAATGGCATTTTCCAAAGGAGTTAGAGAAGCACAGAACAAATGATGGTGGCTCATTCAGTTTAAATCCCCAAACATTCTCACAGCAGGGTAGTCTGATCTGCTTAACTGAGGAGCTGAAGAGCAATATGGTGCTGATAGTTTCTAGAAAACATGGTGAAGCATATGTCTGGCAGCTTCTAAATGAGTTCCATTTTCTCCTCATTGATTTAAATAGATTTCTTCCATAAAGAGGAAGGGGAGAGAGGCTTTCTATTTAACAGGCAAGTCATATTTCCCTACTGAATTTGAGTCTTATTTAAAAATTTTTGTGGATAAAGTTAATCAGGCTAAAATCTACCTTGTCAGCAAATTAATTCATGTGCCTACATTGTTATTTCTTTTGTCAAGTTAATTTTATTTAACTATTGCCCTTCTTAGAGGCACTGAACACATAAAAATACTATTTTTTAAAATCTAAACTAATCTCATAATTAATCTCAGAAACAAAAAGGTAAACTTGGAAGAAATTTAACTTTTTCTTTCTCAGATTCAGCAATCACATTTGAAATGCTAATAGCCTAACCAAGTCACTAACCTTTACATAAATGAGAATATTTTAGCACATTAAACCCAAATTAACCAGCATCCCATCAGTCAGAATTCTCAATTAATCAGAGATCAGCCCACCCCCAAGCATCTTTCAGTGGGGAAAGATACAAATGACAAGAAAAACAACTTAGATATGATATTAAAATACACTAATTAAAATTATCTTCTAGCATATGTCCTGGGATTTATTATATTTGATACTGTCATTATACCTAAATCTATTAGTTTTTGCCTGTCTACAATATCATAAAACTAGAATTGCTTATTGTATGTTTATCATATATATAATAACCTGTATTATATCAAAGAAATAGTAAATCATATTCATTGTATTTTACTTATTATGTATTATTAGTATTAGATACTTATTCGTATATTAGTTATTAGAACCAAATAAAAATTTTTTTATATATGTATGAGAGGAGGGGAGGGAAAAAAAGGAGAGGACAGAGAGCTTGAGACAAAGAGACAGAGATAGGCAGAGATGACAAACTAACACTTTTTAAACACTTTTAAAAATAAAAGACTATATCTCCTTATCCCTATGTAAATCAGGCTGGAAGGAGAGGGACTGTCATAGACCCATCCCAGTCTGCTGTGTGCAGGAGCTTTGACCTACTCATTTCTTTTTTTTTTTAATTTTAAACATTATTTTATTTGGTCATTTCCAAACATTATTCACTGGAAACAAAGATCGTTTTCTTTTCCTCCCCGCCCCCCTCCCACCACCTTTCCCTCTCCCATAGCCGACGCACGATTCCACTGGTTATCACATGTGTTCTTGACTCGAACCCATTTCCCTGTTGTTGGTATTTGGAGTCTCTCCTCAGTCATATCCCCTCAACCCCTGTAGTCAAGCAGTTGCTTTTTATCAGTGTTTTTACTCCCACAGTTTATCCTCTGCTTGTGGATAGTATTTTTTTAGATCCCTGCAGATTGTTCAGGGACATTGCATTGACACTAATGCAATTAGTCCATTACCTTCAATTGTACCACAGTGTATCAGTCTCTGTGTACAATGTCTTCCTGGTTCTGCTCCTTTCGCTCTGCATCACTTCCTGGAGGTTGTTCCAGTCTCCATGGAATTCCTCCACTTTATTATTCCTTTGAGCACAATAGTATTCCATCACCAACATATACCATAATTTGTTCAGCCATTCCCCAATTGATGGGCATCCCCTCGTTTTCCAATTTTTGGCCACCACAAAGAGTGCAGCTATGAATATTCTTGTACAAGTCTTTTTCCTTATTATCTCTTTGGGGTACAAACCCAGCAGTGCTATGGGTGGATCAAAGGGCAGACAATCTTTTAGCGCCCTTTGGGCATAGTTCCAAATTGCCCTCCAGAATGGCTGGATCAATTCACAACTCCACCAGCAACGCATTAATGTCCCCACTTTGCCACATCCCCTCCAGCATTCATTACTTTCCATAGCTGTCATGTTAGCCAATCTGCTAGGTGTGAGGTGATACCTCAGAGTTGTTTTGATTTGCATCTCTCTGATTATAAGAGATGTAGAGCACTTTTTCATGTGCTTATTAATAGTTTTGATTTCTTTGGCTGAAAACTGCCTGTTCATGTCCCTTGCCTATTTATCAATTGGAGAATGGCTTGATTTTTTGTACAATTGATTTAGTTCTTTGTAAATTTGAGTAATTAAACTTTGTCAGAGGTTTTTATGAAGATTGTTTCCCAATTTGTTGCTACCCTTCTGATTTTGGTTACATTGGTTTTGTTTGTACCAAACTTTTTAATTTGATGTAATCCAGATTATTTATTTTGCATTTTGTAACTCTTTTTAAGTCTTGCTTGGTTTTGAAGTCTTTCCCTTCCCAAAGGTCTGACATGTATGCTATTCTGTGTTCGCCTAATTTTCTTATAGTTTCCTTCTTTATGTTCAAGTCATTCACTCATTTTGAATTTATCTTGGTGTAGGGTGTGAGGTGTTGATCTAAACCTAATCTTTCCCACACTGTCCTCCAATTTTCCCCAACAGTTTTTATGAAATAGTGGATTTTTGTCCCAAAAGCTGGGATCTTTGGGTTTGTCATATACTATCTTGCTGAGGTCACTTGCCCCCAGTCTATTCCACTGATCCTCTTTTCTGTCTCTTAGCCAGTACCAGATTGTTTTGGTGACCACTTCTTTATAATATAGTCTGAGATCTGGGACTGCAAGACCCCCTTCCTTTGTATTTTTTTTTCATTATTTCCCTAGATATCCTTGATCTTTTGTTCTTCCAAATGAACTTTGTTATGGTTTTTTCTAAATTAGTAAAAAAATTTTTTGGAAGTTCCATGGGTACGGCACTAAATAGATAGATGAGTTTGGGTAGGATGGTCATTTTTATTATATTGGCTCGTCCTACCCATGAGCAGTTAATGTTCTTCCAATTGTTCAAGTCTAGCTTTAGTTGTGTGGAAAGTGTTTTGTAGTTGTGTTCATATAGTTCCTGTGTTTGTCTCAGGAGATAGATTCCTAAGTATTTTATTTTGTCTCAGGCAATTTTGAATGGGATTTCTCTTTCTAGTTCTTGCTGCTGAGCTGTGTTGGAATTATATAGAAATGCTGATGACTTATGTGGGTTTATTTTGTATCCTGCAACTTTGCTAAAGTTGTTGATTATTTCAATTAGCTTTTTGGTTGAATCTCTAGGATTCTTTAAGTAGACCATCATGTCATCTGCAAAGAGTGATAATTTGGTCTCCTCCTTGCCTATTTTAATGCCTTCAATTTCTTTTTCATCTCTAATTGCTACTGCTAGTGTTTCTAATACAATGTCAAATAATAGAGGTGATAATGGGCATCCTCGTTTCACTCCTGATCTTAATGGGAATGGATTTAGTTTATCCCCATTGAAGATGATATTAGTTGATGGTTTTAGATATATATACTGTTTATTATTTTTAGGAAAGGCCCTTTTATTCCTATGCTTTCTAGTGTTTTTAGTAAGAATGGGTATTGTATTTTATCAAAGGATTTTTCTGCATCTATTGAGATAATCATGTGGTTCTTGTTGGTTTGCTTATTGATGTGGTCAGTTATGTGGATGGTTTTCCTAATATTGAACCAGCCCTGCATCCCTGGTATAAATCCTACTTGATCATGGTGGATGACCCTTCTGATCACTTGCTGGAGTCTTTTTGCTAGTATCCTATTTAAGATTTTTGCATCTATATTCATTAGGGAGATTGGTCTATAATTTTCTTCCTCTGTTTTTGGCCTGCCTGGCTTTGGAATTAGTACCATGTTTGTGTCATAAAAGGAGTTTGTTAGAACTCCCTCTTTGCTTATTATGTCAAATAGTTTGTATAGTACTGGAGTTAGCTGTTCTTTGAATGTTTGATAGAATTCACTGGTGAATCCATCAGGCCCTGGGGATTTTTTCTTAGGAAGTTTTTTGATGGCCTGTTGGATTTCTTTTTCTGATATGTGATTATTTAAGAAACCTATTTCTTCTTCTGTTAGTCTAGGGAATTTATATTTTTGTAAATATTCATCCATATCACCTAGGTTGGTATATTTATTGCTATATAGTTGGGCAAAGTAGTTTTTAATGATTGCCTTAATTTCCTCTTCATTGGAGGTGATGTCCTACTTTTTCATCCTTGATGCTGTTAATTTGCCTTTCTTCTTTCCTTTTTTAAATTAGATTGACCAGTACTTTGTCTATTTTGTCTGTTTTTTCAAAGTACCAGCTTCTAGTCTTGTTTATTAGCTCAATAGTTCTGTCACTTTCGATTTTATTAATTTCTCCCTTAATTTTTAGGATCTCTAGTTTGGTTTTCTTCTGGGGGTTTTTAATTTGTTTGTTCTCAAGTTTTTTGATTTGCATTTCCAATTCCTTGATCTCTGTCCTCCCTAATTTGTTAATATATGCACTCAGGGATATGAATTTTCCTCTAAGTACTGCCTTGGCTGCATCCCATAAGGTTTGAAAGGATGTCTCGCCATTGTCATTTTCCTCAATGAAATTATTAATTGTTTCTATGATTTCTTCTCTAACTAACCGATTTTGGAGTATCATATTATTTAATTTCCAATTAATTTTTAATTTGGCTCTACATGTACCCTTACCAATCAATATTTTTATTGCCTTGTGATATGAAAAGGCTGCATTTATTATTTCTGCTTTTCTGCATTTGAGGGCCATGTTTCTGTGACCTAGTGTATGATCTGTTTTTGTGAATGTGCCATGTGGTGCTGAAAAGAAGGTGTATTCCTTTTTGTCCCTATTTATTTTTCTCCATATGTCTATTAACTCTAATTTTTCTAAGATTTCATTCACCTCTTTTACCTCTTTCTTGTTTATTTTTTGGTTTGATTTATATAAATTTGATAGTGGTTGGTTCAAGTCTCCCACTAATATGGTTTTACTGTCTATTTCCTCCTTCAATTCTCCTAGTTTCTCTATTAAAAATTTGGATGCTATACCATTTGGTGCATACATGTTGATTAGTGATATTTCCTCATTGTCTATACTCCCTTTTAACAGAATATATTTACCTTTTCTATCCCTTTTGATCAGGTCTATTTTTGCTTTGGCTTTGTCAGATATCATGATTGCAACTCCTGCCTTCTTTCTGTCAGTCGAGGCCCAAAAGGTCTTACTCCAACCTTTAATTCTAACCTTGTGAGTGTCAACCCGCCTCATATGTGTTTCTTGAAGACAACAAATGGTAGGTTTTGGGTTCTAATCCAATCTGCTATTTGTCTACATTTTATGGGTGAGTTCATCCCATTCACATTCAAATTTATGATTGTCATTTGTGGATTCACTGGCATTTTGATATCTTCCCCTAGTTCTGACCTTTCTTCTTTAGCTATCTCCTTTTGAACCAGTGATTTACTTTAGGTCAGTCCCCCTAGTCCCCTCCCTTTAAATGCTCCCTTCCCCTCTCCCCCTTCCTTCCCTCCATTTTTATACTCCCTTCCCCATCCCCCTCCTTAATTTTCCTTTCTTTTTTGCCCTGTTGGATAAGGTAGAATTCAGGATCCCACTGCATCTAGATGTTCTTCCCTCTCAGATTTGATTTCACTGAGAGTAAGGTTTAAGTAATTCCACTTCATGCTCTCTTCCTCTCCTTCTCATATGAGAGTTCTTCCCCTCCCCTTCCCATGTGTATCTTTATATGGGAAAGATTATTCTATTAAGTCCCCCCTTATTTCTTGAAGTAAATCTTAGTGTTATTGACGGTTCCCCCCCTCCCTTTTCATTTCTTTGCCCCCACTTTCTCCAAATCTTCTTAATGCCCCAATCTTTTCCTATGCATGTTTCTTCTAACTACTCTTATGATGCATACAATTTTTGAGAGTTACACAAAACATTTCCCCCACATATTAATATATATAATTTGATGTAAATGTAGTCCTTATAGAAGAGAGTTTGCCTTAAAGAAAAAGATAAGATTCATCTCCTTTTCCCTTTCTTTCATATTTACCTTTTCATGTTTCTCTTGCTTTCTGTGCTTGGATATCAAATTTTCCACTAAGTTCTGGTCTTTTCTTAGCAAATGTTTGGAAATCTTCTATTTTGTTGAATGCCCATACTTTCCCCTGGAAGTATATAGTCAGTTTTGCTGGGTAGTTGATTCTTGGTTGGAGACCCAGCTCTCTTGCCTTTCTAAATATCGTGTTCCATGCTTTGCGGTCTCTTAGTGTATTAGCCACTAAGTCATGTGTGATCCTTATGGGAGCCCTCCTATATCTGAAGCTCCTCTTCTTGGCTTCTTGTAGGATTTTCTCCTTTTCTTGGAAGCTCTTGAATTTGGCAATTACATTCCTAGGGGTTGTCTTTTGGGGATTTAGTATAGAGGGTGATCTATGAACCCTTTCTATTTCTATTTTGCCCCCTTGCTCCAGAACGTGGGGGCAATTTTCTTTTATAATCTCCTGTAGAATAACATCGAGTTTATTGTTTATCTCTGTTTTTTTCTGGGGGACCGATATTTCGGAGGTTGTCTCTTCTTCCTCTGTTTTCCAAGTCTGTGACCTTTTCAGTGAGATATTTTATGTTTTCTTCTAATTCATTAATTTTTTGGCTTTGCTTTATTGATTCTTGCTGTTTTATGATCTCACTTTCTTCGAGTTGCTTAATTCTGGTCATTAGGGACTGGTTTTGCTTTTCAGCTTTGTCTGCCTTTCTATTGGATGTTTCCAGCTCTTTTTCCAATTGAGCAGTCTTATCTTTCAGACAGCTGATCTCTTTCTCCCATTTTTCTTTCCAGGTTTCCATCTTTTGGGTAAGTTCCAGTTTGAGATCTTCCAGAGCTTGTTGATAGTTTCCGCTTTTTGGAGGCATGTTCTGATTTTTTTGGATTTCATCCTCATTCTCTTCTTTTCCTTGGGTACTTCCACCATAAAAGTTTTCAATAGTCACCTTTTCCCCTTTCTTCCTGGAGGCTTGATTTTGGGCCATGTGAGCCATCCCTTTGGTGGTTTTATTCCCCTTTCCTTTTAGTCTGGGGTCTGGGTGATATGGGCGGGTTTTCTGTAAATTTAGGTTGCCTCAGACTAGTTCTTCCCAGCCTCCGAGGTTTCTTAGAGTGCTGGGGCCCTGATCACAGCCACACTGCCCAGGTGTTCAGCTCCACCCAGACAATCAGCGTGTGGTCCACCCCTGGTGTTTAGCTCCGCCCAGATGCTCAGCTCAACCTCCCCAAGTACGGCTCCCTGGGCCCCCTGTGCTCAGCGCAGGATTCTCCCATGAAACCGCCCTGAGATGTTTTTTCCTAGCAGTCCCCAGATCCCAAGGACCCTGGAGTGCCCCCCCCCCCAGACAGAGACGTTCCCCACTCACTCGCTGTCCTGGTGAGCGCTCAGGTAGCTCACTCTGGTTTGGTGGAGGAGGTGAGGTGGGGGAAGGGCGGCTCAGTTCACATTTCTGTGCAAGCTTTCCCTCCTTCTTATTATAGTGTGGAAATGTTCAAACTCCACGTACCTTTGCCTCTGTGGAGTACTGGGGGTCCTTCTGTTCCTCCAAAGCTGATTTTTATGCTCCTTTGATGTATTCTATTTCGTTCGGTGCCGGGGAGAGGAAGCGTGTGGCGTCTAGATTGCAGCCATGATTACCTGGAAGTCGAGCTACTCATTTCTGACATGGATTGGTATCATCCCTCCTTTGGCAACATGATAATATCTTGCTCCTTTACCATGTTGGTGCTGGATTTGGTGTGGATAGCTAATAAACTTAGTCTGCATTGCAGACTTGTCTCTCAGAGCTTGAAATCTACTGTCCTCAAACCACACACCTCCTTCCCCGTCCTGGTCTTATTCTAACCCATTTTGGAAAGAGTTCTGAAAAAAAGTTGAAACAAAAAGATTTACTTTAACTGGAGCCATGGTATCAAATGCACACAGAAGTGGGCTATTGCTCTGGACATAAGAATGCCTCTGGCCACATATTTACTTAATTTTGAAATGTAATACATTTTATTGCATTTTGTTAAATATTTTCCAATAACTTTAAAAAAAAAAAACCTTTACCATCCATCTTAGAATCATTACTGTGTATAATTGGTTCTAAGGCAGAAGAGTGATAAGGGCTAGGCAATAGGGGTTAAGTGACTTGCTCAGGGTCACACAACTAGGAAGTGTCTGAGGTCGGATCTGAATGTAGGACCTCCCATCTCTAGGCCTGACTCAATCTACTGAGCCATCCTTCTGCCCTTCCTTCCCCCAATTACCTGTTAATCTGGTTCTGGTTTCACTTGGGAGTGTTGTGGGCAGCCTGGTATTTCATAAGTATTTGATACATCTGAAGTAGTATATTATACAGCTGAATATTCTGGTAAATTGATTTTCTAAACCATATTAATAATTGACTGTCAACTTTAGTATAGTCCACTAATTTTCTGATTGTTTTGGAAATAAGTAATGCTACAGGTAACTACATGTCTAATTTGATACAGTTGAATTATACCTATTTATTCTCAAACTGGTCTGTACATCTAATTTCATCTCTTATTAAGTGTTAAAATTAATTTGTTTGGACCTTACTGTTCTTTAATAAAATGCATTTTACATCTTAAAAATGTTAACTGGTGAAAATGATTGGTGGTTACATCGTACACAAAATTTGCTAGGATCACTTAATTATAACATTTTCATTTTTTCTCTGAGGCAATAATGACATCAGTAATTCAATACTTTCTACTGTGACTTCATCTACCTCACTCAAGATGGTTCTCTATGATTATTTCCATCCATCCATCCATCCATCATCCATCCATCCATCTATCCATCCACCTGTCTGTCCTTCAATCTATTATCTATCTATCTATATAACCTATCTATCTTAAGACAAATTAAGGATAATTTTTCCAAGGAGGAAAGTTAAGTCCAGTCTTTTATTATGTAATTACTATGTAGTAGTGAAATGTAGAAATGAAATGTAGCAATAGTCTATTCCATACTTTATTACTTTACCCACCTATCCTATCATGATAGGAACCAAAATAAAACTTTTATTTATATAAGTGATTAAAATTAATCACAAAACAACCAAACTAAAAGGAAATGGGCTATTTGTGTGCATATGGTAATTGTCTTTCTTTTTAGGAATGTCAAAAAGTTTTAAAGGAAAAAATCCTTATTAAGTTTTAGTTTTGCTATATGATCATTTTGACTGTACAAGGTACTGAATACATTATTTAACATGAATTTTTGAAAGAAATTGGACATAGTTCCCTATAGTTTTAGTTTTTTTTCCTTTTACCACAGAATTCCTGCTTTCCACATGAAAGCATAAGTGCAGAAGGTCTAAAATTGTCTCTAGTGATTACAACAGTGGAACACATTCAAAAGATGTTAGTTATGGGATAAAGTCCCTATTGGGCTGAATTAAATTAAATCTAATTTTTTAAAAAGTGAGATGATTGCTGGAGCCTAATTAATAATAAAATCATTTATCCTTACTCTCTTCTGTATAAAAGGGGATTATATCCTCTTATATAGAGATTATATCTAGTATACTGGATTATATTTATTCCAGGCTGGGTAGTGGATTCAGAACTGAACTACCCAGGCTAATGAGGGGTTTCAATGGCAAATTCCAAAATAGCCTATGACCTAACATTTTATCTCTATCATTGTAATATATTATACTTCTAAAAATATAGTACTATAGTGTTCTAATTTTGGTTTCTTTATATTCTATGAGCCTATTCTAAATAATGAGTGAAAAAGGAGTCAATTAATGAATTAAAAATAATTTATTGAGCACAAAATATGCAAACATACATGAAACCATGGGGATACAAATAGAAAAGTAAGACAATTTCTGCTGGAAAAGAGCTCACATTCTAATGAGGGAGATAACACATATGAGTTTCAGTTGCAATTCAGATGGAAAGGTCTCATGGTCCGTAGGGTACAGCCCAATATCAATTGGCAGTACATCATTTTTCATTTCTATGCCATGGTAGATATCAAGGGAAGCCAATTTGATATATGACATTTTTGTCATACACATCAATTAGTTTGTCAATAAGTACTGAAATTTTTATCTTCTTTTGGGAATATAGTTTTCAAAAGCAGGATGTATCCCCCCTACAAGAAGTTTATGTGGTATTGGGAGGAGACTACATGCACTCAGATAAGGAAATAGAGGATATTTTCAAATAAATGCAAAGTGACAGGGGTTGAAGTGGAATTTTTGCTGATTCTGAAGGTGCTGTAGGGATCTAAGAGGTAGAGGAAGGAGGAAGACCATTCCAGTCATGAACACAGAAATAGAATGTTATATTCAGGAACCAATAAGGATAATATGTTTGTTTGGAACTTTTGGAGTTTGTGATGTTGATTGGAACGTGCAGATAGAGGGATCAGGTAGGTAGAGATATTTGCCTGGAGATAGATAAGATCAGGAGAGAAATAAGAGTAAAATATATAAAATTCAGAGTCACATATATGAATTATGATTGAAATTCAGGGGAGCTAATGATCTTATCAAGAATAAGAGTCTAGAGCAAAAAGAGGAGAAAGCCCAGGAAAGAGCCCTGGGTCATGTCAAAGTAAAAGTATAGGGAATGAGACATGGATGATGATCCAATAAAGGAGACAAGGAAGAACTGATCAATTAGGTAAGAGTAGAACCTAGAGAGTCAACATTGACAAATGCTACAGAGATTTAATTTATTCCTTAGATTACATTCTCTTCCTAGACAAAATGGATTTTTGATTTTCTGTTTTCTATACTCTGTTTCTCTACTCTTTGCATTTATATGAACCATTCTCTTTGTCCAGAAAGGATTCTCTCTTTATTTCTATTAGAAAATCCTAATCTTTTCTAAAGCTTAATTAAAAAACCACTTCCTTTGTGAAAGTTTCTCTAGTAGCCTTCTTCATTCCCCCAAGATATTAAAACTCTCCTTACTTTATATTTATCTCTGTTCCTGTTGGGTTCAGTCAGTAGAATGTAATATCCTAGAGAGAAAGTACTGTTTAAAAAAATTCCTATTCTCAGCCTCAAGTAGAGTATCTTGCACAGAATAGGCTAAATGCTTCTTGAGTTGAATTCTTCTGACCTAAGACATTTCCCACCACTTACTTTTTTTTCCTTAGTGGGACTATGTTGCACATCTACTGCCTTTTCTTCTGTTCTTCACATACATATCTCAATAGATGTCCCCTCAGACTCTATACCCCTTAGACTAATATACCCCAACGTATATTATATTTTTACCAGTTTTATTTTTACATTCTTCTTTCCAACTTCTGTCTAATTTTCTAGGACAATTTTTCTCACTCATTTTCTTTGTTTCCAGTTGACAGTATAGAAAGGAACCTACTTGTAGTTGCCTCCAATCATAAGAATAGTGCTGCTAATCCTTGAGTATCAAAAAATTAAAAGTTATTAGTTCTGAAGTGAAATTATACATTATACCAGCTGACTTCTAAGGGTCCTTCCAGGTTTAAAATTCATGATTCAGAAATAAAGGAACAATATTATTAGCTCTGAAATCTTTGAATACCTGGAAATGAACTTTGGAAGCCAAACAAGAAATTTGTTTTTTTCTTTTCATTTTCCTCTAATTAAAATTTCAATTACACAAACACTATATGAAAGATTATCTTGTTACATTTTGTCTTCCTGTTATATTTAGTTAATTAGAATTATAATAGTGTTGTTTACTTCTTGAATAATTTTCATTACAAATATATAACATTTCCTTTGAAAGCTGGGGTAATTACCAAATTCTTTTAGAGTGTAATTAAAGTTGTCAGACCACTCATTGAAAGCTAGGAGGGAAGTCAGACCAATCAACAAAGTCAAATACAGTATGATCTAAGGATGAAAAATGAGGCCAGAATATTAATCCTACATGATCATGTATCAAGAACAAACAGGTCAGAATTATGACTAGAGAGAATTTGATGCCTTTTTATTGTGGATCTAAAGAAAAATGATTTTCCTAAAGTTTGTATAGATTTTGCATGGCCCTCATTGTTGTTCAGTTGTTTCAGATTCTTTGTGATGCTATTTAGAATTTTCTTGACAAAGATACTGAAATGATTTGCTATTTCCTTCTCCAGCTCACTTTACAGATAAGGAACTGAGACAAACAGAATTAAGTGACTTGGCCATATCTTACAGCTATTATGTGTTTGAGGGCAGATTTGAACTAAAGACTTCCTTACTATAAGCTTGGCATTGGACTCACTACCTTCTGGCTGCCTCCTCCCCCCGCCCCTTCATGACCTTCATTGATTCTCAGAAGGGGCTGGCCACTCTGGGTTTTTATTAATGTTCAGACATGCACTAATATTTAGATGTTGTTTTTTAAAGACATAGTAAGATTTTTTGGACTGTCTATTTCATAATTATAAGGTTGTCTAAGTGACACCATTTCTAGGAATCTTATAGGGAGAAACTTGAGCAATTCTGATCAAAAGTTTTAGGAAAGTTACATGATCTACATTTTAATATTGAACAGAATATAAACCTTCACTTGAGTTAAGAAAATGCAGGTGGAAATTTGAATAATAAACATCATTTAACTATCTGAAAATGAATTAGAAGCTGTAGAAAATCACAGAGAATGGAGAAGATTTGGAGGGAATTAGGAAGCAAATGAAAATCAGGACCAGGATTTTCTATTCATGTTCCCATAGATAACTATCATCTGTGTGCCTCAATTTCCTTTGCAGAAAAGTGAGATGATTAGATTAGGAATAATCCTTAAAGTCTTTTCTGCTCTAAAGTTGCTTTTCTGTGATTTATTGCTTTGGATTCCATGCCAGAGTTTAACTTTGCTTGAAAATTCCAAAGACACTGGTGAGTTTTTCATCTTCCACCCATATACACAGAGCTTAAATAATTTGATGTTTGCCAGAAAAAGAAAATACATGGGCAAAACATGATAGCTTTCTTTAGCATTTCAAATAAATGAGTTGCTGTTACCCTAAAGTTTTGCACTTAAACTCTATGGAGAATATTATTGTTATAGTATTAGGAGAGACTAGACATTTTTTTTTTATCTTGGCTATCAGCACTAGAAGCAGATGGGTGGAAGTTGTAGCAAGCAAATTAAGGCTATATGTAAGGGAAAAAAACTTCTTGGCAGTTAGTCTATCAAAATGCTTTGTGAAATGGTGAGTTCCCCCTCACTAGGGGTCTTCAAAGACTGTCTGGACATTTTTCAGGGATGACATCAGGAAAATTCCTGAGTAAGTAAATGTTGGTCTAGGTGATCACTGCAGTTCTTCCAAATTTCAGATTTTATCATTAGTACTATATGCTTCCAGTATAGTACTATAATTCTACTGTGGATATTATAATTAGGAAAATTTACATTATGTTTCCAGTAAATTAAGACCAAGAAGATAGGGAGAGTAACCTAGCATTGAGTTCGCTTAAATTTCTAGCTCTTAAATTTGAAAAAATAAAAAGTCATACACCTATTAAAGCCAGTTACATAGAAAATGTGCTATACATAGCAACATGTTTTTGTTTTGTTTCTTTTCTTTTCTTTTCTTGTAAGTCAATATTGGAAAGAGCTATTCAAGAAAAAATAATTTTAGACCAGACTTCTGATTCTGGCAGCCAAGATGGTGGAGTAGGGAACATTCCAAGCTCACCCAAATTTACCTCCAAAGAACCATTAAAGAAAAAAAATGCCTAAATTCAAATTTTGGAATGACAAAACTAACAGAAGACATAGTGAAGTAGGATTTCAGCCAGAAGAAATGTAGAGGGGCAAAGGAAAGAACTCCAAGGTAAGATGTGAGAGCAGTGGAATTAACAGTGTGAGGAAGAACTTGGTGTAAGCACTGGTAAGAGGTGAGAAAAGTGGAATCAATGGCTTGAGGAGTGTCTTGGTATAAGTACATGCTGAGGAACTTGATGGGTATCCCAGTGCAAGCATGATGAGGGTCCTAAGAATCAATACAGTGGAGGGGAATCTGGGGGTGGGGTAGGGTGTGCTTGAATGTACTTTTCATTGGAATTGGTGGAAAGCAGGAATAATATCTGCAAATGGTTAGCTATAGAAACCCATCTTACCTATTGGGAAATAAGAAGGGAAGGAAGAATGAGAAAAGAGGGTGACAGACAAAAGGAAGATTGAATTCAGGAAAGCTGTAGTCAGAAAAAAAAATTTTGTGGACAGAGAAAGGCTGAAAGGACAGGAAGAGAAGCATAAACAGGAGAAAAATAAAGATGGAGGAAAACACACAGTGATCATAACTGGATGAACTCACCCATAAAACAGAAAAGGAAAGCAGAGTGCATTAAAAGTCTGAATGTCACACTATGCTGTCTACAAGAAACACATTTAAGATAGGGAGACACACACAAGGTAAAGGGCTGGAAAATAATCTATGCTTCATCCAAACTTAAAGCAAGGATAGCAGTTATGAGTTTAGATTAATTGCAGTGGAATAGTATTGTGTCATAAGAAATGACAAACAAGGTAATCATAAAAAAACTTAGAAAGACATATGAAGTAATGCAGATTAATGTGAGCTGAACCAGAATGTTGTAAACAGTAACAGCAATAAAGTATTATGACCATTCATTTAATTATCACAGATGCAAAAATCCATGATGAAAAAAAAACCCCAAACCATCCATTGCTATAGAAAGAACTGATTTAAGTCTAAATGCAGATTGAAGAATGCCATTCTTCACTTTATTTCCTCCATGAATTTTTCTCTCATGTAAACAATATGTCTTCTTTCAATATATGATGAACAAAGAAATATATATTGCATAATAACACACAAACAATCTGTACCATAAAACCTTACATCTTCAGGAAGGTAGAGAAATGGGATAGAAGGAGAAAATGTGGATCAAAATGTCAGAAAATGACTATTGAAAATTGTACTAACATGTAATCTGGAAAATAGATGAAAAACTCAAAAAATTATTCTGAGCCAAGTGAAGAGATGACATTTAATCATTTTGTCCTCAGGAAATTTTCATGTGAAAGGTCAGGCTCATAATGTATCTGAAGAGTTATCATAAAGAAGAGGGATTCAACATTTTTTGTTTGGTCCCCGAAGGCAGAAACAGGAACAATAGGTGGAGTTGAAAAGAAGGAAATTTTGGCTTGATGTCAGATAATTTTTATACAGATTGCTAAACTTTATCCCTTATATTAGTTCAGGATCTATGAAGTCCTTGATGTGTGTACTCAGAACTGACACAGATTCCAATCCCTATCTGTCTCAATTGTCAGCCCTTGCTAACTTTTTTAGGAGGTTGTGTTGGGATCAGGGGTCTGGATAGACTTCTGACCTCCTTTTATTTGGGAATCTTCCATTGTAGAAAATCCTTTCTGTAAAATCACTCTATAAGTCTGTAATTTGTCTTTTATATAGTATTGTCTAAGACACTTAGGGAATAATCTGGTGCCCACTAAGTAACTTGCTTATGGTCACACAGCAGGATTTGAATCCAGGTCTTTCTGACTCCAATGCAAGATTTCCATACACCAAACTACATTATTTCTTGTGAACTTCTGGGGCCAAAATTTTCATCCCCTTAAATTAATGAAGTTTTTTTTCAATCCTCTTGCTATCACTTACTAGTAAGCCTTCTTGTATTTAGTTAGGTTAGTCTTTGGTTGCCAGACATATATGTAACCTTTTATGAAGTTCAGACTAGAAATTATTCTAGCTTGGTAGTAGCTTTTACTCTGTTGGTATAGACTATAAAAATCTAGTACTAATCCTATGCCACAATTAGATAACAGGAATACAAGATAACCTCAGTGGAGGATTAATGTTATATACTTGATTCAGAGTGTTATATTCTTGGGGTTTTTTTGCTCCATATTTTATTTATTTTTTTTGCTAATGTATTTTTTAAACCTTTATCTTCCATCTTAGAATTAATTTTAAGTATTTATTCTAAGAAGATAACAATTATCATCTTGACTAACAAACTAATGGAACTCTTTGATAGCTATTAATATCTGCTTTATAATAAAAATATAATATAAATAATGTCTGCTATTAACTGTTACTTAACTACATCCTCTCCCCTATTTTTTTTACACATAAAAGTGATTTTTTTTCAAAAAAGATGAAACTTAACATTAATCTATTAATTTACACTCCTCTAAATTAATAGACACTATATTTAGTTAGGAATCATCAGTCAAATACACTAGGCTTTATTAAGTATCCTATTTGTTAGTCAATGTAAGCATTGGAGAGAAAAGAAAAGCAAAAACAGTCCTTGCTCTCAAGGCACTTACTTTATAATGGGGAGACAATATACAAACAAATATATATCATATAAATTATATATAAACAGAGGGAAGTTGCTAGCATTATAGAAGATGAAGAAAGGCTTCTTTTAAAAGATAGGACTTGAACAGAGACTTTAAAGGCTGTCAGGAGGCAGAGATGTTGAATTAGTTCCAGGTAAAGAGGACAGCAAATGAAAACACTTTGAGTTGAAGATGGAATGTCATATGCAAAGAATTGCCAGGAGTCATTGTCAATGGATTAATGAGGATGAGGGTAGGGAAGGTGTGAGTTGTAAGAAGACTGGAAAAGTAGAAAGGGACAGTGTATGGAGAACCTTATGAGCCAGTTTGATTTTACATCATTATTATCTCTGACACTTTTGCACTTCCATCCATGGTTTATTTTACAGATATTACATATATCTTACACTATTGTTGTATTTTAAAGAACTACATTTAACAGAAAATATTTAAAAATACAGTTCAGAAAATTTCAGGGTAAAATGTTTTCCTCTAATGCCAGATATGATAATTGTATTGAGTGAAAGCGCATTTTGCTATATCCAAACTAATAAGGTGATTTTAGGTCTGGAAAGGATGATAAGAGTTTCTTATACATTTGAATTTATCCTCAATTCTCCTTTTTCTCCAATGGTTCAAAGTTTCCTGAAACTGAACGTTCTTGAGGTAACTGAGAGGGTGACTGTTTAGTAAATCTTAAAGTGTTGTTTTAGAATCTGAATTAACCTAGATTTTCTGTATCCATTTTCATTGATTGTAGATAGAAGTGAGAGAAAAGTGGACTCATCTGGCAAACTGATCATGAGAAAGAGAATATACTTAATATAATATATTTAAAATTCTATTTTTGGGAATCCATCATCCATCATGGGAAACCATTATGAACAGCATAATCTGAATACATTCAGTTTTTGGAAGTCTGGAAACTGCTTAAATTATGAAAAGAATTCTTTTGGCCAGAAGTTTCCCAAGTGGGTCTCCATTGTTGCTACAGTATATAATACTCCTAACACTACAGCTCTCACTTTTATTTATACTTAAATGTAATTTTTTAGTAGATAAATACTAAAAAGCATTTCAAGTAAGTAAGTTTATAGTGACATTATTTTCAACTGTGCATATGTTTCATTCACATGGCTCCTGATTTAAGTGATTATAGTTTTTTTTTTAATCATAGAATAAAGCATTAATTTGATCCAGGGTAACTGATTCTCATATACTCTTTTAAAATGTTTTGTTGAGAAATTTTTTTAAATCACAGCATTAATTTCTACTTCCCCAAACTACATAAAGCCCTTCCTTGTACAGTACTGAAGAAAAATGAATTGTTAAGATGACCACATCTCATAATGGATATAACTTTCTGCCCTATGGTCACTGGCTTGTCTTCTAATAGAAGTTAAATTAGTGAATAAGGAATTATTAAGTATTTACTATGTGCCAGGGACTGTGACAGAGGGAAGTATGTTTCATGATATAATCTCCAGGATTAAGATTGATTATTTTTAGCTGTTTTTACTACTTATGTCAACGTATCCACACTTCATTGTACTTATTTATTTGTGAAAGGGCTGACTGGTGGTGTTAGAGGCATGGCCACAGAGCACAGTAAGCTAACTGGCTTACACAATGGTAGAATTATAGGAATTATATGAATACAATTACAAAACACTTCACAAAAATAAAAACAGATCCAAATAATTACAGAAATATTAATTGCTAATGATAATGCCACTAAGTTAATTTACTTATTCAGTGGCCTACCAATCAACCTACCAAAGAATTACTTTAAAGAACTAGAAAAATATAATAACCAAATGTACCTGGAAGAACAAAAGGTGAGTGAGAGGAATCAGTGGAAAAAGATGCTAAGTAAAGAGGCCTTGGCAGTAGCAGAATTCATATTATACTAAAAAGCTGTAATTATCTAAATTATTTGGTACTGAGTAAGACATAAAATAGTTGATCAGGTCATACCTCTGACACATACTGGCTGTGTGTCAATGTTCTAGGACTTTAAGTTGTAAGGAAGGTGCTGGGATGCTTTGGTGGAGTGTTTCTTTATCTAGGAGCTCTCTATACCAATAATACCATAGTTATAACCTTTGCCTCCATTTCTAGTGTAATCTTTTTGCTACTCTACAATCAATATAATTATCTTACAAGTATGTTCTTCATTTTCCAGTCCAAATAACACAAAGGATATAAACAGGCATAGAAATATTAAGAAATTATAAATATATTATTAAATATAAATATTATTTTAATATAAATATAGATAAATAAAATTAATTAATATAGATTGGTTCTCCAGACATAGTCCCTGATATAATTTATTATTTAATCTTCAATATTACATAAATATGCGTTCTACATAATCACTTCTCTAAAGTTGATGGAGAATTATGTTATTCCACAATTTCCTTTTTTGGCACTTAATTTCACATCAATTTTCTAAAAATTTTCTTTTATTCAGTTTTATGACAGCCTTCATGAGAGTAGGGTGATCAGTTCATCTCAGTGATTAATAAAGGTGAATCCATACATTATATTTGAAACAACATCAACTTTAGAGTCTGTAAAATACTAGGGTGAATCCTGCTTCTTCTATTGACTGCCTTTGTGACTTTGAAAAAGCCTTGAACCCCACTGAGATGGTTTCCTTCCCTGTAAAATGAGGAGGTTAAGTTGGATGATCCTTCAAGTCATTTTGAAAGCTAAATATATGATCCCTGTCTTTGTATATAGCTTTTCTGTCACTGTAAGTCTAATTTCATTCTCATATAGGAAAGATGTTTCAGTCAAGAACTGAAAATTACTAAGATAAGATCTTCCAAAAGTTGGGAGATTTAAAAAAATTCACAGCGAATATGTTTGATGCTTACCAAAAACACAAGGAGAAAAGGGTACACACATTTATTTACACCTATACTAAGCATTGTACTGAATGCTTTATAATTATTATCTCATTTAGTCCTTACAACCAACATGGGAGGTTTATGTTTGAGGAAAATGATGCAAAGATTAAGTGACTTATGAAGGTCACACAGCTAGTCAAGGTCTAAGACTAGATTTGGATTCATGTTTCTGAGAACAAATAAGTAGTGGTGGGAGTGGATAAGAAATTAGAGAGATAAAGCCAGAAAGGAGTTTATGGAGTGAGCATAAATGACAAAGAATATGAAGAGGTTTCTAAAATCTTGAAGGAGGTTATTTCATGTCAGCATGCTATATTGAGGAAATAGTTTACTTGGATGGCAAGAAGAAACTGAGAGAGTTTAAAGGTCCAGACCCCTTATTAAATTACCATGTGGATATCCTTAAGCTATTAAAGATTTTATTTATGTTATCCATTTCTTTACTTTGGTAAATGACCTTTTTAAAACAACCAATGCCAGTGGAGCAAAATGAATGTTTCATATTTTCCATTTTTGGGAAAAGAAACAGCTTTTCCACATTTGCAATCTGTGCTCTGATTTTGCCTCTTGAATTTTTGCTTTAATTTGGCACAATCATAAAACTGACTCTATGTAGATTATTGAAATTGTTTTCCTTTTTTAAAAAAAGTTCAAATTGCATCTTTGTTTAGCCTAATTATTGATAATTATAAGGAATTCTATGTATGTGTAACCCAGTGATAAAAACCAAGTTTTCTCACAGTCATTCCAATATTAATTATTTTTTTGTAATGTTTGCCAATCTGATGGTTATGAGTTAGAACCAAAGAGTTACTTTAATTTTATTTCTCTAGTTTTTAGTACTTTGGAACTTTTATCATATCACCACAGGCAGTTTACATTTCTTCCTTTGATGAATCTTGTTCATGTGCTTTTCACCATTTTTTGATTGGGGAATGATTCATACTTATATATTTGAATCTCTTCCTCTTTTGGAAAAGGTATCTCTCTCTACAAGAGGAAATTGTTGCCAAAATATTTCCCCCCATTAACTGTTTCTCTTCTCATTTTAGATCCATTGACTGTCTAAAAACTTAATTTTATGTCATCAAAATTGTCCGTGTTACTTTCTTTGATCCTTTCTATAACTTGTTTAGTCATGAATTCTTCCATTTTTCATAGATCTAGAAAAATTTATTCCTTCCTCTCCTAATTTGTTTATGCATTGACTTTTTATGTCTAGATCATGCATCTATTTGGAGCTTACTGTGTGGTATTCTTTCTGCCAGAATACTGTCAGGCAATTTTGATCTAATAGTGAGTCCTTAACACAGTAGCTTTGGTCTTGGGGTTATCAATCACTAATTTATTGGAGTGGATTATGTCTGTATGTTTTACATCCTACTCTCATTTTTTATCCAGTACCAAATCATTCTGATACTGCTTTGTAATATATTTGTAATTTTTCTGGAATTTTCAAGCCCTCTTCTTTCCAATTTTCCCCATTATTTTCCTTAATATTCTTGATTTTTTACTCTTCCAGCTGAATTTTATTATTTTTTCTGGTTATATAAAGTAATTCTTTGGTAGTTTGAGTGATATTGCACTGAATATATCAATGACTTTGGGTAGGAGTATCACATGTATTCATTTCACCTGCCCCAAACAATATTTCTCCAATTATTTAGGTTTATTTTTATCATAAACCTTCTTTTGTATAATTCCTAAATGATCTTGCTCTCCTAAAATACTCTCTCAAGAATTTTATATAACCAACAGTTATTTTTAATGCAATTTTGCTTTGTCTCTTCCTGATGGATTTTGTTGATGTTTTATAGGCATGTTGATGATTTATGTAAAATCATTCTACATCTTTACAACTTTGCCAAAATTGTTTCATTTTTAGTTGGCCTTCTAGAGTTCTCTAAGTAAATTCATATCATCTCCAAAAAGCAAAGTTTTGTTTCATCTTTACTTATGTTTACTCCTTTTTTTGGTCTCTAACTACTATAGCTAACAGTTTTAGTATTTTACCAAATTGTGTTGGAAAAATATGTCCTTACATTTCCACTGTTATATTTTTATATATGCTACTTATCAGGTTAAAGTAAAAATACATTTTTGCATTGTTTTCTAGTATTTAAAAAAGAAAAATGTTTTATTTTATACAAAGTATTTTTTACATTTGTTGACATATCTTGATTGTGGTTATTATTAATATGGTCAATTATATAGATAATTTTTCTAATATTGAACCAGGTAGAGATGGAGTTGAGAGCTTGTAAGCCTTTGTGGATATACCATTTCCAAATTCTGCATTGACATCTTTTCTCATCATTGAAGAGTTAAACAGTAATGATATCTCATAAACAGGAATCATTATTTTTTTTTATTTTCTGTATTGCTCTGCAAATCAGCATTTTAATTCAGATGCACAGGTTGGGAATTTTTGCTTCTTTTCTCCACTGCCTTTTAAAACTTCCAACTATCTCCAAACATATCATTCACTCTATTTCTTAAGTCAGTTGAAGATTATCTCTGTTAACAATTCCTTCACATGCTTGCTCTTCCCCACCCCACACTTCCTCTCTGTTATTCTCAAATACTCCGTCATCTCATATCATAAAAATATTTACCAAATTCTATCTTAAAAATACTTTAATTGATTTCTTTCTCTACTTTTTCAAGTTTCTTTGCATATATTATTCCAATTTGCCCTCAAAAACTACCAAGGTGGCAGAGTTGGATGGAGTACTCGCCTGGATTCAGAAAGATCTGAGATCTCACCTAGATATGTACCAGCTCTGTGTCTGTGGGCAAGTCTCTTAACCTTGATTTGCCTCAGTTTCCACATCTATAAAGATGAGGATAATACTCATACCTACTTCTCAGAGTTGCTGTGAAGACAAAATGTGATAAGGAACTTTGCAAAGTTTATAGAGTTATATAAATGTAAGCTATTATTGCTGTTACTGTGAGATCTGAGGGAGTAAGAATATGTAGGAATAGAGAGATAAGAGCCCTTCTGATCTTCCAAAACTTCCTACCAGCTCCTTCTTCTTTTTTTTTCCCTTTTTAAAAAATATTTTATTTGATCATTTCCAAGCATTATTCATTAAAGACATAGATCATTTTCTTTTCCTC
The DNA here is from genome assembly GCF_027887165.1 of Monodelphis domestica. Taxonomy (NCBI): domain Eukaryota; kingdom Metazoa; phylum Chordata; class Mammalia; order Didelphimorphia; family Didelphidae; genus Monodelphis; species Monodelphis domestica. The sequence continues at coordinate 203,317,186 of NC_077230.1, forward strand.
CCCCCCCCCATAGCCGACGCATAAATCCACTGGGCATTACATGATAAACAGGAATTATTAAAATTAACCAATTATTATAACTTGATTGTTGAAATAAAGAAGGTAAGCTGAGGGAAACTACTACTGATTGAAATGGAGAAGGTAAACTGAGGGGAACCTGCTGTTCTCTGGCTATGACTAGAGAGGGTGATACTGGGAACTGAAAATGCTTAATGGTAATGGAGGTAGAACAGAGAAATGCTGGGGGACAGGGATGCCACACACACAGAGATGCTGGTACACAGGGGACACTGCTCTGGGGTTTACTCTGGGATTTCTGCCTATTGATTCCTACTGATTGCTGATGGATCAATCTATTTCCTAACCTTCTTCCTCCCTCACTCCTTCCCTTGCCTCCCTCACCTCCCCAATCTTCTTTGAAGCCTTTGGCTCCTTCCCTCCCTCCTGAGTGAACTATAAAGATACTCCAGCTGCTTTCTTAGTCAGGGGGGTTTATTAGGATAATAGGATGGGAAACTGAGGTAAGAGTGATGAGGAATTTCCCTAATCTAAATGATATAAAATTGAGGGAGTCACAAGTATGACTCTTAGACAGTTAAAAAGATGGAGGACAATAGCAGTTCAAAATCTTCTTTCTTCTTCCTCACAAATCAATCTGGCTGGTCTCCCCAAAATCAAATCAGCCTCACAAAAGTCTTTCAGCCAGCTTCAAACCTCCAGGGAGCAAAAGCATGTCTCCCAGTCAGAGAAAAAATCCAAAAGCCAAGTCAGCCTCACTAAGGTCTCTTAGCCAGCTTCAGACTTCCAGTGAGAGAGAGTGTGTCTCCCACTCCGAGACAGAGACCAAAAGCCACTTTTGCCCCCCCCCACCCCCCCTGCAAGGTCCTCTCAGCCAGCCTCAAATCTCCAGGGAGAGAGAGTGTCTCCCAGTCAGAAACAAAGTTCAAAAGCCCCTCCTCCCCTGTCAGCTCAAACTGCCAACAACTGGGGACATTCTGTTGGAACCCTGGCTTTTGCATTCTTGCATCTTGGTTCACAAGTCCTGCAAAAAATCTCTCTTCATGTCTCTATCACATTGTCAATGATAATACAATGGAATATAGGGATCATTTGGTTTTGCCTCTATAAGACAATATTTTTTATTTATTATATATATATATAATATATAAAATTATTTATTTTTCAGTGTATGTGTTTGATATATTCTGAATATACATACAGCCTACTGGAAGAATAATAAAACCCTATTGTAAATTATAGGTCTGACTATTCAGTTATGGATATTTTACTTAATTTTTTTATTTAATTGCAAACTCATAACAACTTTTCTTTAGTATAAAAAAGTAAGTATAGATTTTTACATATAAGATTAAATGTCCTGTACAACAAAATGTTTCTCCTTTGTGTATATAGAAAACATTGATTTGTGTAACATTTTCTCTCCTCCATGAAAAAAATCAGAGCTGGGCTCTTTATTCGAACTTGCCGTAATTTATATATTCTCCATAGCAAAAAGATAGCTTTTTTTGCATTTAAAAAATAACTCTCATACAATGTGCAAAAACAAAAACATTATCTATCTTGGGGCAATAAAATATTTAGAATAGGTAGGATTAATAAAAAATTTACCAGTATTTTCCTTGGTAAAGATTGTATGTAATTTTTTAATCTTCTTTTTAAAAACCTTATGGTTTTAAAGAAAAAAAGATAATTTCACTCTTATACATTAGGATATAAGAGCATAGCAAAAGAGAAAGAATAATGAATTGTAGTAGAAACTCTAAGCTTAAGTCTTGGTTTGCCATTTATAAGATATATAATCAATTAATCAATAAGTATTTATTGAGCATCTACCATGTGTAGGCTACTGTGCTAGGCTAAGAATTTAAGGTTAATGAATGAAACATCTGTTCACAAGGAGCTTACATTTTAATGGAGGAAGACAACAGCTACCATGAGTAAGCCACATGACCTCTGAGACTCAATTTCATCTTCATAAATTGGAATGATCACACTTATGTCACCTATCTTAAAGAATTGTTGAATTGAAAATACTTTGTAAGGCAATATGAATGTGAGCTCTGTTAATATAAGCAGTTAGGATATGTAGTCTTGTGTCTACCGAGTCAGAGAATTTGAAAGATTGAAGATATCTCAATAGCTGGTGAATCTGTACAAGAAAGGAAACAGTACTATAGTATAGTCTGTAAGTGATCATAATCCAGCTTCTTCTTGAGAACCTCTAATGAAAGGGAATCTCCTACCATTCCATTTTTGGGTAGGTTTATTTTTCAGAACGTTGTTTTCCCCAACATCGAGCCTAAATTTGCCTCTTCACAACTTCTACTTGGTTCTTCAAAACAGAATAAGTCTAGCCTTTTCTGTTTGGCAGCTCTTCAAATACTTAAAAATATCCTAACCCCTCTGAATCTTATATTCATGTAATAATGGAATATGAAGTAATTTTTAACAATGTGAAACATATCATAATATTCCCTTAGCTATGATGCTTAGGTGCATGTTGAAAGGAATTGTTTTCTTAGAGATATTACTCTCTATTAACCAGAAAATACATTATTAATTATTGAGATTAGGTTTAGAAGTCATGAATTAAACTCTACAACTCAATAAGCTTTGATACTTTGACACAGCTTAATCTTAATAATAAAGACCAAAACTTCATTTGTACTTGAATTAATGCCAATTTTATTACTCAAATGTGGATACTTCTGTTATGGTCTTCTTACCTAATCCAGTATTCCATCTCTTATGGCAAGGGTTCTTAATCTGTGTGTGTGTGTGTTGTGGACTCCTTTGTCAGTCTAGTGATATGTATGGGTATCTTTTCAATGCATAAAGTAAAATACTTGACTTTCAAGGGAAACCAATCATATTGAAATACAATTGTAAAAGGATTTTTAAAAAGCTCCTGGATCTCAGATTAAGAACATCTATATAAAGCTGCTTCCCTATTATAGTGATATATTTATGAGTAACATAACCAAATTGCACTTGCAACACTTTTATTTTTTCAATAAGACTGTTAGCTAACCTAACAGATCATAGTCTACCCTGACCAAGTAAATCTCTGCTGGCAAATTTTTATTAAAACAGCTACACTAAACATTTTATTGACACAAATCAGATCATTATTTAATAGATTTTAAGAGGCAAAATACACTCAGCACCTCAATAATTTTCTGCTCTGCTAAAGATATAAATAAGCAAGTTTGAATGATTTTTTTCATCAATCTGAAAGTAAGAGGAAATGCTATTCAAAACATTATTGTAGACAAGAGAGGTGGTGCTGATGAAAATTCAAACAAAATTCAGGCCATAATTTTCATCTTTTCAAATATTAAAATTACTTTAGCACATTTTATTGGCATTAATCAGTGGTTACTTTTTTTGTACTTTCATCATAGGCAAACACAACCTTGCATTTCTCATGGTTGGTACTAGAAAATTCCTTTTGACTTTATAAAAAATATTATCAAATGAGACTTTTAAAGGCCACAAATATAACTGAATTTCCATGGATCTATGCCCTGTTCCTTGCTGACAAGCTTTGGAATTAACTTGTTTCTGTTTTATAAAGTTCAATAAAATGTTGTAAAAAACATGTTTTTGAAGAGAAAATATTCTCTTCATATTTTTCTTTCTTTTTTAAAATAGCATACAGTTTAGACAAATATTTTTTGTTAGGAGGTTCAAAGAAATATATATGTTATGGATAGTTGGATACATGAACAAATATTCAAAATTCTATAGATTAATCTTCTGGACTAAAGAGCACAAGAAGATTCTGAATAGTATTTTATAGCACATGCTCCAGCATAGAACATTCTTAATATTAATATCATGCTTCTTTTTTCCTTTTAGTATCTCTGTTTTTACTGAAAGTCCATGTGAATGATATCATTAGTCGTCAATACTTGCACCAAGCAGTTGTAGAAGTGTATGTGAACCACACCAAGACAAATTCTACAGTAACTGGAAGCAATGGAGCAGTGTTAATAAAAGTTCCCTATAAATTAGGCGTCAGCTTGACTATCACAGCTTACAAAGATGGCTACCTGCTAACACCATTACCTTGGAAGACCAGAAGAATGCCAAGTAAGCCCTTTAAAAATATTACCGATTGACTTTTCTCTCTTTGAAAATCCATCTTACTCTTGTCAACCAAATATAATTCCACAAAGTTAATCAAAATAAGTCAGAACTGAATATCAGTTTAAAGCAAAATGAGAGAAATTTTTACCCTGTATTATAATTTTATTCAAAGGTTATTTTAAGAACTTAAAAGTAAAACTCATATAAAAAAGCTTATTGTTATAGATAAGAAAGTGTATATTTAGGGGGCAGCTGGGTAGCTCAGTGGATTGAGAGCCAAGCCTAGAGATGGGAGGTCCTAGGTTCAAATCTGGCCTCAGCCACTTCACAGCTGTATGACCCTGGGCAAGTCACTTGACCCCCATTGCCTAGCCCTTACCACTCTTCTGCCTTGGAGCCAATACACAGTATTGACTCCAAGACGGATGGTAAGGGTTTAAAAAAAAAAAAAGAAAGTGTATATTTAAATAAATTAATCCATTTGGGGCAATAGATGGTAATTTCTACTTATTAACATGCAAGATATAAGATATATGTGTATGTATGTATGTATGTATAAAAAATTGTCCTCCTTCAAGGTCTTGTTCATGGTCCATCTGTTTCATCAATTTTTTTCTAAGTCTTCTAACCTATATTGATCTATTTCTACCTGTTCTAAATCCCTCTGGTATTTATAGCTTATGCCATATGACATAGGGAATTATCATATATTGTTTTTGATTGCTTTGAGTAATTATTATATAATTGATAATCAACCTCAAAGCTAAAAAGTCCTGGGTTCAAAACCCATCTTTGATACATATTGACTGTGAGTTGTGGATACTAGTTACTTACCTTCTCAGTGTTCCAGTCATTTTTCTAAGATTCCAAGTTACAGAGAAGGCGATGTCTTGCATTGGTTGATTTTCTTCACTGGAGAGTTCTCTATACCTGTGAAATCACAAGTATAATTAATATGCTCATTTTTGAATTGTTTAGAGATTATTTCATGAAATTTTTCTTCCTCCACCTAAATTGTAAGGTCCTTGAAGTAAAGTCAAATCAGTAAGCCTTTATTAAGCAGTTACCATATGCAAGATACTCTTCTAAGCATTGAATATACAAAGAAAGGTGAAAAACAGTACTTGCTTTCAAGGAGTTTACATTCTAATGGGAGAGACAACAGGGAAACTACATATATTCATACAGGAATACAAGGAACATGTCTTATATTCATCTTTTACACTTCATAGTTCTAGGCCCAAGGTACAAGGTAATCATATCATAAATAAATAAAATATAAATATAAAGAAGTTATGTACTTGATAGAGTTTTCCTGGCTGCTTAGATAGGCATTAACAAAATATTCTTTTTTCAGTGCTGTACTCTGGGTGGAAAGAGCCAAAAATATTGCTCTTTCTAAATAAATACTTTTGAAACAAATCATACCACCTAACTTAAATTTTTACCATATTTTCATCTTAGAATTTTTGAAATAAAAGCCAAAACACTTAGTTTAAAAAGGCTGTATTTTCATCTCAGTAGTTATCAGGGCAAGGAACAGATTTTGGGTAGGATTAGAGAGATAAATTAATTCATTAATGGGCTGCATTGAGGATCCTTCTACCATATACAGTACCAATTAAATTTTAATACTCAAGAACTATGTAAGAGTTTGCATTGACCATAAATACCTTATAGAATGACTTAGAAAATGAAATTCAAAGAATTAGAAAACATTAGTATATAATTAACTGATAAACTTGTATGTTACAGTCTAAAAATCACTTATCTGATCCCTAAAGAGCAAATGTCACGGGATAGTAGATAAAATGCTTAACTTGGAATGAAGAATTCCTGAAGTCCCACTTAAGACACTTTCTAAATATGTGACCCTGGACAAGTCACCTAACTTCTCCTCAGCTGTGAAATAAGGGGATTAAACTTGATGACCTCTAAGGTCCCTTCCAGTTCTTAATCTATGCTCTAAATCTATAATCACGAATAGATCAGTCATGACTAATCTCATTTCCACTTTTGAAAAGAATATTAGACTTAGTGAAATGCCAGAAACACAATATATCTTGGTTTTAATGCTACACAAAATTTCCTGAGCTCTTCTTGTGGATTAACCAGATAGGTGGGTAAATTATAATATAGTTAAAAGGATTCAGATCTGGTTGAATGACTGAATCTAATAAAATATTGAATTTAATTTGGAAGAAGGTCTCTAGGAATTTTGTTTGCCTCAGCATATACATGCCTTGGATAACTTGACCTACTAGACAATTTAGTGAATAGAAAAGGCTGACCTGGAGTAAAAAAGACCTTATTTAAAATCCAGCCTCAAATATATATTAGCTGTATGATCCAGGGAAAGTAGTTTAACCTCTGCCTCAGTTTCCTCAACTATAAAATGGTTATCTATAATAATAGCACTTACATAAAAGAGATTAATTGATAGAATCTTAGAATCCAGAGAGATGTGATACTGCTAATGTAGCGTTTGTGAGGTAGGAAAAATAAAATTTTGTTTCCTGTTCTGAGTACTTCATTTTGGGAAGAACAATTACAATCTGAACATTATCTAAAGGAGGACTTTCAGAATGGTTAATGCAGGAAGGAAGTGATAGTCACAAGACCCAACTGCCACTCCCAGTTGGGCCCTTCCCCCACAAACTGTCAGTCTAGTTTCCTTTCCACACTAATATGTAGAGTTTGAAACACATCATATTTATCTACTACACACAAGAAAGGCGTATTTCAAATTACATGGCATAAGTATATTTGAATAAATTTATTTATTATAGATAATATATGATTAAGCTTTATTAGATAGCATTATAATATCTATTCTAATTTTTTGTTTATTTATTTTCATCTTCTTTTTTTCTCCATCCATCATATTTCACATTCTGCTTTTTCCTGGCTTTCTTATCATACAGTTGGGCTGTTCAACACTTTTCAGAGCTGTTGTAACAGAACTATATTTGTTGCAGCTTTCTCACACTTAATAAAATATTCTAAATGTGTTACATTTCACAGTATATTCATCAGTGACACTTTCACTGTTCCCTCAAAGTCAAGCTAATATATGGCTATTTGAAGATACTGTTTTAGTTACTGGAAAATCATCTGGTAAGTACAACACTCTCAATCCATTATATAAAGATTAATATATAATTTAAAATTTTCATTAATAAACCAGATTAATTAGATATAGGAAATCATTTAATAGTATAGATAGAGCCAGTGCTAAATATATTCACTGATATTTGCTCATTTGAAAAAAAATCTATATTCTCATGATAGTCTACATTTTATTGTTGAAATTGGTCTCAATTCCCATGGTGGCTCAGGATTACGGCATCAAGAGAAATGACTTCTGTATGCAAGACAGCCACACATCAAAGTCTAATGGGAAAGTAAGAAGCTTTCCAAAATTATTTTCATAATTCATTTGTATGGCAAATACTATTTTTTGTCAAATGGTTATTTTCCCTAAATTGTCTCCATCTAGCTTTGAATAGAGGCAGTTCCTGACTTTAAAACTACGTCACTTAACTGTTGACTTAGTATTGAACTAGCTGGAAGTTCCCTCTCTACGTTTTCTAGAAGTATTGGAGACCCTCATTATTGATGACAGTGATGTATATGACTTTATTTTCCTCTTCCTTCACTCTCTCTTGATAAGATCATCAGGATTCCATGCCCATGTTGTATCTTATGCAGGAGAAGCAGCCTTTTCTTCCACTGCTGAAGCTTAGTTCGAAAAAGATAGGGCTACACTAGTAAAATATCTGTTCCTAAAGTCTCACAGTATATTCTGAATGGGTTTATATGTATAAACAATATGGTAAATGGTACTTATGTCCTATAGCAAAATTAAATAGTGCTATATCTACTTATGGCTTTTGTAAAGTTTCTTAAAAACCCCTAAACTTGATATGAAACACTATTTCCAAGGCAGACTTTGTTCTGAGTTCCAAACAACTGATTACTTCTAAATAGAATTTTGAAATTTATAACCTATCATTGGTAACCTAGGCATTATTAAGAAATGCATCAATATCTAATTTCTAAAAATTCATGTATATTACTGCTATTCATTTAGCTTTCTATCCAGAATCCTTAAAGGTCTGTGTTTTAACTTTATAAGATAAACCAAGAAAGTTACATATCCATGCTTTCTTAGACTGGTTATTTGGGTATGGAAATTATTGTTGTTTTTTAATCAATAGAGAGAAATATACATGATAAATATACAGTTCTTCAATACAAATGAAAATCTATCTATTTAGATTAGCCAAACTGCTAGGTCTAAAACTTTTTTAGTTGGGTAAGGAATTGGAATTTCATCAGTGTTGAAAACTCACAGTCACAAACTTCCATATTGGCTTTTGTAGTTATAGCTTCTTTGAGTCTCAGGCCACTTTATTATAGAAGCTTTATTCTTTTTTGGAAGCTGTATAATATAATGAAGAGAGGGCTAGTCTAGGAGTTTGTCACACTAGCTGTATAGCCATGACCAAGTAATTTAATTTCTCTGTGTCCTAGGCAACTAGGTAAACTTATAAGTAACAGAGAAGTCATTTGTTTTCCTTGGTGAAGGGAGATCCTTCTAGATCTCTCTCTCTCTCTCTCTCTCTCTCTCTCTCTCTCTCTCTCTCTCTCTCTCTCTCTCTCTCTCTCTCATTTATCTGCTTGCAGATAGCTAGTTGATAGGTAATAATTTGAAGGATGTGATAAGTCAGAGAGGCAGTGTACAATAGTGGAGAGAGAGAATGAATCTTGGAATCAAAAGACCTGGGTTCAAGTCTTTCCTTTAACACATACTAGCTCTGGGACCACGGATAAGCTACTTTATCTCCTCAGTGCTGCTGGACAATTCTCTGAGGTTATATATAAGCTATAGACAAATTGACAACATGCATGGGGAAGGGTTTGTTTCCATTCTGTGAATTCTTAACACTGATGAAATTCCAATTTCTAGCCCAAACAATCTCAAACTTTGTTACCTTCATTTATTCTAGAAAGCACTATTATGTGCAGTTAGATTGACTTGAGAATTTGGAAAGAATATTAAATTATTTCTTTATATTCCCTTTTAGAAGGCATTTGTTACTGCCTTCCTAACTTTACAAGTAAAAAGTGATATTTTGGGAAGTAAAAGTTGATTTACAATATAAACCCTAATCCATTTCATTGTTTTACATTTATTCCTAACTCTATAATTTATTTCCTTAATTTTACTCTTTGCTAAATAAAAACATTATTTTTCAGATGCCAAATCTCAACCAAGCATACAATTTCCAAAGGCTTTAATTAAACTTCCAAGCAGCCATCATATTAGTAATGTCACTGGCTATCTTACAGTGCTACAACAGTTTCTGAAAGTAGACAACTTACTTTACACAACAGGAATTCTTCTAAATAAATCAGGTATTTTATATTCTTTTAGTCTTGTAATTGGATTTAAATGTCTTACTAAGAACTTGACTAGATCACATAAAACTGTTAATAAATTTAAATATGGAGGGTTTAGGTAAGCATGTCAGTTGTCCTCCACTTCAGGTACTGAAGTTCCTCCAGATTTGAGGGCTGTAGAGCTGTGGATAGAATGGGACAAGTTAAATGAGAACTGGCAGCATTCCAGAAGGCAAAGTATCTACAGTATAACCTATCTAGCAAAACATAGTATGATCCTTCAAAGGAAAAAAATACAGATATATTTATTGAAATAGAAAACTTTTGGACATTCCTGTTGAAAAGACCGAAGTGGAATAGAAAATTTGACATTAAAAAACAAGACTTAAGAGAAACATAGCAAGGTAAATAGTAAAAATAAATCATGGAAGGACTAAATATATTTAAATTGTTTACATCCTAATATGGGCAGATGATGCTTGTAATTCTGAAGAACTTTATCACCTAATTAGTTAGCTATTAGTAATAATAGCTAATTAGAAGTCTACCTAGATAGAGGGAATGAGTGTCTGTCAATTATGTTGGCTTGAATTCCCATCCCCCATAAAAAAAATTAAAAAGTGAGAAAGAGGGATATATTGGGAGAAGGAAAGGGAGAGGTAGAATAGGGAAATTTTTGTCACTTAAAAGAGGCATGCAAGAAAGAGCTTTTATAGTGGAGGTGGAAATTGGAGGGCAATGCTTGAACCTTACTCTCACTGGAATTAGTTCAAAGAGAAAATTATCTATATACATACTCATTGTATAGAAATCTTTCTGACTTGAGGGAAATAGGAAAGAGACAAGGAGAAGAGATTTAGGGGTGATAAAAAAGAGGGCAGGTTCAGGAGATAATGTCAAAAGCAAAAAAAAAACTGTTGAGGGACAGGATAAAAGAGAGAGAGAGAAGGATAAACATAAGAAAGCAAAATGGTGAGAAATATACTGTAATCATAATTGAAAGTGAATAGGAGGAGCTCACCCATAAAATGGAAGCAAATAGCTGAATGGAAGACATACCTGAAATAGAAAGATACACACATATTTAAAATAAAGAACTGGAACAGAACCTATTATGCTTTAGCTGAAGTAAAAAAAACCAGGGGTGATAATCATGATCTCAGACAAAACAAAAGCAAAAACAGGCCTAATTTAAAAAAGATAATCAGGAAAACTACAATTTGCTAAAAGATACCATAGACACTGAAGTAATATTAAAAAATTATAGAAATTTTCTCTGATAGCCTCATTTCTCAAACATGTAGGGAAATGTCAAATTTATAAAAATAGTAGCGGATCTCATGGTTAAAGGATATGAACAGACAATTTTTAGAAGAAATCATTTATAGTCATATGAAAATGCTCTAAATTATGATTTATTGGAGAAATGCAAATTAAAATGACTTTTGGGGGTACCACACACCACCTATCAGAAATGACAAATGTTGGAAGGGTTGAGAGAAAATAGGTACACCAGTAAACTATTGATGGAAGTTATGAATTAGTTCAGTCATTCCTGGAGAACATTTTAGAACAATGCCCAAAGAGCTATAAAACTGTGCCTCCCCTGTGACCAAGCAATACCACTTCTAAGGCTGTATACCAAAGAGATAAAAGGAAAATGACAAAATTTTTATAATGGCTCTTTTTGCAGTGGCCAAGAATTGGAAATTAAGGGAATGTTCATCAGTTGGAGAAAAGCTGAAAAAGTTGTTACATATGATTATAATGGAGTACTAATACGCTATAAGAGATGACTAGTGTAATAATTTCAGGAAAAAAAAACATGGGAAGGGAACACTCATGAACTAATGCAAAGTGAAGTATGAAGCACTGAGAGATCATTCAGTACACAGTAACAGCAATGTGGTAATAATGATCAACTGTGAAATATTTGGCTATTCTGCTCTAAGTGATCTAAGTGATCTAAGACAATTGCAAAGTGTAGTAGATACTGCTATTAGGGGAATTATGGTAATAGGAAATGCTAGAACTGTAACACCAGGAAGCCAACTAGGAGAAAGACTGGATCTTGTGCTCCTCCCTCTACCCTACTTCCTGTTCCCCTTCAACTGTCTTGATGTTCTCAGAAATGGTAAGTTTGAAGGTTTCCTCTCACAATTAAATCTTTCAACTAAGAGATCTTTTATTCTTTTAAATAGAGGAGGTAAGGTGAGGGGAAGGGGTGAGAGGAAAATAGGTCTCCTTAATTTTACAAGTTATCCCCTTTGATTGATGATTCTAAGATGAACTCAAATTCAGGAAATAATATTCTTTCCCTAAGGGGAGATGTTGACAGCAAAAGCTGACAGGTTTCTTCTGAGCTAAACCCAAAAGTCTTCTCAGCACTCAGTCATATAGATAATGACTAAAGAGAGAGTTTGTCTTTCACCTTCTCTTCCAACAGCCAGAGAAGGAAGTCAAGATCAAGCAGCTGGGCTTCCTAACTGCTCCCTCCAAGATTCCATTGGAACTCTGTCTCCATTTCATTTGATTGGCGTTTTACCAAGTTCTAAGCTTCTTGCTTTTTTTGCAGATTCATTTTGTCACTTCTCACAATCTTCTTTTACAAAAGGACTCATGATTTTTAAAAATTGCTATCTACCTCCAGGAATAGATAACTGATGAACTCTGAGTACAAAATAAAGTATAACTATAAATTTCTTTATTTGTGCTGCTTTTTTTTGGACTATGACTAATGTAGAATTTTTTTTTTATGATTTCACATATATAATTGATCTATTGCTTACCATCTCAATGGGTGTGAGAGGGATATATCAGCAGGAGGGAGAGAGTTTGGAATTTAAATATTTCAAAAAGCATGTTAAGAATAAATTTATTAAAAAATACTTTCAGGAAGCCAACTTTTCAGTTAAATCCTCAATGAAGTTCTTGTGGAAAAGTACTTGGTCAGTCATAACATAGGATGGAAAGGCACAAATAGGTTGCAGCCTATATTGATGAGGGTAGCATTTTTGAGACCACGGATATAGAAGTAATTCCATACTTTCAATTACTGTAATAACAGTTAAATTTCAAAAGGCAGTAAAATGTTTTTTTTTATTTGTAATTGAGATTATTGATAGACAATTAGAATTCTCCCCTGGAAACCATATTATGGAAAGGTAGTGAGGAAGACCTGTAATACGTGGAACTCCTCTGACAAACTTATGGGAGTAAATGAATGTGTCTCAGACGATTGGCATATTTGGATGGCTTACCATCTGTATCACTGGAGAGAACAAGAATTTCAGTGAGACCACAGATTGATTTGATTTTTTTTCAATTCAACAATCCTTTATTTTTCTTAAAGAATTTAAGTTAATTAAATTAATTAATTAAGAATATTTTTCCATGGTTACATGAATCATGTTCTTTCTCTCCCCTCCTCTCACCTCCCTCCCATAACCAACAAGCAATTCCACTGGGTTTTACATGTGTCATTGATCAAGACCTATTTCCATATTATTAATATTTGCACTAGGGTGATCATTTAGAGTCTGTATCCCCAATCATATCTCTATTGAACCATATGATCAAGTAGTCATTTTTCTTTTGTGTTTCTGCTCCCACAGTTCTTTCTCTGGATGTGTATAGCATTCTTTCTCCTGAGTCCCTCAGAATTGTCTTGGATCATTGCATTGCTGCTCGTAGAGAAGTTCATTACATTTGATTGTGCCATAGTGTGTCCATCACTGAGTATAAGGTTCTCCTGATTCTGCTCCTTTCACTCTGCATCAATTCCTGAAAGTAGTTGCAGTTCACATAGAATTCCTCCAGTTCATTATTCCTTTGAGCACAATAGTATTCCATCACCAACAGATACCATAATTTGTTCAGCCATTACCCAATCGAAGGGCATCCCCTCATTTTCCAATTTTTAGCCACCACAAAGTGTGTGACTATAAATATTTTTGCACAAATCTTTTTCTTATTATCTCTTTGGAGTATAAACCCAGCAGAGGTATGGCTGAATCGAAGGATAGGCTTTTAAAGTTCTTTGGGCGTAGTTTCAAATTGCCTTCCAGAATGGTTGGATCAATTCACAACTCCACCAGCTGTTTTATAATGTCCCAATTTTGCCACATTCCCTCCAACATTTATTACTTTCCTTTGCTGTTATATTAGCCCATTTGCTAGGTGTGAGGTGGTATCTCAGATCAACAATATTTTATTAAGTACCTTCTATGTACAAGACTCCATGCCTATGTATTAGAGAAAATGAAAATAAAAGAAAAAGAAACAGTCCCTGCCATCAAAAGTTGCATTTTATCAACCACATTGTATCTATTTCTACCTTAAATCTTAGCTACTATTTTTTAGCTAATATTTTATAGGCAAAAAATGAGGGCAGCCTTATAAAGGAAGAAAAGTCACAAAGAAACAACCTGGTGCCTGGTAGGAATGGTAGAGAATGGAAGCTTTCCTTAGGGATAGTAGTGTTTGGGAAGAGGATTAGCTATGGGGTAGAATGAGCTTCAGATATGGTTTCTTTGTTTGTTTTTAGCACTATCTCCTAAAGCCTTATTCCACACCTTATTCCACACACAGGCACCCTGTGAGTCACTGTCTAGCTTCCATTACAAATAGAGTGGAGGATACAGAGGAATTGTTGGTAATAGGGAAGTAAAGGTGACGAGTGCTGAAAAGACAATTTCTATAGTCTCAAACACCAAGACATGAGTTTGGCTGCTATTTTTGTTGTTATAGCTACTTTTATCTGATATATTTTTAAACTTTATTTTATTTTTTAAGTTTTTTCCATGTTTACATGATTGATTTGATTTCTTGAGTGTAGAAATCTATAAAGCTAATGGTTAGCCAATAAATATTTCTTAAAACTTATTCTCTGTCAGGTGGGCTCCTGTGTAGTGTGGTTTGTAGAGTCCTGGGGCTCGAGTTAGAAAGACCCGTCTTCCCGAGTTCATATCTTGCCTCAAATACTGGCTTTGTAACACTGGGCAAGTCATTTACTTGTTTGCTTCAGTTCTTCATCTGTAAAATGAGCTGGGGAAGGAAATTGTCCAGGAAACTCCAAATTGGGGCATGAAGAATGAGATATAATTAAACCACAACAAATGGGACAGGTGCTATGCTGTAGATGTATCTATGAAAAAAAAAAGACAGTCCATACCTTCGAGGAGCTTGAAATTTAATGGGAGAAGACACACACTAAAGAAAGCTGAAAAATCAAATGGAGTATATAGAAAGGAAGTTAGCCTGTATGAGGGTATGGTGGAGAAATTACAGAAGTACAAAATGAATACAGCTGTATGGAAAATGAAGCAATATCTCTCCTGTCTCCACTCTTTAAGTAGAGGTCCAGAGAGCTCCTCTCTCTCTCTCTCCTCCAGTCAGAGGAGAGGGTACCATGAGAACCAAGGATGATTGGATTTTGAAAGATAATGAGGCTTCTCAGTGATGAGTTAGGACAGTGTGATTTCTGAGGTCTCTTCCTACTCTAACATTCCATCATTCTGAATGTTGTTTTTGCTAAGCAAATTACCTCTGAAAATAACTAGAAATGTATTATAGAATCAAAGGGTGCTCAGAAAATTTATATGTCAACTATACACAAGACTATTTAATATTGACACAATCCATTTTTATATGATTTAGAGTCTTAATCCTCGATATGTAGCCTTTCTTTATTTCACTTTTTCTACTTTTGCATATCCACTAGTCATTTCTCTTGCCTTTCTTTCCCTATTCTATTCCTCTTTGCCTCTGCCTTGAGTTGGTTCCAGCCTTAGAATTGTGGTAAGTCTCCCTTACCATGCTGTATTTTAGTGAGAACCTCTGTCTAGATATAGCAAAGATAGCAAAGGAGAATCAGAGAGGCCTCTTCTTAGAGCCAGATACCTTTTTTCTAACATTAAAATGTATAGCAATGTCAGTGGGTTTTATAACATTTTATGTTCCTTTTCCTTTGTTTTTTAACTGAATTTACTTCATTACTTCATTACTTCATTTTTTTGGTTTATGTTTGGTATTTTTCCTTATTTATTTTCTATAATAAATAGTTGTTAATGGTTTAGGAAATGATTAGTGGATTTACATATGGATATTTAAAACTTCATGACTATTGTTATTTCTCTTCTTTTTTTTTTTTGAGCCAAATAGGAAAAAGTTTAGCTAAAAATGGAAAAATCACTATTTCACTTTAGGAAGCTGCAAATTCTGTGAATTCATATGTTTTCTATGATTTTGTCCAAAGTGTTTAAAATTTAGAGAATTCTAGTTCTATCAAAAGTTAGAACTTAATTTCTGTTAGTATAAATTAGTTTTCTGTATAAAGTCCCTGAGTAAACATCTCCAATTATGCAGGTACTTGAAAATTTGCTCTTTTTTCAAGAAACATATAACACAATTTATTTTTCATATTTGAAGTGTATATACCTATCCTTTTTGATAGTATGAATGATCAAAGGAGAATAATGAGCAAAAAACTTATTTTCTAAAGTCTAAAGAGGCATCATTATATCAAAATATGGAAAAATCTCTAGCTTAGTAGAATGCTCTGAACATATTGACAATGTTTTATTTATTCCTTTTTAGAATTTGAAGTCTTAGTATATACCCATATTTTAAAATTTACATGTCAATACAATTTTAAATAATTGTTTTCTGACATTTTATAATCCATATTATTTTCCTTCCTTTCATCCCTCCTTTCCCCCCTAATATAGCAGGTAATTTGATATAGCTTGTTTATCATGTTGTAAAAGGAACAATGCTTACACTAGAGAAAAAATTATGAAGGAAATAAAGTGAAGAATGCTTGCTTCAATCTGCATTTAGAATCTCGTAGTTCTTTTTATGGCAGTGGATGACTTTTCTGGTCATGAGGCCCTTAATGTTGACTTTGGAATCCTTACATTGCTGATAATAGTTAAGTCCTTCACAATTGATCATCATATTTTATTGTTGTTGCTGTGTACAATGTTCTCCTGGTTCTGCTTACCTCACTTTGCATCATTTCCTATAAGTCTTTCCTGGGTTTGGGGGGATTCATTTCCTGGTCATTTTTTAGGATATACTAATATTAATTATATGGATAATAATCAAAAATTTTCAAAGATGCACTGTGTCATCAGGTTACAATTCAATCTACTGTTATTTTTTAAATGACTATTAGCAATATGGCATTTTAATTTTAAATCAGAATATAAATATGCATATATATCCTTCTAGTGAAAGGACAAATGTTGGATCTGTATGAATTTATTTAGGATTAAAGAAAGCTTTTGAAAAGTTAGAAGCATCTGATGTTTTGGTTCTTCACTTTGCCTTTCCATATCACTTTATCACAGACTATATGTTTGATACCCTGGAGCAAAAACATTCTTTCATTTTTAGGTTTTAAAAGCATTGAATTGACTCCTCTTGCTGCAATATGTGTGAATATCTATTCTGGTGGGAAAGAACTAAATGTGGATGGATCTATTCAAATTACTCTCCCCCTCTTGGACCCAAGCACTGTAAAGGCAGGGGATGCTCTACCTGCTTGGACATTTGACATGAAAACTGGTATGTGGACTCTAAAGTTGAATATTCCCTAAGAAATATGAAGCACTGAATAGCTTTTAAAACAGGTTAGGTTATATGGCGTGACATTTCAGTAATGTTATGCATTTTGTCAGATTTTCCAGTGTGTAAGAATTTTAGGTACTTGTATTTCTTGTCTTGTATTGTATATAAATACTACTTGTATTATAGTATTTCATAAGTTGATAAGGGAATATTTGGGCAAATTACTCCCTTTACAAAAACAGGTATATATTGAGCATTTCTTTTTTGCTAAATGCAATTAATATATAACATTATATCTAAGAAAAACATTTTATTTTCCACATCTTCCCCTCCAAAAAACAAAACTTCCTAATCATTTTTGATATCTCTCTATCATTGAGTTTTAAAGAGAAAAATACTATGCATGTATTTTTTCTTTTAATACAGTAAAATCTCACTAAATATAGAATATATCTCCTTAGATATTTCCTTAAAAAGTTTTATCACAACCAGAATGAGTCAATTTAAGATATTTAGACAAATATCTAGTGTTTCATTTATACACACACACTCACATGTGTATATGTGTATGTACTCTGTAGTAAGGGGGTAAATCACTACCCTCAAGGCATAAAGGGACAGTTTATAGAGAATATCAAAAAATATAGATTGGATGGCCTAACCATGACATATTAATGTATGGTCAGCTAGATAGTCAGCTAAATGGCATTTGTGCATAGAGCACAGAAACTAGAGTCAGAAAGGTTTGAGTTCAAATTCTGAATCAGATATTTTCAAGCTTAGTGGCCCCTTGGGCAGGTCACTTTAAGCCCTCTGTGTTTCAGCTTCTGAGGTTTATAACTATCTGAACTTTATAGCTCTTATCTTCTGATATCTAATCTAATTTAAATGCTATTTGGTAATAAATTAGGTTTTTATTGGGCATAGCTAAAAGTTCCCATTTCTTGGCATTTCCCTGAATCCTCATTATCATATTTGACCAATAGTAAATTCTTCAAATGAGGGGTTATTATCCAATATCATATTTTGTTTAGTTTGAATTTTTCAGCATGCTCTTTGAAAAAGTATTTCGATATATTGGACCAACATGTATCTAATCCCAAATATCAGAAAATGTATTCTACCAGCCCTAAAATATGTGCAACTGTTATATTTTGAAAGATGTAGTTTAAAAATAAAATACTCTGCATCTGGCTCCTAGCTAAATGGAAATTATTTGGTTTCTTTTCCAGGTGCTTGGGTGAATCGTGGCTTAGGAATGGTCAAGAAATTTAATGACCATTTAGTATGGACATATGTGGCTCCACATTTAGGATACTGGATTGCAGCACCACTTCCTGGAACCAGAGGTAATACTTAAAAAAGCAAATGAATTCAGTGCTAGCAAATCATTTTTATACTTGTTTAAATTAGTTACTCCCTGGTCGTGAATCTTCATGAAAAAAATCACAGTTTAAAGATGTTTCTTGTTTGCATTCAAGTGAAATAAGTATTATCTTAGTTTCAACATAATCTTATTTAATTTACTCTAGGTAGTTTTATAACTTTAAAAAATTTATCGTGGTATAAAATAAAATATATTCTATTGTAAGTAGACCTGTCTAGTCTTTGGTTGGTTATTAAACAGCTATCCAACCTAACCAAGTAACTTATTATTTACAGAAATAGTAATTATAATAATAATATAACTTTTGCTTGAAGATCTCCAGAAATGGGGTACTTGCTTCACCTTAAGGCAGCCTATTCTCTGACAAGTCTTAAGAAAATTTTTATTGAGTGATGAATTTTAAATGTAAAAAAAATCCTTCTCATATTCCATTCTGCTTGTGTGATGAAAAAGAGTGAAACAAATTTTAAAATTGCTAAGGGTAGAGAAAACCCCTAGATTGACCTTTATCTCTAAAGCACTCCATCAGATAATTATTTTGAAATTGGTTATATTGAGGCTTTCTCTAGACCTTTTATGAATTTTTTTTAAATTTTTGTTTCATTTTTACTTATTTTGTATTGACATTGTTTCCAATAAAAAGGATAGAGAAGAAAAAGCACTAAAATTAGATTCAGCTCGTTAGAACTAAGACATGATCTCTACTTAAAACAAAACAAAACACTGTTTTGTGAAACCTAGTTAGGACCTCAGTTATTGAGATTTGTCCATTAATCATATTATGATCAAAAGGGAAATTCTTTCTCTTCATGATTTGAAGTCAGCATTTTAAAAAAGCTATTTAATTCAATCCCAGGAGGTGGTTCCCTTTAGTATTTATTTATGCAAAATAGCATGTGGCCTTCCCGAGCTGTCTGGCCATACACACAATGAAATATTGATGAAAAGAACAATTAATATTTCATTTGATATTACTGCAAGCTCAGGTCCAAGACATTTAATTTTTAATACAAGTACCATGAGGAATACTCTGGACCTATAGACAAATATGACACTAACTAAAACCAGAAATAATCAGTTTAAAGATGATGGAGTTATAAATTATAGAAGATATAGTATTATTCTGAAGTAGGTAAAAGTTCTATTTTAGTAGTTTTCCATTTAGTACATGTGAAATGGTTTGGTGGAAGTTTAATCTTTATGAATGGAAGCAAAAAATTGCTTTTTAATTGTCATTTGAAAAATAATTTCTGTTCAGTAATTCAGTAAACATTTATCAAGTGTCTACTTTTTTCAAATCTCTAGTAGTAAGAAGATACTTAACCCATCCCTCTAGAATCAAGATTTGTAAGAGACTTTGGAAATCATCTAGTCAATTCCTTCATTTTACAGTTGCTGGGACTTATAGGCCCAGACTTGCCCAGTGTCATGCATTTTGTAGGTGTAAAAGCCTGGATTTAAATACTGACTTTGAAATTGGTACTTTCTCCACTCTTCCATCTTACTTTCCTTCTGCATAATCTACTGAAAAGAACTTCAGAGTGTAAGGAAAGCTGGATTCTGGCCTTAGCTCAGCTGCTAACCAAGTGTATAACCTTGGAAAATTTACCAACTTTTCAGGACTTTTTCCTCTGTGAAATGACAGGTTTAAATTAGATAATCTCTAAGGTCCCTTCCAGTTCTAAGAGCATGCTTTCATGCATTTATATTTTACACTCCAACTAACAAACTGAATTGATTAAAAATAATCATTCCCATTATTGGTATAAGTGCTTATGTATTTAACATCACTTTAGTTATATTTAGACTTTAAAAGTTTACAAGTCAATTACCTTAAATTAAATCTTTTACTGGAATTAAGTTTTCTTGAAACTGGAAATATTAGGCATAGTAAAACTAAGCTTAAAGAAGTTTCAAGAGGAAGATGTCTTTTTTAGGGAAAAATGGAACCAAAACATTATAGGGCTCATTTCAGAACTATTGATTGAAGAATAGCCAATTTTCTAATCACTTGGGATTGGAGCTGACTAATATGAACATAGATGGATTTTCACATATTTCTTTTTATGTTCATTTCTTACATTTTCCTGCTCTCCTCTGTATCACACAAGCAACTTTTGATCACTGCTTCCCTACCCTGGATTTTGAGCTAGATCACCTTCTCAATTTCTTAAATAGGCTAGGCATCCTATAGAGGAAGAATAGTTGCCTTTGAAAAAATCAAGTCACTACCTCACTTTCATAATGAAGAACATTGGCAGAGGAGAGGACAAAAGATTTATGCCTTACAAATATCATATCCACCCTTCTACCAACTTTGGGTTTTGCTTAATCATAAATAATTCCACTTCTCTGTTGCTCTTGATCTGGATGAGCATTTGCAGTAAAGAGGGATTTGTGTGTCTTTAGCTTGACTTGAATAAACATTGGAGTACTGGGCCTGGAGAAAGGAAGACTTGAGTTCCAATTCAGTATTAGGCACATACTACCTGTATGATCCTGGGCAAGTCACTTAGCCTCTGCTTCATTTTTCTCATTTGTAAAATGGGGATCATGACAGCACCTCACACCAGTGTTGCTGTGGAGATAAAACAAGCACAGTGCATGGCACATAGCAGGTATTTAATAAATATTTATTCCTTTCTCCTTCTTCTTTCTAGAACTCTATGAAGAATCTCCCCCTTCAATGGATATTCTTTCTCTAGCATTTAAATACTTTGCCTGGCAAATAGTAGGTGCTTAATAAATAAAAAATTATTGACCAACAACTGATGAGTGAGGGGATGGCGCTGACCCACTCAAACTTGACTAGCATTTGAGGTTCACTTATCTGTTCTGAATAACCATTCTTAACTTTATTGGAGTGCCTAGAGTGACTACATCAGACCTGAGAGGTGCTTTGAACAGCAAAGTGTTTCCTTTCACATGATCCCTGCATGCCTGAGTCATCCCTGGCTCTCAGTGAAGAGAGTGTGTATCAGGCAACAATTAGATAGTTTTCTGCTATGGTCTGACACAATGAATTTATATTAAATATAATCCTAGTAAGATTCCTACAGGTGTGTCATCAGTATGGTACTTTGCTATTTCTTGACAGTTGAGAAGAAATAAGAAGATAGAGATTAAATAGAAAAGGAACATAAGAAACTTTATATCAGAAATGTTTAGGATCATAGGAGAAGGTCTACCAGAGAAATTGGCTCTAAAGGAAATATTTGTTGCCCAAATCATTTTTGCATGTGTTTATTTATATTGAATGTTTTAGGTTCACTTGTAAGTGAAGTCTCCAAGGACATAACTGCCTACCACACAGTGTTTTTGACAGCCATATTGGGAGGCACAGTCGTCATTCTCATTGGCTTTTTTGCTGTTCTTCTTTGTTATTGCAGGTAAGGATAAAATTGATTAGTGTGTCTTAAGTATTAGTAAACACTCAGAAAAATATTTTGAATAAATTCATTAAGGACTCACTTTCCTGACAGCATACTTAATTTTTGTAAATGTGGACCCTTGATAAAAACAGAAATATAATGAATATATTGGTTTTCTTCATTTATGATTTTCTAACCTAAAATTTATATATTTGGAGGGCAGCTAAATTACTTAGTCTATTGAGAACCAGGCCTGGAGACAGGAGGGCCTGGGTTCAAATATGGCCACAGAAACTTCCTAACTGTGTGACCCTAAGCAAGTTACTTAACCCTCATTGCCTAGCACATTAGTGCTCATCTGCCTTGGAACCAATATACAGTATTGATTCTAGGACCGAAGGTAAGGGTTTTACAATGGATATATTCCAAATTTGGCTCAATCTTTTCAATGCAGATCTTATTTTGAAGATTCTTATTTAAATAGCAGATTTAGCAATTGATTAATTCTAAGCAATTATTTGTGTTTTCTTTCAAAATAGGGATAAGTGTGGTGGATCACAAAAAAGGGAAAGAAATGCCACAAAACTTGAGGTCCTTAAGAAGGACCAGACAACATCAACAAGTCACATAAACCATATAAATTCAGTGAAAGGTTCACAAAAAACTGAGGATAGATTACAATTGTACCACTCTAAGAATTCACCATATAGTCCTCGCAAAAAGGATTCTACAAAGTTGGAACCTGAAGACAGAGTATCTGTGGTGAAAACTCGGGACAGTTTTAAAATCTACAATGAAGAAGTTTCATTTCTGTCAACCAGTCAGAAAAGTCATTCAAGAAACTCAAGCCAGTCATTAGAAAATAATACTGCATCTAGACAGGCAATCCAACTGAAATATAGTAATAGCAATGTCTCTCCATCAGGTGATACTCAAGAAAAAAATAGATATCTTGCAGTAAGTGAAGAGATGTATGGGCTTTCTCACATACCTGAACAACTGATGCATATCTACAGTCAGCCAATTGCCATTCTTCAAACATCTGATATTTTTCATTCTCCAGAACAGTTACATTCTGCTAAGTCTGCTACTTTGCCAAGAAAGGGACAGGTAGTCTATGGCCAATTGATGGAACCAGTAAACCGAGAAAACTATACCCAAACATTACCCAAAATGCCAATACATTCTCATTTGCAGCCCCCTACCACAAGAGAGGAGAAAATTACACCTGAAGTTCAACAGAGCTTACCATCCCAAACTTCAGATTGGAGTCGATATTCTAATAGTTTATTAGAATCAGTCTCTGTTCCAGGGACACTAAATGAAGCTGTTGTAATGACTCCATTTTCATCTGAACTCCAAGGTATTTCAGAGCAGACACTATTAGAACTATCCAAAGGAAAGCCCTCACCACATCCCAGAGCCTGGTTTGTTTCTCTGGATGGAAAGCCAATTGCTCAAGTGAGGCATTCCTTTATAGATCTGAAAAAGGGGAGAAGAACCCAAAGTAATGATACCAGTCTGGACTCTGGAGTGGACATGAATGAGCATCACTCCAATCGAAAACTTGAGAGGGAGAAAACATTCATTAAAAGCATGCACCAACCCAAGATCCTTTATTTAGAAGATTTAGACCTGAGTAGCAGTGAAAGTGGAACCACTGTTTGTTCCCCTGAAGATCCAGCTTTAAGGCACATTCTTGATGGAGGGAGTGGGACGATCATGGAACAGCCTGTGGAAGAGTCACTAAGAAGAAAAAGCACAGCTGAAGATTTGGAAGCTACTATGTCCCCTACCAAAAAAAGGGGCAGAACCCCTTTGGCTAAAAAAGATAGTAAAACTAATATCTGGAAAAAGAGAGAGGAGAGGCCACTCATTCCCTTAAATTAATCTATTAAAACACTTACTCTCCCTGACAGCCATTGAGCTATCTTAAATCTTATAAAACCTAATGTGAATTTTTGTAAAGAGCTGCTGAGGCTGAGCTATTTCTTATTAACAGGTATAGTTCAAGGTAACAATTGCAGCTATGATTTCATAGGAGTAACATATAAAATGTATAATATTATTTTGCTACTCAGAGAAAACTACTGAGGAAAGCATTTGACCAATTCCATTTTACTTTCTAATTGTTTTCCTCCTTTGTTAGTGATGAGTTTGAGGAAATTTATCACAAAATATCACAAAATCACAAAATAGCCTCAGTGTATTTATATTGCAGGCATTTTGCTGATGCTGAAAAATGTGTGCACCAAAAGTGATTCCCCAAATTTTGCCTTTGCTTGGAATAACTATCCATTTGTAACATTTTAAAGTATTTCCTTCGGCAATCATTGCTTTCTTGTGAAATGCCTACAGACTTATCACCTTGTTCTCTACTTGTGCTTGAAAATAACTTGATAGATGTTTTGGACTGATACTATTCTAGAGTTTATAAGTGAAACAGGATTTTCCTTTAGTGTGATTAACAGCATGTATAGTGTATCATTCCTCAAAATAATCCCACCCTAACTCACCTAAGTTGGGCCAGTGGTAACTTGGTAGTATTTGCTTAGTGAGGAAAATGACCTGTATTCTGATAATTGATAATTATAATAATAATTAGTGAATTGAGGTAAAAAATGTCAAGAAATTTTCTTTTTGTCCAACCTCCCCAGTTTCTAACTTTATTTTCTTTAAATATGTTTATTTCATGAACACTAAAATCACTTAATGAGTTCCTTCTAATTCAGTGATCATGAGGTCTTGATCAATGAAGTTTTTCATAAACATCAGAAATTTACTTAAAAATTCATTTAAAAGAAGAAGTTAACCTTTTGAAATATTGTGGAAAAGCCAATTTTTTCAGAGTGAGATATTGTGTTTTGGCTAGCAGAAAAATGATGCAATTTTTCATATGCTCTAAAAATATCTTCTAGATATTATTTATAAAAATTCTAGTTAATATTCATAAAAGATTCTTATGAAAGTGGAAGAATTTTCATCTTGAATCATTAAAAGTACCAAATTCCTTTTTCAAAATGAAATTATCATTTTAGAAGTAACATATCTATATGTCTTTCATCCTTCAGTGCAATAGAATGACTTTTATAGCCAGCCCAAGGAATTCTTTAATTTGGCTATTAGCCATCATAAAATAAGATGATCTGTGTTAAATATAATAAATTAACCTCTTTATTTTTTCATTCTTTCAGAAAATGGAATATCTGGAACCCCCTTTTTCTCTAAGACAACAATGTAACTCAATTTGCTTTGTTAACTTCCTGACTCTAAGTCACACTAGTTATAATTAGAGCAAGTAGAAAAACCTAATCTATTATTGACTGAGTCATTCAAAAAATAATCCTTAGACTCAAAAAAGGAAGGGAAATAATTTTTTCCAAGTAATACTAAAGAAAGAAATGACAGATGACACAAACCTGATGCTTATAACTATGAATGAACTAGACAGTCCAGTACAATGAAAGAATATGGCAGAGTTGACAACGACCTTTAATAAAATTATGTGTTTAAATAGAAAAAGGTAATATTAACTCATCCCAGAATGATACATTTATAACTATGTATCTCTACTTGTGAAATGACTTTCTGATAATTTTATTTGATATATTTCTTTGGAGAACTTATAGCTCTTGACAGACATTTGGTATCTGTTTTTATCATAGATAGTAATTGTTCCAATCAACTCAAGAGGTGATTGCTTTGGATAATCCTTATGCTTAAATTTTAGAAATGAACTAAGATCTACAATTGATGATTATTCATCATTTGTCAACCATATGGAAAATGCATTGAAGTGACTTAAATAGTCATAGCATGGAAAAGGTCAAGGAATTAATATTATGCTGAAGTGCCTTTAATACACTTATACTTTGTCAGAAAAACAGAACAAAATATTAAAAGCACACATTTTTTTTTCTGTTAGCCAAAATATCATCACTCAAATGGATATTTTCCTTTCTTTTTTTTGCTAATTTTTAAAAAGACAAAAATCTAATGTTTCATGTTGGAACAGTGAATTTTCCATGTAGGTAATATTTAACTCTCCTTTCTTCTATTCCCTATGTTGATTTTTTTATTCATCTAATAAATGTTGACAGATTGTTCATGTTGGAATGAAGTTAAAAATTATACAGAAAAAATATCACCTCTTCAGTCATTTGAGCAGAATTATTTTTTCTTCTTTCAGCCAAAAAGTCTAATTTCCCATTTTAGTGACAGAATGTTGACTCAAAGTATTTACATAAGGCTGTGTGGGTGAACTCAACTCAGGGCCTCAGTATCTTGAAAGGATCACACTAGGCAGACACTCACTCAGATTGTTCATTTGTGTGCAAGGGCAATGAGGAGAATTACTCAAGGATTTTTCTTGAAAGATTATCAGTTTTGGAGATAGGTTTGAAGTGGTTTTTTTGTATAGTCTGGTCTGAGTTTGAATATTGGTGGTTTATTCTTTCTAATGATCTTGGTGGTTTTTTCCTTTTATTTGAGAACAACTTATACTTTCCTGTTAAAAAACAAAACAAAATTAAAAAAAAAAGCCCAAAGCCATCTACCCTTTCTTACTCCAAGGGACAAAAAGCCAGTCCCATATGTGATACTTATAACTTTCTTAAATTTTTGAATTGAAAATATCCAGGAATTTTTGCAAATATAAAATTGATTAATTTTGGTCACAAATTATTAACATTTATGGAACCTTTGTATATACTTAGGATATATCTTTAAAAAGTAAATTATTCCTCAATTAACTGATGGATTCATTTAATAAGCACAGTAATATGTATTGTTTTGATACATATTATGATCTTGAGCCTTTATAAAATATATTTTTACAACATTTTTGAAGTTGAATGGGGGATTAGGCCCTTTTTTAAATGCACAGTTAAGGCATGAAGCTCACCAAATTCTCAAAAAAAAATAGTTCCTTCTTGCTTTGGCAATCATTTTTAAACCATTGCGTGTGATATAACCCTCTTACAATATGACTCATTATAACATATACTGGAACATTCCATGGGTCAAATAATGTTCCATAAATCATAATTGTATCACATAGTAAAAACCTAAAATAACATGGTTTGGTTTACAGTTATTTCTATTCATTCACACCAATGTTATAAAAAAGTTCTCACTGTCCTTCCATTTCAGACCTGTATTGATGTTATGCATCCTCCTTTCTAAGTGTTTCTATCTTTTGTATTTTTATCAGAGGTGTCTTTTCACATTTCAGTATATTTATGATCAACAATATGGTATTGATAAAATGATAACGCTAAAGATTTGTAAAATGTTCAAGCAGTTCATTAAAAACAATAAAATGATATGAAAATATTATTAATGCTTCAATTTTTTATATTACTTCACAATAAATCCCCACCATCTCTAAACTATATAAGAGGGCCACATGCACATATCTATCTCATAATTTAACAGTTCTCACCTAATTTGAATAACATGTTACTACTATTATTTCTGCCCATCCCTGTTTTCACTAAAGAATGCTTAAAGAAACAAAATAAACATTGTTTATCCTTTAATTATTAGATCAGTTTGAATTCTCTGCATTTTTCTTTCTCAAAGATTAAATTTTATTTCTTGATTTTAACAATTCCTTTCTGTTTATATTCCCCTGTAAAGAGATTTATCTTCTGAAATGCAGATTGATTCACCAGACATATATCAAAATTACAGAATGATGGGATATTACATGAAATGCCATTGGTGAAGATGGTCAAAAGAGAAATTATATAATTTGACTTTCTTTTGCTCTCAGAACTTCTTTATACCCAAGACCAAATAGTTATATTGAACAAGCATATGCTTACACACACAATAACACAAGAATCATTGTAGCTATACCTTTCAGTCCAAAAAGTCACCAAAATTCTTCTACTTAATAAAGTTAGTGTGCATCTTAGTGGATTAGGCTCTCTTGATGACGTTTTCCAACAAAGAAAGATCCAAGTAATCTGTTCAGTTGAAAGTTTTATTTGGAATTGGAAATTATCTAGTACAATGAGCTCATTTAAAGATGAGAGGAGAGACCCAGAAAATTAAGTGCCTCTAACTTCAAAACTGTGTCTTTGTTACAGAAGAGCCTTTTCAATTCATTCTCTCTTGGGTGTTCATATTTTTTAAATGAGTTTTAGAATAGTATAATGAACATTTGGTTATCCAATTTCTCCAATTTGAAGGTCAACAAATGGGATACTGTGAAGAGTTCATTGCAAATATCAAAGAACTTATTTGTGAATAGGTTTTTGTTTTTGTTTTAAACTGTGATAATTTTCCTTTGGGTGACTGGTAACTTCATCAGAATGAATGTGTTGAGGTCATAGACTGGTTGAAATCCCTGTAGACTATATTATAACCCTGTGCCAAGTATAGACTCTTTCAAAACAGACAAAGTAATCCTATAATCCCATCCCTAAGAGACCCCAGTCTACTTAAAGTTGAACTGCTTCATTACAGGCTATATTATTCATTGTTATTATAGTTACCTGACTAAGTGCATCAAAAATCAGTCTAACCTCATGTGCCTAACCATTTCTTTTCCAGAAAATACAATAATTTTGAATATTTAAAATATTAAAATGAGCATAAGGGCTAGACTTATGATTTTATTGGTATAGGAAATGTTGAGGAGAGGAAACTCTCATTTACAGTTAGCATTTGTAAAGCTTATTGTCTTAGAGAGTTCTTCAAGATTACACAGTCAGTATGTGTCAGGAATAACTCAAATCCAGGTCTTTCTGCCTTTAATGTTGGCTTTCCATGCACCATACTATGCTGTTTCTAAAATAAAATAAATAACATATATTATTTCTGAGTGCCATTTTATAACCTTTTTGGCCTTTAGAAAATTTTTAATTGATTTTTGTATCTGGAAGGAATTTGACAACTTGGTGATATTTTCTTAGTCTTTTAGACATACATTTACTAATATTTATTTTTTAGGCAACCCAAGACTGAATCATTTTGCATTTTTCCTAAAGTACAAATTCATAGCAAAAAGGATCACAAAGATGCAAAGGGATAATTGAAAGAAAACAGAATTCTACCAAAATAATTTTGAAATGAAATGAGGACTTGTAGTGGAGGATTAATACAAAAGAATAGCACTGTCCTGCAAGAATTCCAGCACTGCTAAAACTTGGATGATCCCAAACTGGTTATTTGAAGAAACAGAATAGAAAAAAAATTCATCAAAGAATGTTTAAGATTAGGGGTAGATATGGGAGTGATTGAAGACAAAAGGTAGAGCTGTTCACATTATACATTCGAGGGGAGAGGGGAAGGGTATTAAAGTATCTAAAACTAAAAGGGATCTGAAAAATCAACTATTTTAACTCATTTTCAAATGAGAAAACTCTGCAGGGTAATAGCTCAGTGTTAAGCTCAAGTTCTTTGCTTATACAACCAGTGTTATTTTCCTCTATACCATAGTTCCTTTGACAGGTATGCTTTCAAAGATAACTAGTAAAGAGCAGACATCCTTATTGGTTTTTATTGGTAAGTATAGTCTATATTGTTAGCAGGAGAGGTGGATCTGTTCAACCACTTTGTTCCAACAACAATTAAAAAAAAAACACCCAACTTCTAGTTCAGTACCTTGGTCAGCAATCAGGCTAGTCACTGTAGATGAATAAATAATCTAGGAGTCATGCATTAGTTTACACTTCAGTTCTGTTCAAAGGCTTATGAAACAGCAAGTACATAATTAAAAAAAACTTTTAGCAGAAAGATAATATGGATTGTAATGCTGGTTATGTAGAATAGTCATTTTTGCTATCACTTCATAAAATACACTGGCTTGAGACATCCAATACTAATTTTTATTGATATTTAAGCTCATGTACTATTTTACAATCATATCCAGTAGATTTATATGCATATATATTTTAAAGAGTAAAGGGATTCCCTTTTAAAATGGTACAGGCTAAGTTTTGAGTCTACCCTCCTAAAACTATATTTGTAGAAGTTGTTTGACAAGATCTGGAACAACTCTGCAAATAAGATTTTTATTGACTTTTTTGAACTTTAGTGTTTTTGGGTAATTGTTTCAATTGAATTCCAACTAGGAAAGTCTGTGTAACATACAGAATTTGAAAACATTATTATCTGATTGTAAATTTTAGTTAAGTAATTATATAGTAGTTCTTTGTTTAATCAATCATCTTATTACTTTGAGGTTTCACATCTTTCATTTT
Source organism: Monodelphis domestica (assembly GCF_027887165.1). Classification (NCBI taxonomy): domain Eukaryota; kingdom Metazoa; phylum Chordata; class Mammalia; order Didelphimorphia; family Didelphidae; genus Monodelphis; species Monodelphis domestica. The sequence continues at coordinate 203,347,248 of NC_077230.1, forward strand.
TGGCATTGTTGTCCTCTTCTGAATTCATATTTTAGTCTTCCCTGTCATTAAAGTAACTTTCTAAGGTTAGGGTTTGTTTTTGTTTTTTGTCTTTTCCTCATTTCCCCCCTATTTTTTTCCTTCTGTTACCTTCATCTATCTGTTCTGTTTAGATTCTTTTCTGTTCCTAGAGTAGAGGCACATTTTTCCAAGCTCGAAGACTGCTCTTCTCTGATATTTGGGATAGACAGGGTTGCCTTTGTTTCCCACTATGTGTCTGTTGAGAAAGTGGCCCTTCTGGCTTGATCTGGAGAGGTTTGCAGCTATTTTGTGGTTTATTTTCTGTGTGTGTGTGTGTGTGTGTGTGTGTGTAGAGATAGGGAGGAGCAGTGGCAGTGCCCTTTACTCCTCCATCTTAATTCCCCTCAGGCACTCTTTTTGTTATGGTTCTTTTCTTACAGGATCATTAGAATTAGAGTTGGAAGAGAATTTAAAGGTTATCTTATTCAAAGCCTTAATTTTACTGATGGAGAAACTGAGATGCCATGAGGTGAAATGACTTTACTTAGTAGTATAGGTCCTCTGTTTTAAAACATGATGTTCTATCTAGAGTAGTACACTAACTTATCCTAATTTGAAGTGGATCTCCATGATAGACAATATTAAACAGATATGATCAGAGTATAGTAACAATCAATTTCACTGGTGCCAGTAGAGTCAGAAGAGATATGAGGGCTTAGGATGTAGTTGATGTACTTTGCCCTTGTATGAGGCCAAGGGAAGTAAGGCAGTAAATCAATAAGGCAGAGAGTGAGCAGATTGAGAAAGCACAGTAGTGAGAAACATCAAAGCAGATAAGTGAATAGCAGCCACATATCAAATTTTAAAAAGTTGTAGACTGATGGTGGTCTATAGAAGTGACAGTTTGGCATGAACCTTGTGGTCTTATTTCCTTTGATTTTGAAAACAAAATAAGGCCTAGTAAGACAGGACAATTTCTTTCAGAGCATTAATACTATGGATGACAATGTTCCAAAACTTGCATTTGCAATTATCCCTGACAGCTGAGCCCAAAACATCCCACTGGGATCTATTATGATTTTTAAAGGATAATTTGTTTATAAGAATATTGAATTTAATGAGTCTTTGGGTAGCATCATCTGAGTTTTATTTGCCTCAATAACTTTGACTCTGTGTGTGTTTGTGTGTGTGTGTGTGTGTGTGTAGTGGAAACCCTATTCCAGAAACATAGGCATATATAGATGGAAGGACCAAAGTTAATGATCAACCCCAATGTTTGCCAAAACACCCCAGCTCATGCTCTTATACCAAGGTCAAGAAGATAGTGTAAAAGAATGGCTGTAATTTTTTTAGAAGCTGTAAGTTTTATTAATGAGATTGGCAGTAGCCACATTCCACTTTAACTTCATTACATGAGTTTACTGTTCCAATTTTGTGTATTGGCAGACTCAAAAACAATGAATAATATTGAACATCAAAGTAAATTTAAGCAAACAGATGATCGATTTCAATCTGGCTGAATATTAGGTTGAATATAAAAATATTCATCTCAGGAATACAGATGGATAAGGAAAGAAGTGCTGACTTTAACAGATAATAGCATTGATGCTTTGGCTAGGGATAGGAATTGGCTTCTTCCTTTGACTTATAGCAGGTACTACTATTTAACATTATTAAGCATGAGGGGTGTATATGAAGGACTAGCACCTCTGGCATCAGTGTCTTTTGAGCTCTTCATGGCTGCTCATCCACCCTTGGTGACCACCTGTCATCCAATTCTCACTTGTGGCTCCAAGAAGCTGTAACATAAGAAGTAGCCACAATCCAGGAAAATTGCCTTGGCATCCCTTGATGTCATTAGTCCTCTTTGAAAATGAAGGGCAAACAAAAACAACATTAAGTGTGATAAATGATATAATTGAGTATATTTCTCTATGATTCAGGAAACAATCTCTAGAGAACTGTTTAATAAGTGGGAAGCAGTCTTAGCATTTCAAATTTCTATAGCTGAAACTTTGGTGACCCCATTGTTAAACATGGCATTTAAAACTCTGTTAGCTAATGAATTCTTTTTTTTTTTTAGGATGGGGTGAAAATGGTCTATACTGATTTCATCAGTTTAGGCAACTTCCCTATTGGACTCAGAGCTCCTTTAAAGGAAGGACTGGCTTCCTATCCCCAACCCCTTTCTTTGTATAATCAACAATTCAGCAATTAGAACACTGCCTGGAACATAGTAGACACACATCTTAGTTAACCAACTCATTCACTGCTTGTTTAATATGTGCATGGCACTTTTGGGGATATAAAAGTAAACATAAAATGCTTCTTGCTTTCAATGAGTTTGCTATTCTTGGAGCTGGTTTTATTGCTTTTATTGCTTAGGTAAGTAGGGAAGAGCAGAAAAAAAAGGAATTTTAGCCACCAAGTCAGTATACTATTCTTGAAGATATATATTTATTTAGAGGGTTTAAGCAAGATGAAAAGAAGCACAAATTGTTTCTTATTTGAGTCATATACTTGTACAGTGTAGTGAACCTTAAAAAATTCTCAGACCCTACTTCATCAGGTTTGGTTAAGATCATTCCCCATTTAAACAATGAAGGGACTTAGATCAGGAATGTGAGACCTCTACTCCACTTAAGCATACTTTAGGGGAAGAAACTCCTTGCTGAACAATGAAAGATACTTAAAGCCATACTTGTAGTAAGGCAAAAGTTCTTAAGCTGTGCCTATTTTTAGATCTAATACAAAAGGGTGCTAAGTACCTATAAAGGTCAGGCAACTTGTGAATTTACAAGGAGCAAAGAAGTGAGAACTTACTGAGGTGTGAATTACTCAAAAGTTTAGACTACTCAGGTGTGAATTAAGAATGGTCTGTCCTTTGGAAAAAGTCTACTGTGATTGGTAGATGTAAGAACTTAGGGGATGTGACATAGGAGAAAATTCACTTTAAAAGGAGCTCAGAAAGGGAGCTGAGGACAGTCAGCTTGGAAAAGCTGAATTGGAGGAGGCAGCTGGCCAAAGCTGCCTTGAAGGGTCTCTCTTGGGAGATTCAGCTGGGAAAAGCTGAATTGGAGGAGGCAACTGGTGTCTCTCTGAACACTAGAATCTAGCTTGGGACAAATATTGTGGTGAGTGGATTGAAGACTGACTGATCTCTCTCTCTTAAGGCTGGCCTAAGCTGGCCTAGCCTTTTTTTCTCATTCCCTTCTCTCTCTCTCTCTCTCTCTCTCTCTCTCTCTCTCTCTCTCTCTCTCTCTCTCTCTCTCTCTCTCTCTCTAATTCCTCATTTGTATTAATTAAAATCTCTATAAACCCAGTTAACTTGGGTATATTTCATATTTGGGAATTTTTCCCTGGCGACCACCTTATATTTTGATTTAAAACAAGACACTGTCTTGAAACCATATTTCTGCGGTCACAATTTAAATCTTCCACTATTTTAATTATTACAGTGTTCTGTGATGGAACTTCTTGATTCCATTTAAAATATTATTCCAATAAAATAAATTCCATTTAAAATAAATAATACATAGAAAATAAATAGGATAAAATATAGCAATAAGTAAAACAATATAAGATAATATTATTACTGAAGGGATGAAAGGATCCCTAAAATCTGAGGTCATTTGTCTAGACTAAAATGGCTCAAAGCAGTTAAGAGATGCTCCAGGGATCCAACTAACACTGGATTTTCCACAAAGAGGTATTTCTTAAAGAACTAGGTTAAAGACTGACACAAACAGGGAGCACTTAGGCTCAAACTATAGCTCAGAACTTGAACATTATTTACCTGAGAAAAGAGATTATTCAGGTGATACAAAATTGATGCAAAGGCAGAATAGAGAAGAAATACAAAAGAAATAATTTTCTTATTCTGCTTACATTGCACCTGCCCTTCACTTGTATGCCCAATTACTACTCATTTTTACTTTTATAGAATTTGGGGTGGAATGAGGTCATGGTTGACTTCACAATAGAACTTTGAATTGAATAGAGGGGCCTTCTAGAAATCCACTCTCTTCTTTAGATTGAACATCCTCCTTATTCATTTCCTTTTCAATTGTTACCCAGAGAGATGGCTGGATGGAGAGAACATAAGGTTATTAGCCTGAATCTCAGAAGAAGAAATGTAGCACAGCTTTAGATAATACCCTGAAGGTAATGATATTGTTTATGTAATCCTAGAATTTGAGAATTAGAAGGCAATGAGAGTTCATTTGGTACAATTGTCTCATTTTTATGTTTGCCCAGTCAATAAGCATTTAGTTCATATCTTCCATGTATCTGGCATTGGCATATTAATAAAGCAAAAACAAAACAAAAACAAAACAAAAAATATAGTGCTGTTAAAGAGCTCATAGTCCCATGAGAGACATGTGAAAAACTAAGAACAAATAGGATATATTAGAGATAAAAAGAGGGAAGACTAATATTTTTTTTTACTTGAAGACCTTTATTCCTTTATTTTTTGTTTTACTTTTTATCATTCAAAACAAACTTCCATATTTGTCATTGTTGTAAGAACACACATACAAAACCAAAACTACAAAATAAAAACAAAAATACACTGATGTGAAAGCTAGTATGCTTTGTCTTCATCCATATGACTCCAACATTTCTTTCTCTGGAGTTGGATAGCATTTGCTGCAATCAGTACTTCAGAATTGTCCCAGATCATTGCATTGCTGAGAATAGCCAAGTTTCCATAGTTGATCATTATACAATATTACTATTAGTGTGTAAAGTGTTCTCCCAGTTCTGCTTATTTTCTCTGCATCAGTTCATGCAGATCTATACAGCTTTTTCTGAAATCATCCTGCTTATCAGTTCTTATAGCACCATCACCAATATACATCACAATTTGTTCAGCCATTTCTCCAATTGATGCATATCTGCTCACTTTCCAATACTTTGCCCCCACAAAAATAATTGCTATAAATATTTTTGTACAAGTAGATGCTTTCTCCTTTTTCATGATCTCTTTGGTATATAGACTGAGTCATAGAATGACTGCATCAAAGGGTATGCTCAATTTTATGGTCCTTTGGGCATAGTTATAAATTCCTCTCCTGAAAGGTTGGATCAGTTCACAATTCCACCAACAATTAGTGTTTCAATTTTGCCACATGCCTTCCAACATTTGTTCCTTTCATTTACTGTCAATGGCCAAATTAATGGATATGAGGTGGTACCTCAACATTGTTTTACTCTATACTTCTCTAATCAAGAGTAATTGAGAGAATTTTTTTCATATATTATTGATGACTGATTTCTACATCTGAAAATTGCTTGTTCACATCCTTTGACCATTTGTCAATTGGGGAATGACTTCTATTCTATTCAATGACTTAGTTCCATATATATTTGGGAAACAAGGCCTTTATCAAAGAAATGTTATAAATTCTTTCCCCAATTTGTTGTTTGCATGCTAATCTTGGTTACATTGGTTTTGTTTGTTCAAAAGCCTTTCAATTTAATATAAGAAAAAGTATTTATTTTACTTCTTATAATGCTCTCTATCTCTTATTCTGTCATAAATTCTTCCCTTCTCCAGAGATCTGACAGGTAGACTATTTTACATTCTTCAAATTTGCTATGATATCACTCTTTATGTTTAAATTTCATATACCCATTTTGACCTTATCTTGGTACAGGGTGTTTTAGCCTTTTCTTGTTCTGACTTTTTCACACAAAAGAATTAATTGGATTGAAACTTTTAAAAGGACCACACCCAAATACCTAAAAAATGTGGCTATAGCCAGCACACAACTTAATTAACAACTGAATTTTCAGTAAAATTTTAGAAATTTCATATACCCACAATAATTTGACTGACCACATTGGTTGTGATGAAATACCCTCCATCTTCTTAACTTTCCTAAACTTGTTCTTTACTGTGACTATCCCTAAGTCAGCTTTTAATAGCTTATTTTGATCAGCTATACAGGTAAGTTCAATTTTTTTTTCTTTCTCTCTCCTTAAATTAGATAGAACACAGTTGTATTGGTCTTAGTAACAGGGTCTAAGGTCCTAGCTGGGAGAGCTGTTTCTAAATCTCTCTTGCCTTAGGGAACAAACAACCCAATTAGGTGATCCTCACTGACAATACTAACTGACTGAGTTCTTAAGTAGCTGTGAGAAAAACCTGGACAAAGGAGCCCTGCTAGAGAGAGTGTTTGTATGAAATTTTAGCCTTGACTTGTTCTGACTTTTTCACACAAAAGAGTTAATTGGATTGAAACTTTAAAAAGGACCACACCCAAACACCTAAAAATGTGGCTATAGCCAGCACACAACTTAATTAACAACTGGCTTTTCAGTAAAATGACCAAAATTGGACAAACATTGTTCTTTGTCTATTTCATAATCCCGGAGTATGTATGGAAATGGCTATACTTCACACTGCTCCTGGTTGGGATTTTAATTTTTGGAGCTGTAATATTGTATCTATTTTCCTTTGAGAGAAAACTGGAAAATACCATACATTAGCTAGAGAATAAGATAGGAGAATTATGTCAGTGTCCCCTTGAAAAACCCATTTCCTGGTCTAACCAACCAACTGTTACTTTTACTATTCAACAAAATGCAGAACAAAAAGCTCAACTTGAGTTTATAGAGGAAAGTTTGGGGAATATCATGGCTTTTATAAAAAACAATGAAATGAATCCTAGTTCACAAACCATTCCCTCCCACACCCAACTTACTACTACCCAACCCATTCCTCGCCCCCATACTGATCACCCCACCCCTCTGTCCTAACTTCACACCCTGCCCTTGCCTCTTGCTCCAACCCCTCCACCCTAAGTTCACACCCTATCCTTGCCTTCTGCCCCAAACCCTCTGCATCCTTTCTCCCAGCTACTGACCCTTCTTCCTTTGCCCCTCCTTCCCACCCTGCCCAATTCATTTCCCATACTGCTCCTACCTCTTATCCTTCTGCTACTATGGGACACCAAACCCTCCCCCTCATTGTGCCCAACTCTTCCCTTTCTCATACCTACCCCATTGAAAATAGAGCAAGAAGCCTAGAGACAGAAACACAAGAAAATTCAGATAGAAGTTTCTTCCCTTTAAGAGAAATTCCAACTTTCAATAAAAATGGGAACTTGGTAACTATAAGACAACATATACCTTTTGGTCCTGAAATAAATTCAAGGAAGACCATCCCTCATTTGAGGAAGAACCAATATTAATTATAAAAAGATTGGAGAACATCTTCAAAACTTTTGACCCCACTTGGATAGATGTCAAAAATTTATTAGAAAATTTTCTTGTAAACAGAGAGAAAAATAAAGTAATCTCTTTGACTAATCAGAAGCAAGGAAAGGGAGCAAAACATTGGCCAACTGAAGATCCACATTGGAACCCCAATGTTGAACCAGATTATACAAAACTAAACCAGGCCAAAGAAGCATTATTGAAAGCCATGAGAGCATGCTCCGATAGACCAGACTCATGGTCTAAATTCAAAAGCACAAAACAAGAAATAGATGGATGAGAATCCATCTCAGTTTATGGATAGACTTATTGATGTGGGGAACATATATGGACTTTGCTCTATCCAGAGAAAGAGACATTAGACAAATACATAGACAACTTGTTAAGAATTGTTGTTCAGTGGTAAAAGAATACTTTAAAACTAGCTGCCCGAACTAGGACTTTATGGATGCAAAAAATTGAGGAGAGTAGCAGTCTACATTTATAAGGGCCATACAAAAAGATGTGAAGAAGACAGTAAATCAGTGGAAGACTTACAGAAAGAAATTTAACTATTTTTGATTTTTGCAATAAGCTAAGGTATCCATTTGCTTAGCACAAAAATGCATACCTGAAAAGCTTTAGACTATGGAAACCTGCCATTTATTGATAAATATTATGGGGCTATGCTTAATGATTGTGTCTGATTCTAGGGATCAAAAACGGAGCACAGATTTTTATGTACATAGTGCCATAGAAGCACAGATTTAACCTGAAAAGTGCCAAAAGAGCAAGCAGTTCAAAAAGAAACCAATCCATGTGGGATTGATAAACTTCTATGTCAATATGAAAGGACTTGAACCTAGTGTGAGACTCCAGGTTGCGGTGCTTGACATGTGTTAAGATGCAGGACTCCTTGAACTACATTCCTTGTAAAATACTTTCTATGAAAGTACCTAACAATTGACTAGTCTGGCTCCCCTATCCCTGAGAAATGATGAAATGTTCCTTTTTTACACAAAAATCTAATTTGTTTTTTCTCTCTTAAGATTATGGCAGCTTCCTATAGTCCTGACTTATAATGGATAAATACAACATTAATGCATTTTTCCACCTGTTATGAATTTTTTTATTCATTAAGAAAAAAACCTCTGAATAAGTTATCACCCTTTTAGGTTTAAGTAGTTTACAAGTTGCCCCACCTTTATAGGTACTTAGTATCCCATTGTATCAATTCTCAAACAGTCATGACTCAAAGAACTTCTTGTCCCTTCCATAAGCATGGATCAAAGTACTTTCATTGTTTAGCAAGCAGCCCTCTGTCTCAAAGCAGTCTTAAGTAGGGTGGAGTAGGGATACTCCCAAGCTAGGAGCCCCCCACACTCAAGTAGAGTTCTCACCATCTGCTAGGGAATTTTTTAAAGTAGAAGATTCCCCAATGGGGGAAACCCCTAACATTCATAAGTCTGAGAAATTTTGAGGTTTACACTTGTAAATACATCTGGTCCTGGAATTTTTTCTTAGGAAGTTCATTGATAGCTTTTTTGATTTCTTTTTCTTAGATGGAATTATTTAAGTATTCTGTTTCCTTTTTTGTTAATATGGGCAATTTATATTTTTGTAAATATTCATCCATTTCATCTAGCTTGCCACACTTATTGTCATATAATTGCACAAAATAACTCCTAATGATTGTATTAATTTCTTCTTCATTGTTGATAAGTTTAACCTTTTCATTTTTAATATTGGTAATTTGATTCTCTTCTTTCCTTTTTTAAATCAAATCAACCAATGCTCATTTTCCCCCCCCAGAAAACCAACACCTAGTCTTATTTAATTCAATTGGTCTCTTACTTTCAATTTTATTTAATTTCTCCTTTAATTTTTAGGATTTCCTATTCAATCCTTAATTGGAGATTTAAAAATTTTCCCCTATTTTTTTAATTGCATCTACTTTTTCCCAGTTTTATTGATATAAGCATTCAGAGATATAAATTTTCCCTACTTAGGCTTAGTGCTTTGGCTTTTCCCCATACATTTTCATATATTGTCTCCTCATTGTTTATTTTCTTTAATGAAATCCCTGATTGTGTCTATAATTTATTCTTTGACCCACCCTGTTTTTAAATTTAAATTATTTGGTTTCCAATTAATTTTTCACTTTTCTTTCCATGAATTCTTATTGATTATAATTTTTATTGCATTATAATCTGAAAATGATGCACTTATTATTTCTGCTTCTCTGCATTTGTTTGTGAAGTTTTTATGCCTTGGTTTATGGTTAATTTTGTGTAGGTACCATGTGCTGCTGAAAAGAAGGCATATTCATTTTTATTCCCATTCAATTTTCTCCAGAGATCTATTAAATCTAACTTTTCTAAAATTTAACTTTTTTTCTTGTTTATTTTTTTTTTGTTAGATTTGTCTTGTTCCAAGAGTGGAAGGTTGAGGTCCCTCACTAGTATAACTTTGCTGTCTATTTCCTCCATAAGCTCATTTAGTTTCTTTGTTAAAAAAATCGGTGGCTACATAATTTGGTGCCTGTATATATAGTATTGATATTACTTCATTGTTTATAGTACCTTTTATCAAATTGTAATTGCATTTCTTATCTCTTTCAAATAGTTCTATTTTTGCTTTAGCTTTATCTGAGATCATGATTGCTAATCTTGCTTTTCCCCCTTTTATTTAATTTGAAGCCCAATAGATTCTGCTCTATACTCTTACCTTTACTCTGTGTGTGGCTCCCTGCCTCAAATATGTTTCCTGTAAACAACATATTGCAGGATTTTTAATCCACTTTACTATCCATTTCTGTTTTATGGATTAGCTCATCCCATTTTACACAGTTATGCTTACCATCTATATATTTCCCTCCATCTTGTTTTATCCTTTTGATCCTCACTTTCTCCTTTTACTTTGTCCCTTCAAACAAGTGCTTTGCTTTTATTCACCCCCCCATTCCTCATCCCTTATATTACTCCCCACTCTACCATGACCTTTCTTATTCCCCTCCTATCTCTCTATAGGTTTAGATAGGATTATATACCCCAGTGAATCTGGTTGTTATTCCCTTTCTGAGCCAATTCTGATGAGAGTAATGTTTAAGCATTTCCTGTCACCCCCTCATTCTCACCTCAACTGTAATAGTTTTTTAGGACCTCTTTAGGAGATATGATTTACCCCATTTTACCTCTCCCCTTTTCTCTCAGGACAATCATCTTTTTCGCTCTTTGATTTTTTTTGTATGTCATCCTAAACATCTGGTTCCCACAGCTTCTGTCTATTGTAAACCTTAAAATTTCTTAGACTTATAAATGTTGGAAATTTCACCATTGGGAAATTTCATACTTGAAAAATTTCCTACTGATAGTCTATTGGAATGTGAACCCCCTTGGCATGGGAGGGTCCTTCTCCTCCCTACGTAAGATTACTTAAGGACAGAAACCTTTTGCTGAACAATGGAAAGGGCTTTGACCTATGCTTAAGCATAGAACAGGAAGTTCTTTGAGTCATGATGGATTTTAGAATTGATACAATAGAGATATTTGGAATGACAGAACCAGGTCTTGGAAAATACAATCTCCACCCTACTCAGAGTAAAAGGATTTAGGAAGGGCTGCAGCAAAGGATCAAGATTTAATTATTTGAGAATATGACCTTCAACAGACATGTGCAAAGGGGCAGACCTCTGGGTGGTCCTGGGTTAAGCTAGAGCCACCATTGGCACAGGGAAGACATGGACAGTGATTGGTAGATGTGAGAACTGAGGGGAGGGAACTTAGATGGTTTCCTTAAAGATAGCGGGGTCTGAGGACTGAGGAGTTGGAGAGGTTTTGCTCTGAGAGGTTATGCTCTGAGAAGCTTGCTCTGAAGGAGGCTGGAGATGGAGGCCCCTGAGACTGTTCCTCTATTTTGTTCACGTGAGTGATAGGGACTGATCTCTTTTCTTTGCCTCAGCTATCTAAGGGCTTGGGCCTTTTGACCCAGCCTAAACAGAGGGGGTATTTAAGCCCTATTCCCTTCTCTCTCTCTCTCTCTCTCTCTCTCTCTCTCTCTCTCTCTCTCTCTCTCTCTCTAATACCTTTCTTCCTCCTGTCTGTAATTAAAAACTCCATAAAAGGTTGACTGCTGACTTGAGTTTTCATTTAGGAATTACATAGCTGAATTCCTTGGCGACCTTAAATTAATATATATCAGTCTTTTAAAGATATTTCCTTGTCACACTATGTATATTTCTTCTAACTACTGTAATAATGATAAAAATCTTAAGGGTTACAAATATTATTGTTCCATGCAGGAACATAAGCAATCGAACCTTATTAAGTCTCTGAAATTTTCTCTTTCTTATTTACATTTTTATGTTTCTCTTCTTGTTTTTGGACATCACATTTTCTGTTTAGGTCTTGACTTTTCATTAGGAATGATTGGAAATATTCTGTGTTATTAAATTAGTATTTTCCCCTTGAAAGAATATTGTCAGTTTTGATGGGGAGGTGATTCTTTACTGTAAATTTAGTTCCTTTGCCTTCCAGAATATCACATGCTAAGCCTTCTTATATTTTAATGTAGAAGCTTCTAAATCCTGTGTAATCCTGACTTTGACTCTATGATACTTGAATTGTTTCTTTCTGGCTGTTTTTAGTATTTTCTCCTTGGCCTGAGAGCTCTTGAATTTGGCTATTATATTCCTGAGATTAGTCATTTGGGGATTTATTGCAGTAGGTAATCTGTGGATTCTTTCAATTTCTATATTATCCCTTTTTTCAAGAATATCAGGGCAGTTTTCTCCAATAATTTCTTGTAATATTCAAGAATATAAAAATATAGACTATCAAAAAGTTTAAAAGACTGCAGAAATTGTGAAGGTTGAATATTGGGATAGGCTATTAGATATGACAATAAAGATGTTACTAGTCAGAGAAATGCTGATGGAAGCTGCAAGCTGCTGAAAGAAAGGCGATAGAATGAAGAAGGGGCTAATGGTAAATAGAGAGGTTGGCCTTGGCAAGCAGGACTATATCTTCTTTTGAGACTTAAGCAAAGGAAAGAAAGAGGATGAGAACAATATCAGAGTCATTCAAAGTGAGGAACTGAGGAAGAAAAATAATTCATGGTGGATGACCTTATTTTTTTTTAGTGAGGATAGATATGAATTACCTTAAGAGGGAGAAGGAAGAAGAAACAAGAATTTATCTATTAAATACCTACTTTGTTCTAGATAATATTAAGTACCTTACAAGCATTATACCATTTCATCATCACAGCAACCCTAGGAAGCAGATGCTTTTTATTATCTCCATTTTATAGTTCAAGCGAGATAATAGTGCAGGTGTTTTGAGAGCCGAGCCTGTGGTCTCTCAAAGTCAGGGGTCCTTCTGACTAAGTGAAGTGGTCAGGTGAATAATGAAGAGATGAGAGACAACTGAGTGCTCAGACCTGTGCTTAGATATCATGTAGTTGTTCTGCCATTGCATGGGGTTTGCATTTATTTTATAGCTTCAGTGAGTCCATGCTTTTCTGGCACACAATCATTTTTCAACATGCATGATCTTCTACAGATAATTGGATGTGTCACACATTAACAGATCACTTAATCAACATTCTGTGATCATTTATCATGTTGCCACAACAGAAATATTTGTGAAGGAGATGAATGACATGGATAGGGTGATCTGGAGGTTAGTTCCTCCTAGGGAATGACCAGCTAGGAGAATCATTGTTGCTTTTGATCAGCTTTCACAATCAATCACAATTACTTAGGAGATGGGTAACAAAACATTTCATAGCTAGGCATGGGGTTAGAGGGTAATTTAAAGCAAATCATAATTGGAATTTTCCTCAATTTACAAGTTACATTTTTCTTTACATGTTTCATTAAGGCACTTTGACAATGTTGCCTGATTATTGTAAACATAATGAAACAGAAAAAGTGTGTCCGTTCCTTGTGCTTCAGAGGAGTGATTGATTGTGGTGCTTGTATGTTTGGTCAAAAGATGGGTGTAGGGCCTCTGAGTGTACTTCTTCTAAGAGAGAAAAGGGAGGGGTAATAGGTAATGATCTTTAGGTTTTAATTCTGTGAATGTAATCTTTTCAGGGTAATAACTGGGGATTAAAGTGGGACATATTGTGTTAACCCTGTAAGTATTTGCTCTTATATTATTTCTCCTGTGCTGGGAAGAGAACAATTCCATTAGTAAGGGAAGATGGAGGGAGAAGTCACACAGAGGGGGTTCAGTGGGTGCCTCATCTTTTATGAAGGCTACTGTGCTTCATTTTCCCAAACTGCAACTCTTTCAGACAGCGGGGGTATGATGGCTCTCCACGCAGGTGGTTGGAGAGAAAAAGTAAGTTGAAGAAATTGACCTGGAGAATACACTGATATTTGATTATGGAAATGTAGGGAAAGGATTGCTGTAAGTAGTGAGAATCTAAACAATATTTTCAATATTTCCTTATCAAATGATTACTTCCCTGATGTTTTCAAGATATTCCCCATTCTTAATAATACCTCTCTTACTTCACTCCTACATGGATAATGTGATGATCAATTTGCCATGCACTTATTTCATTCTATCTGGGATCAGGAATTATTCCTGTGATGTGTAGTAATGTTTCTTGCCTACTTCTTAGAAAATATCTTTGGCAAAGTCCCTTTGACACCCTAAGCTAGCACCATAATGTAGAAAGTTTCCAAATCTCATGTTTCATCCTGGTTGTCCCTGCTCAGTGCTTTTGCCAAGGACATTTGGCTGATGGGATTCTGGGAAATGTCCCTTTAATTAAAATATGATATTTTATATCATTCTGTACATTCGGATGCTTTCTATCAATGACATCCTAATAAATTATGGTCTCAAGGTCCAGAGAGATATCTTTAGGAGAGAGATGGTATATAGGTCTGTGACATTGAGGTTACCTGAGTTGAATGGAGCCTGAATCCTACCATGTTGACATATTGACAAATGGTGGTGGAATATGCATGGTAACAAAGATAGCTAAGCTTCAGGAAATCAGATAAAACATTAATTACCTTATACTTCCAGCATTGTAGCTTCCATCTAGCCTCTAAAAATCTCCTTAGAACTCCTCAGTCAGCCGCCAAATCTTCCATTTTTCAAGTTACCTTTTGAACCAACCTTCCCTGACTTTTTGGATTATGACTGATCTCTTCTCAATTCATACTCTGCCTCTTCTACCTCCAAATAGGAGTTATTGCCTCAATTGTGGACATGTTGTCACTGCCTTGAATAGAATAAAATAGGTTTAACAGATTCCAGGGTCTTTTTTACAAATAGCTACCAAAAGCTATTTCTAATTGTGGCCTCCCCACTCCATCTATTTTATTTTTAATTTTTAAAAAATCCTTTATTCTGTCTTGGAATCAACATTATCAATATTATCAGTTCCAAGGCAGAAGGTAAGGGATAGGCAATAGCATTTTTTTTTGTGCTTCAAACTTCATTAAAAGGAAAACATAACATGGCAAGAATTCAAAATTTTCTGGTTTTTTTCTTTCCCTAAACAGTGACATTTGATTGAAAATGCATTGCCAGAATTATGCATAGTTCCAAGGTGTCCTAAGAAGTAACTAGCCTGGGGTCACACAGCTAGGAAATATCTCAGGCCATATTTGAATCAGAACCTCTTATTTCTAGGCCTATCTCTCCTGAGTTCCCTCCATCTGTTTTATGTTCTACCTTTAGATTAATCTTCCTAAAACTAGGTCTGACCATATCGTTTGCCTTGTGAGTCCTCATTGTCTACTATAACTCAAACTCCGCCTAGAACTCTAAATCTTTTATGTTTTTATAGCAGGGCACTTTGTCAATTACAGAATTCATTATCATAGTATATATGGGTACTCCATCTAATAATATCTGGGAACAGGTGTGGACCTGCCCATTCTGTATGATTCATATCAATCATATATTTCTTTGATAAATTATATTTTTGTGAAAATGAAGGAAGTATAGAGTTATTAGCAACTATAATTAACAATAATAATTATAAATTCAGAGATGATTAAAGAATCCTGATAAATATCATTTTAGAATTTTGAAGATTCCTTGAAAGATATACTCCTTGTGGAAAAAGAAAGCTAACTTTTATTGCAATGTAAGTATAATCACTTAAGTGATTCTCATCAGGCTTAATGGAATTTTATAGCAAAATTCCCATACACTGCATTAAAAATTTAATCCTTCAAAGAACTCTGGTCATTATTTTTCTCCTCATGCAATTTTCTATGTTCTTAAATTATGTAATACTTCCTTATTGATAACTGAGGCTTTCTGGTTCCTGCTATATAAAGAGAAGTCACTTTCATACCATGCTGTGTTTGTTGAGAAAAATGATTGGGAAAACTTTTAAATGATCCATAGTATAACTTCAAAAAGACACCTAAAATCAAATGAAGTGCTAATTATTAAGAGAATTTTTGTAAAAATATGACTTAAATGGCAACCAAATTGTTTATTCTTCTGTCTTGCTGACTGAAGTGTATGAAATTAAATTTTTATGAAATTAACTTTAAACTATTTCATACATCTTCAATAGCATTTTGAAGTTTATTGCAACAGAACTAACTATTCATTTCCTCTAGCAATTGTACACATTCTACAAGATCAGTATTGGAATGATATTGTTCTATTTTATTAGTTCTTGGAAATACACTTTGATATTTCACTAAACTATATTTAGCCCACTATGTCCATTTATGAAAGAAGTGACGTTCTCAAGAAATACCACCTTGGATTTTTCTTTACTGCTTAGCTTAAATGCTGTATTAATTGCATGTTAAGTTGGAGATGCATATCTCAGGCACAGATTCTTAAATGGGAGGTGTTCCAGTTTTCTCACAGCATAAAAATGTCCAAGGATACACAAATCTTGGAAAAGTATTTAATTCATTAAGGCAGATAAATATGTATCAGACCAATTCATTAAAAAGTCTGAAATAAAACCTTTGAAATCACTGGAGGATGCCAAAGAATTACATATGATATGAATCACTTCCCCCATTCTTTGTTGGAAAGATGCATAAGCATAACCTCAGAGATTTTAGTCACTATTTACTGATAATTTCATGTTAACTTGAAGTATTTGATACCTCTCTATAACACACTAAAAAGGCAGTAGGTGTTTCTCGATAGTCTTCACTTGGAAGAAAAATTATGTCATCAGACAGTTTTTAATGCTCTAATTGTTATTGGAAAGGTTCTTATATACATGTTCCTCTGAATATTTCATTACAATGGATTTTTTCAATAAAATATTTATACCTAACATTCATATGCAAAAAACACACTGAAAATTTGTGCTATGATATCATAGCATAATGCTAAGGTTTGTAAGGTACTGAATATTCTGTTCATTACTTAATTTGTGGATTTACATCCAGTAGTCTCTAATTTTTATAACAGTTCACATTTAGAAAGTATTTTAAAGTTGGCTAAGCTCTTTCCATATTTGATCTCATTTAATCCTTAGTCAGTGTTGTTGAGTGCAAGCTGAGCAGGCACTGGAAATCTCAACGTACCACATTCCTTATAGCATTTATATATTTCTCAACTATTTCATATGTGTGTAATATATATGAACATATATATATATATATGATAAAAAATTTTTACTCATACCTTTTGTTTTAAAATCAATACTACATATCAGTCCTAAAGCAAAAGACTGGTAAGGATAGGCCATGGGGGTTAAGTGACTCGCCCAAGGTCACAGCTAGGAACTGTTATGTTCTTTTCTTTTTGAAGAAATTTAATTGTCATGGAAGTAGTTGTATTTAGTTCCTCTAACTTCATTTCCCCCATAAACTCTGTGATTTTTATTCTGCTGTATTGCAGAATATTGTGCTTTTGGGGAATCCATTTGTCATGTTATAGAACTGATTGCACTTTTTATTTTATATATTTTCCAGATTACATGTAAACATAATTTTAATAATCATTTTCTGACATTTTGTAATCCATGTTCTCTCCCTCCCTTCCACCCATCCTTATCCCTAAGATGGCAAGTAATATGATATAGTGTATATATATGCATTATCATTCAGTTCATATTTCTATGTTAATCATGTTGTGAAATAAGATACATATCACATTGTAGGGAAAATTCATGAAGGAAATAAAGTGAAAATGGTATGTTTAAATCCACAGTCAGGTTTCATCAGTTCCTTATATGGAAATAGATAACCTTTTTTTTTTATCATGAGTGCCTTGGAGTTGTCTTGGATCCTTTTATTGCTGATAAAAAAATTATTTACAGTTGGTCAATTGCTGTTGCTGCGTTTTCCTGACTTTGCTAACTTCACTTTGCATCACTTCATATGTCTTTCCAGGATTCATTGTGATTATCCAATTAATCAGTTCTTATGGCACATATCATTTGCAGAGTGAAAGTTTTGTTTCTTCATTGCTATTCTAATTCTTTCAATGTCTGTCCCCCCCTTTTCTTGCTATAGGTAATATTTCTAGAACAATATTGGATAGTAATGGTGATTATTGGCATGCTTGCTTTACTCCTGATTTTATTGGGAAGGCAACTAGCTTGTCTCCATTCCAGATTATGCTTGTTGAGGGTTTTAGATAGTTACTAGTTATCATTTTAATAAAGTTCCATTTATTCCTATGCTCTCTAGTGTTTTTGAAGTTTATTTTTTTAAAAACATTATTTTATTTGGTCATTTTCAAACATTATTCATTAGAAACAGAGATCATTTTCTTTTTCTCCCCCACCCCTCTCATCACCCCTCTCAATGGCGATACGTGATTCCTCTGGGTATCACATGTATCCTCAGTCTGAACTCTTTTCCATGTTGTTGGTATTTTCATTAAGGTGTTCATTTAGAGTCTCTCCTCAATCATATTCCCTCCACCCCTGTAGTCAAGCTGTTGCCTTTCCTTGGTGTTTTTACTCCCCCCATTTGTCCTCTGCTTGTGGATAGTGTTTTTATTTTCTACTTGATCCCAGCGGATTGTTTAGGGACATTGCATTGCCACTAATGGAGAAGTCCATTACGTTCGATTATACCACAGTGTATTAGTCTCTGTGTACAATGTTCACCTGGTTCTGCTCCTTTCACTCTGCATCACTTCCTGGAGGTTGTTCCAGTCTTCATGGAACTCCTCCACTTTATTATTCCTTTGAGCACAATAGTATTCCATCACCAACATATACCACAATTTGTTCAGCCATTCCCCAATTGATGGGCATCCCTTCATTTTCCAATTTTTGGCCACCACAAAGAGCGCAGCTATGAATATTCTTGTACATGTCTTTTTCTTTATTATCTCTTTGGGGTACAAACCCAGCAGTGCTATGGCTGGATCAAAGGGCAGACAGTCTTTTATCATTCTTTGGGCATAGTTCCAAATTGCCCTCCAGAATGGTTGGATCAGTTCACAACTCCACCAGCAATGAATTAGTGTCCCTACTTTGCCACATCCCCTCCAACATTCACTACTTTCCATAGCTGTTATGTTAGCCAATCTGCTAGGTGTGAGGTGATACCTCAGAGTTTTTTTGATTTGCATCTCTCTGATTATCAGAGATTTAGAGCACTTTTTCACGTGCTTATTAATAGTTTTGATTTCTTTGGCTGAAAACTGCTTGTTCATGTCCCTTGCCCATTTATCAATTGGAGAATGGCTTGATTTTTTTGTACAATTGATTTAGCTCTTTATAAATTTGAGTAATTAGACCTTTGTCAGAGGTTTTTGTTATGAAGATTGTTTCCCAACTTGTTGCTTCCCTTCTAATTTTGGTAACATTGGTTTTGTTTGTACAAAAACCTTTTTAATTTGATGTAATCAAAATTGTTTATTTTACATTTTGTGACTTTCTATGTCTTGCTTGGTTTTAAAGTCTTTCCCTTCCCACAGGTCTGACATGCATACTATTCTGTGTTCACCTAGTTTACTTATAGTTTCCTTCTTTATGTTCAAGTCATTCATCCATTCTGAGTTTATCTTGGTGTAGGCTGTGAGGTGTTGATCCAAACCTAATCTCTCCCACACTGTCTTCAAGTTTTCCCAGCAGTTTTTGTCAAGTAGTGGATTTTTGTCACAAAAGCTGGGGTCTTTGGGTTTGTCATGGACTGTCTTGCTGAGGTCACTTACCCAAAGTCTAGTCCACTGATCCTCCTTTCTGTCTCTTAGCCAGTTTCAAATTGTTTTGATGACCACTGCTTTAAAATATAGTTTGAGATCTGGGACTGCAAGGCCACCTTCCTTTGTATTTTTTTTTCATTATTTTCCTGGATATCCTTGATCCTTTGTTCTTCCAAATGAACTTTGTTATGTTTTTCTCTAATTCAGTAAAACAATTTTTTTGGAAGTTCAATGGGTATAGCACTAAATAGATAGATAAGTTTGGGTAGGGTGGTCATTTTTATTATATTGGCTCGTCCACCCATTAGCAGTTAATGTTTTTCCAATTGCTCAAGTCTAGTTTTAGTTGTATGGAGAGTGTTTTGTAGTTGTCTTCATATAGTTCCTGTGTTTGTCTCACAAGATAGATTCCTAAGTATTTTATTTTGTCTAAGGTGATTTTGAATGGGATTTCTCTTTCTAATTCTTGCTGCTGAGCTGTGTTGGAAATATATAGAAATGCTGATGACTTATGCAGGTTTATTTTGAATCCTGCTACTTTGCTAAAGTTGTTCATTATTTCAACTAGCTTTTTGGTTGATTCTCTAGGATTCTTTAAGTATCATCCACAAAGAATGATAACTTGGTCTCCTCATTGCCTATTTTAATGCCTTCAATTTCTTTTTCTTCTATAATTGCTATTGCTAGTGTTTCAAGTACAATGTTAAATAATAAAGGTGATAATGGGCATCCTTGTTTTACTCCTGATCTTATTGGGAAGGCTTCTAGTTTATCCCCATTGCAGATGATTTTAGCTGATAGTTTTAGATATATACTGCTTATTATTTTTAGGAAAGGCCCTTCTATT
The DNA here is from genome assembly GCF_027887165.1 of Monodelphis domestica. Classification (NCBI taxonomy): domain Eukaryota; kingdom Metazoa; phylum Chordata; class Mammalia; order Didelphimorphia; family Didelphidae; genus Monodelphis; species Monodelphis domestica. Next base: position 203,367,420 of record NC_077230.1, read on the forward strand.
CCTATAGTTTCTAGTGTTTTTAATAGGAATGGGTGTTGTATTTTTATCAAAGGCTTTTTCTGCACCAATTGAGATAATTATGTAATTTTTGTTGATTTGCTTGTTGATATGGTCAATTATGTGGATGGTTTTCCTAATATTGAACCAGCCCTGCATTCCTGGTATAAATCCTACTTGATCATGGTGAGTGACCCTCCTGATCACTTGCTGAAGTCTTTTTGCTAGTATCTTATTTAAGATTTTTGCATCTATGTTCATTAGAGAGATTGGTCTATAGTTTTCTTTCTCAGTTTTTGACCTGCCTGGCTTTGGAATCAGTATCATATTTGTGTCATAAAAGGAATTTGGTAGAACTCCCTCTTTGCTTATTATGTCAAATAGTTTGTAAAGTATTGGGATTAGCTGTTCTTTGAATGTTTGATAGAATTCGCTTGTGAATCCATCAGGCCCTGGGGATTTTTTCTTAGGGAATTCTTTGATGGCCTGTTGGATTTCTTTTTCTGATATGGGATTATTTAAGAATTTTATTTATTCTTCTGTTAGTCTAGGCAATTTGTATTTTTGTAAGTATTCATCCATATCACCTAGATTGGCATATTTATTGCCATATAATTGGGCAAAGAAGTTTTTAATGATTGCCTTAATTTCCTCTTCATTGTAGGTAAGATCCCCTTTCCATCTATGATACTATTAATTTGCTTTTCTTCTCTCCCTTTTTAAATTAGATTGACCAGTACTTTGTCCATTTTGTTTGTTTTTTCAAAGTACCAGCTTGTCTTATTTATTAGTTTAATAGTTCTATCACTTTCAATTTTATTTTCTCCCTTAATTTTTAGGATTTCTAATTTGGCTTTCTTCTGGGGGTTTTTAATTTGTTCACTTTCAAGTTTTTTGATTTGCATGTCTAATTCATTGATCTCTGCCCTCCCTAATTTGTTAATATGTGCACTCAAGGATATGAATTTTCCTCTGAGCACTGCTTTGGCTGCATCCCATAAGGTTGGAAAGGATGTCTTGCCATTGTCATTTTCTTCAATGAAATTTTTAATTGTTTCTACGATTTGTTCTCTAACTTATTTTGGAGCATCTTATTATTTAATTTCCAATTGATTTTTGATTTTGTTCTCCATGTACCCTTACTGATCATTATTTTTATTGCCTTATGATCTTAAAAGGTTGCATTAATTAATTTTGCTTTTCTGCATTTGTATGCCATGTTTTTATGACCTAGTGTATGGTCAATCTTTGTGAATGTGCCATGTGCTGCTGAAAAGAAGGTGTATTCCTTTTTGTCCCTATTTATTTTTCTCCATATATCTATTAACTCTAATTTTTCTAGGATTTAATTCACCTCTTTTACCTCCTTTTCATTTATTTATTTATTTGATTTATCTAAACTTGATAGTGGTTGGTTCAGATCTTCCACTAGTATAGTTTTATTATCTATTTTCTCCTTCAATTTTCCTAGTTTCTCCATTAGAAATTTGGGTGCTATACCATGGTGCATACATGTTGATTAGTGATATTTCCTCATTGTCTATACTCCCTTTTATCAGGATGTATTTACCTTCCCTATCCCTTTTAATTTGGTCTATTTTTGCTTTGGCTTTGTCAGATATCATGATTGCTACTCCTGCCTTCTTTCTGTCAGTTGAGGCCCAATAGGTCTTACTCCAACCTTTGTTTCTGACCTTGTGAGTATCTACCTGCCTCATGTGTTTCTTAAAGACAACATATGGTGGGGTTTTGGCTTATCATCCACTATGCTATTTGTCTACGTTTTATGGGTGACTTCATCCCATTCACGTTCAGTGTTATGATTGTCCTTTGTGAATTCCCCAGAATTTTGATATCCTCCCCTAATTCTGACTTTTCTTATTTTGCTATAACCTTTTAAACCAGTCCCTCTAGTCCTCTCCCTTGTTATGCTTCCCTTTCTGGCCCCTCCCTTTTAGTTCCCTTTCCCTCCCCCTCTCCTTCCTTCACTTTTTGTACTCCCTCCCCTCTCCCCCCCTTGGTTTTCCCTTCTCCCTAACCTTGTTGGGTAAAATAGAATTCAAGATCCCAATGGATCTATATGTTCTTCCCTCTCAGAGTTGATTTCACTGAGAGTAAGGTTTAAGTAATAACAATTAGCACTCTTTTCCTCTCCTTCTTATAAGAGACTTCTTCCCCTCCCCTCTTCGTGTTTATCTTTGTGTGACTAAGATTATTCTATTTAATTTATTTCTATTTCTTCAAGTATATCTTAGTACCATCATTTATCCCCCATCCCTTTTTCTTTCTGTTTTTCCCCCTCCAAATCATGTTAATGCCCCAATCTTTCCCTATGAGTGATTCTTCTGATTGCTGTATTAATGCATACCATTTTTGAAAGTTGCATATAGCATTTCCCCCATATGTTAGTATATATGTTTGATATAATTGTAGCCCTTATAGAAGAGAGTTTGAATAAAATAAAAAAAAACTACGTTTCTCCTTTCCCCTTTCTTTCATATTTACCTTTTCATGTTTCTCTTGCGCTTTGTGTTTGGATGTCAAACTTTCCACTGAGTTCTGGTCTTTTCTTTGCAAATACTTGGAAATCTTCTATTTTGTTGAATGCCCATACTTTCCCCTGGAAGCAAATAGTCAGTTTAGATGGGTAGCTGATTCTTGGTTGAAGACCCAGTTCTCTTGCCCTTCTGAATATCATGTTCCAGGCTTTGCGGTCTCTTAGCGTGTTCACTCCTAGGTCTTGTGGGATCCTTATGGTGGCTCTTCTGTATCTGAAGTTTCTCTTTTTAGCTTCTTGTAAGATTTTCTCCTTAGCTTGGAAGCTCTTGAATTTGGCAATTACATTCCTGGGAGTTGTCTTTTGGGGATTTAGTATAGAGGGTGTTCTATGAACCCTTTCTATTTCTATTTTGTTCCCTTGCTTGAGAACATCAGAGCAATTTTCTTTGATGATTTCTTGTAGTATGGCATCGAGATGTTTGTTTATCTCTTGTTTTTCAGGTAGACCAATGATTCTCAAGTTGTCCCTCCTTCCTCTGTTTTCCTGGTCTGTCACCTTGTCAGTGAGATATTTTATGTTTTCTTCTAATTCATTAATTTTTTGACTTTGCTTTATTAATTCTTGCTGTTTTGCAAGATTCTTGTCTTCCAGTTGCTTAATTCTGATCTTTAAGGACTGATTTTGTTTTTCAGTTTGGTCTGCCCTTCTCTTTGAGGCTTACATCTCTCTCTCCAATTTTGAGTTCTTGTCTGTCAGGCTGTTGACCTCTTTCTGAATTTTTTCCCATTTTTCTTGCCAGATGGTTTCCATCTTTTGGATGAGCTCCATTTTGAGTTCTTCCAGAGCTTGTGGATAATTTCCATTTTGGGGGGCATGTTTTGATTTTGTTTGAATTTCTTCCTCTTTTTCTTCTGTAGCCTGGGTTTTCCCTCCATAAAGTTTTCAATAGTCACTTTTTTCCCATTCTTCTTGGAGGGTTGATCTTGGGCACTATTAGCTCTCCCTTTGGTGGTTTTCCCTTTCCTTTTTGGTCAGAGGTCTGGGTGTTATGGACGGGTTTTCTGTGGATTTAAGTGGCGATGTTTTTTGCCTCAGGCTGGTTCTTTCCCGACTCTGAGGTTTGTTAGTGGGCCAGTTGGCCCCCGTGCTCTGTGGTCTCTTCTCTCCTGTGCACAGGAATCTCCTGTAATACCGCTCTGAGAGGTAGTTCCCTTGTAGCCCCTGTCAGTTTCCAAGGACCCTGGCATGCCCTCCCCCCCTTACTACAGCGAGGAGCGGAGCTTTGGCCTCAGGCAGTTTTTACAGTTTCTAGAGTCTCCACAAAATTCGCAGTTTTCAAGGGCCCCCTGTGGTCTGCGTATTCTCCAGTGTACAGAGCTCTCCAGTGAAGCTGCCCGGAGGGGTAGTTCCCTTGCAGTCCTTGTTATATTCCCAAGGGCCCTGGTGTGCCCCCCCCCCCCCCCAGACAGAGATGCTCCTCACTCACTCACTGTCTCCGGTGAGCACACTGGCCCCTACTCTGGTTCTGTGGGGGAGGTGGGGGAGGGCAGCTCAGTTCACGTTTTTGTGCATGCTTTTTCTCCTTATAGTGTGGAAAATGTTCAAACCCCACATACCTTCATTGCTGTGGCATTCTGGAGGGTCCCTCCATTCTTCCAAGGATGATTTTTATGCTCTTTCATTCGGTGCCAGGAGAGAGGAAGCGATTTGCGTCTAGATTGCAGCCATGTTTACCTGGAAGTCTCTCTAGTGTTGTTTTTTTTTTTAATAGGAATGGATGTTGTATTTTAGTAAAAGCTTTTTCTGCATATATTGAGATCATCATATGATTTCTCATTGTTTTGTTCTTGATGTGGTCAGTTATGTTGATAGTTTGTCTACTATCAAACCAGCCCTGAATTCCCAGTATAAATCCTGCCTGGTCATAGTGAATAATCCTTGTGATATATTGTTTTTGATATTTTATTTAAAATTATTATGTCATTATTCATTCGGGAGATTGCTTTTCCTTATTTAGGTATCAGCACCATATTTGTGTCATAAAAAGAACTCTTTATTTGCCTGTTTTTCCAAATAGTTTATTTAGCATTAGGATTAATTCATCTTTAAATGTTTGATAGAATTCACTTGTGAATTTAACTGGCCCTGGCAATTTTTTTAGGGAGCTCATTGATGGAGTCTTCACTTTCTTTTTCTGAGATGAGATTATTTAAGTATTCTATTTCTGCTTTTGTTAATCTGAACAATTTATATTTTTGTAAATATTCATCCATTTCACTTAGAGTATCAAATGTATTGGCATGTAATTGGACAAAATACCTCCTAAAGATTCCTTTAATTTCCTCTTCATTGGTGGTGAGTTCACCCTTTTCATTTTTGATAATGATTGCTTTCTTTTCTTTCCTTTTTTAAATCAAATCAACTAATGCCTAATCTATTTTATTTTTTTAATAAAACAAGCTTTTAGTTTTATTAGTTTAATGTTTTTATTACCTTCAATTTAATTAATCTCAAGTTTTATTTTTCAGGATTTCTGTTTTGGTGTTTAATTGAAGATTTTAATTTTTTTTCTATTTCGAGTTTTTTTTTTTTAAGTTGCATGCCCAATTCTTCAATCTGTTCTTTTTCTAATTACCAATGTAAGCATTTAGAGATACACATTTCCCTCTATTGCTTTAGCTCTATTCCATAAATTTTAGTATAATGATTTATTGTCATTCCCTTTAGTGAAATTATTGTTTCTATAATTTGATCCACTTGTTCTTTAGAATTATATTGTTTAGTTTTCAATTAATTAATAATATGGTTTTCAATGTCCTTCATTGAATCTAAATTTTATTGAATTATGATCCCAAAAAGATGCATTTAATGTTTCTGTTTTTCTGCATTTGTTTGTGAGACCCTAATATATGGTCAATTTTTGTGTAAGTGCCATATACTATTGAGAAAAATGTGTATTCCTTTCATTTCCCATTCAGTTTTCTTCAGAGGTCTATGATATCTAACTTTTCTAAGGTTCTATTCTCCTCTTACTTCTTTCTTACATTTTTGTTTAGCTTTATTTAGTTTTGAGAAGGTTAAGGTCTGTCACTAGTATAGTTTTATTGTCTGTTTCCTCCTGTAAGTCATTTAACTTCTTTACAAATTTGAATGATATGCCATTTGGTGCATCTATGTTTAATATTGTTATTACTTCCTTGTCTGTGGTACATTTAATAAGATATAACTTTCTTCCTTATTTTTTAAATGAGATATATTTTTGCTTTACTTTTGTTTGAGATCATAACTGCTGTTCTTGCTTTTTTTTTCACTTCAGCTCAAGTATAATAAATTGTTACAGCCCTTTACCTTTACTCTATACGTGTCTCCATGCTTTAGATATGTTTCTTATAGACATCATATTGTAGTGATCTAGTTTTACATCCATTCTGCTATCTGCTTCCATTTCGTGGATGAGTTAATCCCATTCACATTTATAATTATGATTACTTGTATTTCCCTGCATTCTACTTTTCCATTGTTTATTCTTCTCTTTCTCTTTCATTGTACTTCCTCACAAGTATTTTTATTTTGAACACTCTGTTCCCTAATCTATCTTCCCTAGTTTCTGTCCTCTCTTTCCCTTATTCCCAACCTTTTTTATTTTCTTATAGGGTAAGATAGATTTCTATAACCCAAGTAAGTATTTCTATTATTCTCTCTTTGTACCAAATCTGATGAGAGTAAGGTTCAATCATTGTCTTCTATCATCTCCCATCTTCCCATCCATTGTTAATAGCTCTTTTATTTAAAATAATTACCCTATTTCTCTCTCCCAATGCAATTCTCTTTTTCATCACTTAATTTTTATATCATCCCATCCTAATTAATATACACCCACATCCTCTATGTATATTCCTTCTATTTTCACTAATATTAATAAAGGTCTTAAGAGTTAAAAAGTATTATCTTCTTTAAAAATATAAATGGTTCAACCTTATTGAATTCCTCATAATTTCTTTTTTGTGTTTACCTCCTTCTTCACAAGTCTTCTGTTTGAATGTCAAAATCTCCATGTAGTTTTTCATTAAGAATGTTTGAAAATTCTCAATTACATAAAATATTCATTTTCCCTCCTGAAGAATTATATTCATTTTCATTTGATATTTAAATATTTATATTCATATATTATAATTCCTGGTTGCAATATTGTATCCTGGAATATCATATTACAAGCCCTATGCTCTTTTAATTTAGAAGCTGCTAAATACTGTGTAACCCCAATTTTTGGCTACCTGTGTTATTTTCTCCATAACCTGGGAGGTCTGGAGTTTGGTTAGAATATTCTTGTGATTTTTCATTTGACAATCCCTTTCTTGAGGAGATTGGCAAATTATTTGAACTTATATTATACCCTCTGATTTTAGGATATCTAAATAATGTTCCTTCATAATTTATTTAAATATGACGTCTAGGTTCTTTCTTTCTTTTTTTAAATCATGACTTTTAGTCCCATAATTTTAAAATAATCTCTCCTTAATATATTTTCCAGGTCAGTTGTTTTTCTAATTAGGAACTTCACATTTTTTTAAATTTTTCATTCTATTTTGTTTTATTGTCTCGATGTCACATGGATCCATTGTCTTCCATTTGCCTAATTTTAATTTTCAGGTGTTATCATCTTAAGTGAGCCTCTGTGCTTTTCCATTTAACCAGTGTAATAGTTAAAGGAATTGTAAAGAATTGAAAAGATACAGAGGATGTGGAAGGTTTTGTAACAGGGAATGAAGGAGTTGAAGGGATAGAGGGAACATGGATGATGGTGAGGTAAAAGGAGAGAGATACCCCCTGCTGAGAGGCAATATACTATTGAAAAATGGGGTTCCTGACAAATGGACCAACTGCAATAGCCTGAGGGGATGCCTTCTCTATTGATTGATGTTGAAGATACCCTGAGCAGGTAAACACAGACCCCCTGAGGAACAAGCCTCCCCCTGGACCAAGGCCACCTGGCAAAGGTCTGATAAGGACCATTTATGGTTGAATGACTCCCTCTATGTCCCTCTGAAATAACAGTCTTCTCATCTGACTGCTGGTTATTTAACTCAAGATGAATTTAATAACAAGTTTGGATTGGGAAGATATCAGGGAAAAGGGAATCAGGAATTTCCCTAGATTGGATTTGTGTCTCTCAGCTTTTGAGCTAAAAACCAGGCCTCACAGGCTGGTGGAGGGTTTCTTTTATTCCTGTCTATGCTAATCTGTGCTAGTTTTCTTAAGTTCAAAGTCTTTAGCAGTAGACAGCAAGAGGAAGAACAGTTTCTGACTTTTAGAGTTGGTTGGGCCTGTCTCTTCTGTCTGATGCCCCTAAAGACCTGCCTTACATTTCAAACTGCTCCCCTTAAATCCTTTTGTTTGATGACACAATCACAGGAATCCAGGTAGAGCACACACTTGGGAAAATCCAGGAATAGAGGTATTTCTATCCAGTGTCAGGGAGAGAGCACTCCTTTTAGTCTGAGGACCAGGAAAAAGAGCCTTTTCAAGAGCAACTGTCACTCTCCAAGTCCCCCTCCCCCCATCAACTGTCATTGATGTCCATCAATTTCTCTCTAACCTTCCAACTGCTTCTTGCTCCAACTCAGTGGCAGAAAGTCCAGAACTTGATTCAGTTTTCCTTTCCACACAAGTTCTACTTTTTAAGAAGCTATTTTCTTTAGTGAATTTTTGTATATCTTTTCCTATTTGTTGTGCTTCCTATACCAAGCTGTAGAGCCTTATTTCATGATTTTCTTGTATTACTCTCATTTCTTTTCCATATTTTTCTTCCAATTCTCTCATTTGATTTTTAAGTCTTTTTTTTTAACTCTTCTAGGAATTCTTTTTGGGACTGATATCCAATTCACATTATTTTCTTTGACTCTTTACATTTAGTTATTTTGAAATTGTTCTCTTCTGTGTTTGTTCCTTTCTGTTACTTGTAAAGATTAAAATTTAGGAATGAACTGAGGCAGGTAGAAATTAGTTTCTCTCTGCAAGAAGTATTATATTTTTTAGAGGTTTATTAAAGGTTAAATATTAAAGAATATACAAGTAAGAAACATGTGCCTAGGCCAGAGGCCTAGACAAAATAACCTCACATCACGCAAGAGACGCTCCTGCTGCAAAACGGAAGTCCAAAAGACCCAAGAGAGCCCTCTCAAAAGCCTTTGAATCAGCTTAAATCCCTTCTCGATCTCGGCCCAGGTGAGATTACAAGGCATTCTGGGGAAGTGGAGCAAAGGCTTGTGGGAATTGTAGTCCTGTATTCGAGTCTATTTTTTACATACCATAGTAACTTTATATGGTTAGTCTCTTTTTGAATTTTTAAAAAAATTATTTTTTCTGTTCATAATGTGACTTTTCAATGTTTATTAAAGTTGGACTCTGTTCCTGAATTGAAGAAGGCACTGTTCCATGCTTCTTGTTTTGGGACTCTGGTCTTTGCTTCTGGGTTACACAGGTCTTGGGTCTACTAGTTGGTTTGCCTTAAGGATGGGATCTCACTGTGGGCTTGCACTGGGTGTGGGTCTTGCTGATTACTTGTATACTGATGACTTGAACTAGGGCAGGGGGGTTATACTCCCCTGAAGGCTTAGATCTGTTTGAGGCCTCCTTGCTGAACTTTATTGGAGTTGGGGCCTTGCTGATCATTTGTACAGGGAGGAGGCCCTGTTGCTGTGTTGACAGGACCTTGTTGGATCTGGTTGAGGTCTTGCTGGTATGGGAGTGGGGCTTTGCTGGCAGATTTTTGTCTGGCTAAAGCCCTGCTGCTGTGGAAGTAAGAGTTTTGCTTCTGACAGTTACAGTTATCAAGTCCTGCTGCTGACTTCCATTAAGTTGATACCTTGCTGCTGTGTGGCCAAGACCTTACCCTTCCCTCACTATGATGAGGAGCTTTGTGAAAAATAATTTTAAAAATACAATTCAGAAGACCAACATTGAGAAATTTTATGCCTGCATGATATAAATAGGCCTAGATCATTTAGAAATTTTGTGCCTTCATAACATGAATACTTTTATCAAGATGGAAGATGGAAAATATTAGCGGTGGTGGACACTGGATATCATACACACATGTACACAAACACATACAATATATTTTAATGGGAAATGAGTGGTCAATGACATGAATTATTTGCAAATTCGTAGTATACATACTTATATAACATAGATGAGATAGTGAAAGAAATTAATGACAAATTAGATGACAAATAAAAATGAAAAAATACTTTGGAAACAAAAGCATCCCCCTTACCTATTTAAATAAATTTTTGATTCTCAAAACATGGGAAATGGTTAAAAGTAAAGATATTCTTACCATATTTTTCAGAGAAGTTTAAAATTAAAGATAGTCCTTAAATTTTTATCTAGTGTAAGTACTCAATGCATTCAGGTAAGAGTATAAGTGCATTTGCCAAACATCATAGAAAAGGATGGTGAAAGTATAGTAGAGAGAGAAACTAGCAGAAATCTTGGTGTATGACAATTAAATTTGATTATCCCCAAAACTCATCATGGTGGATTTAGAGGAAAAATAGACACAGAATTTTCATATTTGTCAGTAGTCCTACACTGATTTATTGTCATTCTAAATAATAGCTAAATTTAGAGTAAAACATATGTTTGAGAAGGCATGAGAAAATGTTTCCACTGCTTTACATTTCTGTGATGCAGAAGATGAAAATGGGAAAGAATGGCTTGAACTGACTAAGAATGCAAAATAAAAAAACAACAAAATTTCAAAGGCACTTAGAAATCATTTTTCAAGATAACAAGATAATAGAAGATCTAAGATCAGTCAATAGGTATTAATTTAAACACCTACTATATGCCTGACATTGCTAAGTACTGGATATACAAAGAAAGGCAAAAGGAAAATGCAGCCCCTGCTTTTAAGGAGCTCCAAGTCTAATGTGAGAGACAACATGCAAAGAAATATGTATAAACAAGATATAGACAGCATATATTGGAAATAATCAACAGAAGGAAGAGACTAACCTTAAGAAGGATTGGGAAGCACTTCCTATAGAAGGTGGAGTGTTAGCTAGGACTTGAAGGAAGTCAGGAATGATGGAGACAGAGATGAGGTGGGAGAGAATTACAGGTATGTACAACAGATAGTGAAAATGTTTTGGGTAGGAAATGTTTCTTGTTAAGTAATAGCTAGGGTGGCAAAGTCACTGGGATATTGAGTATTTAGTGGCGATTAAGTTTTAAGAAGACTAATTATTATGAAGGATTTTGAATGCCAAACAGTTTTGTGATTGATCTGGGAAGTAATAGGGAGACACCAGAGTTTGAAAGGAAGGAGGGGGTAACATGATCAGATCTGCACTTAAGGAAGATTGCTTTGGCAGCTGAGTGAAGGATAGACCGGAGTGGAGAGAGACAAGTAGTCCATCTAGCAGGATATTGTAGTAGTTCAAACATGAGATGATATGTCAAAATAAATCTGCACATTGGTCATGTCTAAATATATACATCTTTGCACCTTGATCCCTCACCTTTCTGTCAGGAGATGATTAATATACTTCATCCTAGATCCTCTGGTGACATAGTTGGTTATTACATTGATTAAAGTTCTTAAGTCTTTTAAAATTATTTTTCTTTGCAATATTTATCTTGTATAAAAAGTTCTTGAGGTTCTGCTCACTTCTCTTTGCAGTGATATTACTCAAGATTTTATGAAATCATCTTTCATTATTTTTATAGAGCAATAATATTCTAGTACATTAATATGCCACAAATTATTCAGTCATGATCAATTTAATAAGAAGCAATCTATGGCACTCTCTTAAGTTCCAATTATTTGCTTTTATCCCTTTTTCTATAATTTTTTTTTCACTTTCACAATAAGTTTTTAATCTATTTTTTTACATCACCATAATTTTCCCAGCATCCTCTCCCTTGTCTTTTACTCTTCCCATAGTCACCTCCTATAACAATTAGTTTTAGAGTAAAAAAGAGGGAAGTGGGGGAAATCAGGAATATAATCATATCAATACATTTTATCAGTCTGAAAATTTGTGCAATGTCCACTCTGGTCCTCTCCAAGTTGCAGTAGAGTGGAATGAGAATATCAACTCTTCTTTTTAGCCATGTGAACTGCTAATTTTATTCTTTATTTTCAATTTTATGTTAATTATTAATATTAATTATTAAATGAGGCAGACACACCTGGTTCTTTGGCTACGTTCACTGAAAAAGACAGAAGCAAAGATATTTTAATCACATGTTAAAAAGGCACAGAGGGTGCAGTGGCCAATAATATAAAGGAGGGGTATGGAGATAGATGGGGTTTGGGGATGGATAGTGGTGTAAGGTAGGGCAGCATGGAGAAAAGAGTGGAGAGATGGAGAGGCACAGATACAGGTTAACTGCCAACTGAAGTTGGTAGCTGGGAGCACTTGAATAATATGGACCTAGTCTAGGAAATAGAAGAGTGTTGAGATGTGGCAGGAGTTTGGTATCTTTTTTACATGGCTTTGGTGGGGGATCAACTAAATCTTATTTGTGCCATCTTGGGGCTAATTTATCAATATATTCATATCATTTTGAAGCTATCGGCAATATTTTGTGTTCCAGTGGTCTTACTATGAATGACTGGAGCTTATTTAAGATTTGCAGATCATAGCATCAAAAAATCCCGAAAGCAAACTGTCTTCTCATTATTTAGTACATGGTCTCAAAATGTAAATTTTAGTAAATACATTGCAGTCTACAAACTATGCTCCTTTGATCTATGGGAAAATCTGTAGTTTTTAGGTTCCCTTTGCAGTCTTATTTCCAGCTATTATTACTTCTACCAGTTAATCATAACTAACTAAAAGGATGAGAGTGATTGTTAGAAGGACCAGAACAAGATACAATTTTAACACATTGTGCTTGTTCTTTATAATTTTGCAACATCCACTTTTTAAGAATTTTTATTCTTTGTTTACGTCACTGTAATTTTTATATATGTTATTTTCATGATTCTGTTTACTTCATTCTACATTGGTATGTCTTAGACTCAGGAACATCTTTCTGTGCTTTTCTGTATTTTTCACATTTATAATTCTTTCACTATAATATTCTATTTACTCTTAACCCTTTAACTTCCTTCAGAATCAGGAGTTGGTTTGGCTTGTTCCTATTCCTTCCCTTGTATTATTCCTTTTATTCTCTAGTAGCCTTCATCCATGCTTTTTTCAATTTGGCATATTTCCACAGACAAAAGGTGATGTTTGTCCAAACTTCCTTTGTCCATTTCAGATGAAGTCTGTCTGATAATCATTGTCTCCGTTCCTTGTGAGCATCTTCATACTCTCAACCACCTCAATTATGAGAAAAAAGCAAGCACAACTACTTTTTCTGCATTAATGACTGCCTCTTTTCACTCATATTTCTCCTTTCAAAACCCTCAAAATATAAGTAGTTCATCTTCCAATATTTAAAAAAAATTAACTCCAGTACCATTTGAAGATATTAAGGTTCTGAAAGGATATTTATTCTTTCTCCCGTTATTAGAATGTCAGCACTACATCATCCTATAGTTCCTTTCATTTACTCAAATAAATTTGCCTTTCTAGGCTTCTCAGGACTCTGGTGCTTGTTATTTCAAAGCTCCTACTTGACTCTGGTCTTTTCATAAGAAATGCTTGACAGATAAGTTCTATTTTCTATTTTTTCCCCTGTAGCATTATACTTGGATTTGTATGGCAAGTTATTCTTGATTAAAGACTTTAGGGTTTCTTTCATCTTTTGGATTATAATATTCTAGGATTGCTGGAGAAGGTGTCAGATCTTATATGATAGTGAATGCATTTTCCCTGTACTTGAACTTTATTTTTGGATGCTTATTGAATTTCTTCTTTGATATGTGAGCTCTGAGTTTTGTTTATGACATTCTTGGTACTTTTCATTTTGCAGTTTCTTTTAGCAGATGATCAGTGAATTCTGTGTTTGCTGTCTTTTTTCTAATAAATATATCTAGGCAGTTTTCATTTTTGATTTTTTTTGCAAGATAGTGTCTTTTTAAAAAAATATTTTTTCAGGGAGTCCTCTGATTGTTAAATTTATTTTTGACCCTTTTTTCAGGGAAATTGTTTTTTATATTAGATATAATTTAAAACATTCTCTTTTAAAAATTATACTGTTCTGATATTTCTTCTTGGACTATTTTTGGCCTATTCTAATTTACATAAAATCTATTTCTTGGATAGGATTTGTCACTTGGTTTTTCTTAGCTATTTTCCTTCTAATTCTTTCCACAATATATTTTATATAATTAAAAAATGCACCTTACCTTTCATCTTAGAATCAAAATGATGTATTGGTTCCATGGCAGAGAAGCAGTAAGGGCTAAGCAGTAGGAGCTGTAATTTGCCTAGGGTCACACCACAAGCATTTGGGATTTGATTTGAAACCAGGACTTTTCTGTCTCTGGGCCTGACTCTCAATCCACTAGGCCACCTATTTCATTTTTAATATTTTTGCTTCATTACTTCTAGGTATTTATATTATTTTTTATTGAAAATCTATTCTTTTTGTAGATGTTAGATTTCTAATAATTTTTTTTATTATGGTGGATGTTTATTCATTTCTCCAGATTTAGTTCCTAAGTTAGGAATTTAGGCCATGGCTGTGCTTTTGAAGTGGCAGATCTTGCATGCTGGGTTACTTTTATGATCTCTAACCTCCTGAGATTAGGTGTCCTGGGATGTTTGAAGTTCCAGGATACTGACTTTTCAGGACCCTCTCTGATATCTTGGTTTTTATGGATCTCATCCTCTAGGCCTGGGATGTATTCATTTGAACACTAATATCATAATGGTCACTGTTACTCCTTGGGATTTCTAGAGTTCCCACCTAATAGCTTTCTCATTTCTTCTGTTTTTGCTAACCCTGGACAGGGAGCTTTTCTTTTTCATTTTCTTGAACTTTTCATATTTTGTTTTTGCTAGATTTAAACTGTTTTTAATGTTTATTATTTGATTATTTGCAATATTAATGTGTCCAATTAATTCCCTCCTCCCCCCTCCCTTTTAGAGAAAGCATAATTTGGCAAAAAAAAAAGATATATACATATACTATGTTCTATTTATTTCTATTTATCAGTTCTTTTTCTGGAGATTGGCATACATAAGTAAGTCTTCAAATAATATTTCTGTTGCTGTATATAATGTTCTCTTGGTTCTGCTCATTTAATTCTTCATAATTTCATGTAAATATTTCCATGATTTCCCAAAATTAATCTGCTCCTCGTTTTTTATAGTGAAGTAGACCATTACAATCATATGCCACAATTTGTTTAGCCATTTCCCAATGCCCCAAAGGGCATTCCTTCAATTTCCAATTCTTTGCTACCACAAAGAGAGTTGGTATCAATATTCTGGAATATAGAGGGGTTTTTTTTTCCTTTTCCCCTGAATACCTTAGGGAATAATTCTGTAAGTAACATTGCTGGGTTAAAAGGGATACATAGATTTGTAACATTTTGGGCATAATTCCAAAATGGTGGGATCATCTTATAGTTCTACCAATAGTGTAGTAGTGTACCCATTTTCCTGTATCCACCCAACATTTGTTAATTTGTTATTTTCCCTTTTTATCATTTTAGCCAATCTGATAGGTGTGAGATGATATCTTGTAGTAGTTTTGATTTGTATTTATCTAACCAATATTTAGAGCATTTTCATATAGTTATATATAGCTTTGATTTCTTCATCCAACAACTGTCTGTTCATATCTTTTGACCATTTATCAATTGAAGAATGGCTCATATCCTTATATACTTGACAAAGTTCCTTATATATTCAAGATGAGACTTCTGAGAAACTTTTCTAAAATCCCTTCCCCCAACTTAGTGCTTGCCTTCTAATCTTGTATTTTTAATTTGTATAAAACTTTTAATGTACTCAAAATGATTCATTTTACATCTCACAGTGCTTTTTACTTCTTATTTGTAAATTCTTCTGCTTTCCACAAATCTGTTGCGTATTATGTTCCCTGTTCTCATTTGCTTATGCTATCTCCCTTTATGCCTAGGTCATATACCCATTCTGATTGTATCTTAGTAAATGGTACAAGAACTTGGTGCAGTAGCCTAAAATGTGTTCTTTACTTTGGAGTCTTTATTTTAACATTTTGATAACTCTAAATTGAATTGATTTATTTTGTAATTTCTATGTATTTTCTTTATTTAAAAATATTGAGAAAAGGAATCCAGTCAGAGGTTTACAACTCAAAAAAGGTTATGCTCTATCTTAGATAGTGTATGTTTAGACTAGAGATTATTTTCAATTAGTCAATCAATCAATCGATCAACTGAAAAACATGTATTATTTACCTACCTACTTTGTATTGGCCAATTGGGCATTGGGCTGGGCAAGGAGAATACAAAGAGAAAAATGAAATATTCTTTATCCTCAAGCAGATTACATTTAATAAAACTGTGACATTATTTACACATCTGTCTATGTGTGTGTACATATACATACACATACAAACTAAATAAAAGAAGGAGTACCTGGGGACTCGAAGGAATTATAGAAGCTAGGAGGATCTGGAAAGATGTTATGTAAGATGTGGCACTTGAGTTAAATTTTCAAGAGCACCAAAGTTTTTAAGAGGCAGAGGTTAGGAGGGAGTATAATTTACATATGGAGGAAGTCCATGGAAAGGCACAAAGATGGAATGTTATATGAGGAACAGTGACAGACCAATTTGTCCAGACTGTAGAGTGTGTGAAGAGGAGTAATGTGTAGTAAGTCTTGAATGGTAATTGGAGTCAGATTATGAAGGCCTTTAAATAACAATTGAAGAAGTCTATATCTGATCTCATATCTATTCCTTCCATCAACATCTTAATGGCTAAATTGATTTTCTAAATCTCAGAGTTGAAAGGGACATCAGTGTCCAACTAGTCCAAACTATATCTTGAGAATGAGAATCTCCAGATAACATTTTCCCCTTTCCTGGGAATAGAAATTGGTTAATATCTTAGAAAATGAAAAGCTGTGAAAATCTGGTAAACTAGAGAGAAGAAATAAAACTAAAATGTGACAGTAGCATCCCTTAAACAAAATATTTTGACCCTTCATTTCTGAACCAAAAAAAAATACTCTCTGATGCTGGTCATTTTAATGAATCCCATGGTGTAAATCTAGTAAATCCATACAAAATAATAAAATACAGTTATAGATATAATACAGACTACAAAAATACAAAAAAGTAAGGCATGATGGCTAGATTTTATTTTCATTTATTTTATAAACATAATGCTTCAAGGCAAAAATTATTATAAAACTTCACATCCTAATTCTTCTATGGCACTATATACATATATATATGTGTGTGTGTGTGTGTCTGTGTATTCTGTATTCACATTATTATTAAAGATGCAAAGAACAAATTCTATTACTGGGAAAAATTACTTGCATATCACATAACAATTTAAGATACCTGAAATAAGTAACTCATTCCAAGAAAGTGTATTTCCTTTATTTAAGTAAAACCAACCCAAGTAATCACTGAAATGATCAAAAACTCTGGGAATAATTCATATTTTATAATGATCTAAAATCATTTTTCTTAAAATTTTCTCATCAGAATATCCAAATATTTATTTTTATTAGGGACTAGGTTGTTTAAATTATCTGTAGTAGAATAAACAGTGTGGAACATTATTCACAGATAACTAGATATGTCTATTACATAGAGGAAACATATCAGTTATATATATTATTAATATATATTTGTTATATATTATATTATAATATAATGATACATATATATTAATCTTAGAACATGTTTTTGGACGTGCACTCAATATTAACTTCTGCAAAAAGGAACTCCTTCCATTATTAAAGACAATTCTTGACCATTAGTATTTAAAGTACTTGACATAGGCCTTCTTGATAAGAGACCATGGTTTCGTCTGATTTTTCCCGTATTATTCTCCTTTTTAGATGAGCTAGGGTTCGTTGTACTCCAGTTTGCCATATTGTTTAAATTCCCTGAAAATGTAGCATCTGAATTTTCATGGTCAATTCTTATTTTACTGGCAAGAATTTTCTTCAGTGTAGTATGGCTCACATGCTGAGGCTCTTTGTTTTTCTTTGATTTTTGTTCAGGGTGATATAATTTTCTATTGACAAATGGGCTTCCAGGTTTGCTATACATTCCAGTCTTGGTAATAGATGGAAGAAAAGTTCGAGATGACTTTTTCCCAGTGGCACTAAGGGATAAATCCTGAAGAAGGCTAGGGAAATGGTGATTAATTTTATAATCAAAGATGAAATTACTTGAATTTGAATCACTTGATTGCAAAGGGCATAGACTATCTACTGTAAAATTCTCATTCAAATCTGTTGAATCTTGATTATTGAGTTTTTCAAAATGATTTTTAGATTTGTCAGGTAAATGGTCAAATTTGCCTTCTTTAAAGAGCAATCCAGTGCCAGGTATAAAAAGTTCTGGATATACCTGCTTTGACTGATGAGTGATAGCTGTCTGAGGTACCGGTTTTCGTCCGTTCTCATTAATCAGTGAATTTTTCCAGACTAAGGGGTTATAGACAGTTTGGCCATCAATAGGGCACGAATTACATATGTTTAGTAACCAATCATCAATGCATTTCCTATGAAACTTAAAAAAAATAAGTTAGAGTTGTAATAATTTGATTATAATTATCATTAATATATAACATAAATATATATTAAAATATATAATATATAATATAATATAAAGTCTTTTCAACCTTATCAAAACATGAATAACATATTAAACAAATACTAAAAGTATATCTCTTAAGGAGATATGTTCAAGATTTTTGCTAAGATAAGCCAAGCCCTTTAACATATAATTTGAAGCTATCATTTTATATACTGATTACATTTAGCATCATCTGATAGATACTTTTTTGCAGGTCATATTAAAGGCTCAATATAAATTTTTAAATGGTTAATTCCAATTAAATGCAGAAATTAATAAAAGTTTAAAATTATAAAAGAATTTCATACTCTTGGTTTAGTTCAAATGGTACAATAATTATCCTACATTTATATAACATACATATACATTGTGTACATGTAGATTTGTATTTATGTATGCATATGAATGTATATATACATATTTGCATTTGCATATGCATATAACACACAGGTACCCATATTTTATAATTATATACACATATACACATTCATATTCTTTTTTTGGGAGAAGGGAGACTAAGACTCCTTATCTCACTCAGGCTATTAGTATACTGACCACTCATAGACCTCACCCTACTACTGATAGCCAAGGAAGATTTGGCCTATCCCATTTTCAGTTTGGGCCTGATGTGTCCCTCCTTAGGCAGCCCCGTAATCCTGCTTTCATGGGCTCACCACACTAATGCTGGACTTACTACGAACACAATTGGCTTTAGTCCTAATGAAGCTCAGGATTCCCAACTCAAACCATTGGCCTCAACCTCCCTAGTAGTAGTGTCTAAAAGCATGTATTTTCATGCCACGACAGAGGCTATTTTTCATTTACAAATTCATAAGATAAAAAATTCCAAGTATTAAACAGTCTCATTTAAATGGATTCAGAATAGCAATAAGGTAGGACCAAAACCTTGAACTCTAATTTCATTTGGTTGGTCTGAAAGATTAATCATCATTCAAAATCCTCTTTTAGAGGATGGGAAATTCTTCTAATCTCTTAGGTCCGTTCAGTTCCAAGATTCTATGATTACAGCTCTGTGCTTAATCTTAGCATCATATTTCTGTAAAATTTAATAAATATTTTGAACTTTCCATTTCTATTCTACTTATTCACTCTGTATACTTTCTAGCATAACCCCAATAATTGAAATAATTGTTAAATCACTACTGTATTTGGCTATGTATGGAGCTTGAAATCTTGAGTTGAAGGGACAAGGTTGACCAAAATTATATGGACTATTACTAAGTTATCTTTACCTTGTGATTACATGATAATACTCTTGTATGCTGACCAAGATAAAATGCCTTCAAACAAAGTCGACACTGGTGACCTGGAGCAAGCAGCTTACTGTGCTTTGTAATTAATATGAGTGGTAGTGATTTTACTACATGCTTTGGTGTGCAAACGATACTAAAACAAAAAGAAACATGGAAGTATAAATACTGATATATGAACACATTTTATCAAATACTCCTGCTACCATGCTGACCCTCATATCTAAAAACAATGCTAATTATTACTCTCAGATTTTTTTAATTGAAGACAATAAAATTAAATGAATCATAAAGTTTGATAAACCTACTATATTTCTTCTCTTGAACAATACAGTTCTAACACTACTTGGGGAGATAGAAAAACTCTAAGAGGTATGATTTGGAGAGTAATTTTATTATACTTCAAATAAAAAACATTTATTAAAATCTATATATGCAATACATATGTGTATATATGTATAAACACATATCACATATAAATATTTGTATACATATTTGAATATAAATGCTTACCTTTTTCATAATTTTACTTAGGTTTATATTAGTTCCCCAAGAAATTTTGGGGGTAGTTTTTATATTTTATTGATTATAACTCCTGGTTTATCATCTGGTTGACCATTGGGTAATTAATGTTTCAGCTATGGTCATGCTCAAAGACAGCATATTAAATCATAGAAGGGATTCAATCTGTATTAGTAGAAGAACAATGAACACTGATGGAGTTCTATATCATTGAAGTATAAATATAAAGAGGAATAAGAATAAGTGTAAGTGTGGCAGGCCCTCTATCTCATAGAAATAGGTTTTGGGGTAAAAGTACTGTTTTCCTTTCTTCTTCAACAATAGGAAAGAAAAAACTTAACAGATGAGCCATTTATTGAATTGATTATTCTTTAAGCATTATTAACCTAATTATTTGTTCAGGAAAATCCAAAAATAAGGATTCTTTCACCTTCTGGAAAGGCCAATCTCAAAAACAATATTGTAATACATCAAATTGGGGAAAATTATTTGAGAGAATTCATAGATGATAATCAATTTTCTGGACTGATTTTACGTAGAATATCATTCTTACCTTTTTTCAAAGTTTGTCATCTCTTTTTCAGTCTGATTTTTAAGTTCTAGATTTTTTATGGATCTCCGTAAATCACATAATCCTGAAAATTTTTCCAGTGATTTCCACCTTTGATTTCTCTTCTATGTTGAGTAAAAAGAGATGATTACTTTGTAATTCAGGGAACATTTTCTATATAAATTTTATGGTTAAAAACTAGTGATGGGAAATTAATTATCAAACATTTAGATATCTAGTAAAGTTTTTTCTTTCCTAATCTAAGTATTATTTTTTTACATCATATTTCAATTTAAAGATTTCTAACACTGCAACACAGAGTTGTAGTACCATAGTTTATTTTAAGATAAACTATTAAAAACCATGATGTAATTATTATAAAATTATCTTGGTTATATTCATATTTTATTTTTTATCTAAGAATAGAAGGCAGATATTGTTTATCACCATTTGATATTTGATAATATTTTGCAAGTAGAAGAAAGCACTATTCTAAATTTCCAGTCAAATAGAAACTTTCCTTTCTTAGTCTGGAATGATATAGTAGAGGTGTGTGAGTGGGGGAGCTAAATTATTTAGACATCATCTGAAATCACCTCTCTTACAAAAACAGAAAAGCCATTGACTTGTCCTAATGGTAACTTCATCTTCAAAGGGTGAAAGAAGTAATGTAGGAAATAATTCTTAAGTGGAACTGACCATTGCATTTGGGAAAGTGTAATGGAAATTAAAGGTAGAATAGTCAAATATACATGTTAGGTTTCAGAAAGGGAATAGATTTTAAAAGGTTCAGAGAAAGGATAGATTCCTATGCCCCTAAAATTCTACAGTGTTGAAGCCAACAGGAACAAGAAACTAAAAAAAAAATCTGAAGACATAGAAAAATGATTCTAATAAGGAGGAAATGGGGGTATTTAGAAACACTGAAGTGAATACATATGGGCTTCATCAACTACCTCAGATTTTAAAAGTCATATTTCGTAGAAAATGAAAGCAAAAGTAGGTGAGGATGAATGCAAAAGTATGAGATGATTTTGTAAGAATAAGGCTAGGAGTACTGACATTATGAAAATACTAAGACTGGTAAGGAATGATAAAGACACTAAAAAGTGTTATTTAATGCTGTGCTGGGGAGAAATGAAAGATCAAAGAAGGAATAAAACTACAGCTTGGAAATCCTATTATCAGTCAACTTTTCTCAATATTATTATTTTTAGTATGTGTCATTTATTCTATTGTGATCTATAAAAGCAATTTTATCCTGCCTTTTTCCTTACTACTAATCATTCTTTGATTAGTCCTTATACTTGATGACAAACCTCTTTTCTTCCTTTACCTTCCCTGCCCTTTCTCTATGTCTTTTTATTATATTAGACTTTAATTAAAAATTGCATTGCAATTCATCATTGCAATTCAAATGAAATTTTGGACTGCCAATGGACCCTATACTGAGAACATAATAAATGTTTGAGATGAATACTATACCTGTCGAAAGATAAAAATATGTGCAGGATGGTAACAACTAATAAAACATTCGTGGCATAGGTGATATTCAGTACATTCAGTGCACCTAAAAATACCAAAAGAAAGAAAATGCTAGAGCCAGATGTTTTGTAAAATTATGATTAAATGGTTTGTCTGATAGCTTTCCTAGCATGCTCTTTCCTCACTTTTCCAAATCCTAGTCATTCTTCAAGGCCTGGCTCAAGCCTTCCTCTATGAAGTCTTCTAAAACTATTTTTGTCCTCATTAATCTCAATTCCTATAGTATTAAATTAACATTTGGCATTTACCAAATATTCTTAGCATTCCTTTCCATTTAATTTGTTCATTAATTGTTTCATCCATGTTATTAAAGATCAGGAATAACTGATTATGTTTATCAAGGACAAATATCCTGTTTGACACAGTGAGGACTAGGTGGCTAGTATTCAATAAACACTTGTTGGTTAAAAAAATGAAACAGTTTAGCATGTAATTTTTCAACAGGTCCCTCCAAAATGCTGAAATTCAAACTTTTACAAGATATTTTTAAAAACGTCAATTGACTCCTGATTTCATTCAAAGCTGTTGAACTAACACTCTGAAGAGTAAAGAAATACATCTATTCATTGGTATGAAAAATACAGATGAGAATTTACCCTTTTTGGTGGAAATAGAATTTTCAATTGATATCAAAAGTTCTCTTACAATGTCTCATCATGGCACAAAGTCGATCTAGAGTAATAATAGCATGATACAAGCTCTAGAATGTTCTACCAAACTGTAATGAGCTTCTAAACAGACTGGTTCTGATGCAATGCAGAGAGAGTAATCGTTAAAAGAGTGGATGGAGTAGAAGTGAAGTTTTTTGACTGGTGTTCAAAGAAGCACATAAAAATAGAAAATGCTCTCCATCCCTTTAGAGATTTTCACAAGGCCCTGGGCAAAGGGGGTCAGAGGGTATTAAGAATCAATTTTAATGTAATTACATTAATGATTAGTGCTCTGAATTTGTTTGATTTGTTTTGTTATTGTTGTTGAAGTCCAATGAGGAGAGGTACTGTAGGAGAATTGAATCATATACAGATTCACATTCTTAGGCATAGAAAGAGGAACTAGGTCTGAGATTTCTCACCGTGTAAGGACTCCTGGGTGAGGAAGCTTCTACCAGTGGAAGTGAGCACCTTTTATTGCAACTTAAGGATCTTACAGAGTTGCCTAGAATAGTTACTATTAAATGATATATTTAAGGTTACATACCTAGTATGTGCCAGTAATGAGACTTGAAAAGAAATCTTTCATCGCTTCTAGTCCACTCTTTTAAGAATTACCATTTCTAGGCTGCTCTTTGCATGGTGGCAGAAAGTCTGCTTGGTGGGATTGTCATTTTTATTATATTACCTTGTCCTACCCATGGAGCATTTAATGTTTTTTTCAATTGTTTAGATCTAGTTTTATTTGTGTGAAGTGTTTTATAGTTATGTTCACATAATTCCTGAATTTGTCTTGGCAAGTAGATTCCCAGGTATTTTGTGTTGTCTAGAGTGATTTTAAATGGAGTTTCTAACTCTTGCTGCTGAGTTTTGTTGGAAATATATAGAAATGCTGGTGATTTATGTGGGTTTATTTTGTACCCTGCAACTTTGCTTTAATTATTATTTCTACTAGCTTTTTAGTTGATTTTCTTGGATTCTCTAGGTATACCATCATATCATCTGCAAAGAGTGATAGTTCAGTTTCCTTGTTGCCTACTTTGATCCCTTCAATTTCTTTTTCTTCTCTAATCACTATGGCTAGTATTTCTAGTACAATATTAAATAGTAGTAGTGATAATGGGCAATCCTGCTTCACTCTTGATCTTATTGGAAAAGCTTCTAATTTATCCTCATTGCAGATGATACTTGTTGATGGTTTTTTTTAAATAAATACTGCTTATTATTTTAAGGAAAGGCCCTTTTATTCCTGAACTTTGTTGTTTTCAGTAGGAATGGGAGTTGTATTCTGTTAATGGCTTTTTCTGTATCCATTGAGATAATTATGTGGTTTCCATTAGTTTGGTTGTTGATATGTTTGATTATGTGGGCGGTTTTCCTAATATTGAACCATCCTTGCATTCCTGGTATAAATCCCACCTAGTCATACTGAATAATGCTTGTGATAACTTGCTGTAGTATTTTGGCTAGTATTTTATTTAATATTTTTGCATCCATGTTCATTAAGGAGATTAGTCTATAGTTTTCTTTCTCTGTTTTTGGCCTTCCTGGCTAGGGAATCAGTACCATATTTGTAGCATAAAAAGAATTTGGTAAGACTCCTTCTTTGCCTATTTTGTCAAATAGTGTGTAGAGTATTGGGATTAGTTGTTCTTTAAATGTTTGATAGAATCCATCTTGCCCTGGGGATTTTTTCTTAGGGAGTTCCTTGATGAGCTTATTTAATTTCTTTTTCTGATACAAGATTATTTAAATATTCTAGTTCCTCTTCTGTTAATCTAGGCAATTTATATTTTTATAAACATTAATCCATTTTGCCTAGATTGCAGAAAGTCTGTTTGGGAGACCATTCCAATTTGTAAGAATATTCTAAAGCTTGTATCCTGCTATCATTAGCCCAGATCATTTTTATGCCATTATGAAATATTCCTCATTTTGAAGCCAATTCCCTATCCAGTATGTTACACATTTAAGTGTAATGAAATTAGGATTCAAGTACAGAATATAATTGTAGCTCAATAGGAAGATAGAAATAATAATAGAAATAATAGAAAGATTCTTCTTAGAAAGGCAAATAAAGGAGATGGCAGAGTTGTCTTCATCATGTGTCCAAAGGCAACAACTAACATTATTTTATGGAAATTTTTGTCATTTGACTTAACATTCCTAATGATAAATACAAGCAGACAGATTAATTTGAAAACAATTATAATTCATATTCTAGTATTGAAGATGAAGAAATAAACTCTGAAGAACTAAATAATCTTCAGATTAGGCCAAAATGTACCTGAATACTTATTTTTTTTTCAGTTCAGAGATAGGAACAGGTGAATATGGGTGAAGACTTTTAAAATAGCAGTTAGGAAGTGCAGTAAATAGAGGCCGACCTGGAATTAGGAAGGCCTGAGTTCAAATCTTGCCTCAGACACTAAATACTCATGTGACCCTGGGTAAGTCACTTAACTACTGTCTATCTCAGTTTCCTCAACTGTCAAAATGGGAATAATAATAGGGCCTATCTCCTAGGTTTGTTGGGTAAGAAAATTAAAGAAATTGAGGGGATTAGGACAGCAAAGGGTTCAATGTGGGAATCGAATGAACCACACTGACTCCAACTTAAGACTCAATTCTGGAGCTAGTTTAGTTTCCTTTCTATTCAGTTATGGGTCTAGGTCAAATTCTATCTTTTGAGAAAAGTTTATTCAATTATGGGAATTGGGAGGAGAAAACCTAATTGCATTGTTTGAACCTAGCTCCATGTTGTTGGGAAATTGAACCACTTGTACCTGGTGTTTAGAGACCCTTACTCAAGGACATAGGTTATGTTAACCAGAAATGGAGTCAGATCTTAAGGCTGATGTAAGGAGTTTCTCTTTATTGTCCACCATGAGCAACCTATATGTCTTATCTGAAAATTGGCCCAATACTGATCAGGCAGCTATTGTTTCCATATTCCTTTGATTGTTTACAGATACTTGGGGGGTTGTGTGTGGAGAGAATGGAGCACTTCTTTTCTTGAGTTCAGGGAATTGTTCCTGTTTATTCTCTACCTCCCAAATTGTAAAGTCCCTAATTTTTCACCCAATTAGAAATCAGATTCCCCATTATTGTATTGTTTCCTTTCAATTAATTGACATTATTTAACTATTTTTAATGTATGCCTATCCAGCTTTGGGATTATTACCTAGAGTTTTATATCTTAATAATGAGTATTTTTTAAAGTGATATTGAAGGCATCTAAGTTGGTAGGTGCTGAACAAATCATATACCAAAAAGGCAAGTCACCACAAATAGTGAATTGGGCCCAGAATTGAACAGGAGATCATATTGTATAAAATTTGGAAAATATATAGGTATTTCAAAGTGTTTCACTGCTTAAAAGCTCATCTTTTTTACTATTTTTTTGATGATCTATGTCTTGGACTCATGGAAAACTATGACCTCTGAAAAATCTAAATTAGAGATGACATAAAGAGCATAGGTGCCCACTAACCAGCTCATGAATCCATCTAAATGAATTTCCATTAAAGACAATATAGGATATGGCTTGGACCTATGATTTCATTAGTATAGGGAACTCCTAGAGGAGGAAACTTCTAAACCTGTGGAGGATCAATATCCTTTTTGTAGCTTAGTCTTAGAGCATTTACTAAAACATTGAATGGCTAAGTGACTTGTCTAGAGTCACAAGCCAATTTATGTCATGCCCAGGATTTTAATTCAAGTCTTTCTAGCTCTGGGGCTAACTCTTTATAAACTAAGCCACACTATCTCAAGATATAATCAATAAGAAATATAATCAATATTTCTTATTGATTATATTTCCCAATAAGTAGATAAATGACATTTGCTTTTATTATATTCACTTTTTTCTTTCTTACTGTTTATACTTGGCTCTTAATGTTCACATTAAAGAAGAGCATCAATGAAGAAATAATCTTTGATCTAAAATTTAGGTATATTTGGCTTTGGATCACTTAAGGTATTACATATAAATATATGTGTTGTAATATTCTCAAAATTCACTTTACACAGATGATAATGTCATTCTTTGACCACTTAGGAAGAGCTATAAAACAATTCTGTTGCTCAATTTCATACTGAAGAATATTGGAAGTGAAAAATTTGTATCTTAGACTAATACAAAGCACCAACAAACAAAGTCCTTGTACCTTTACTCTTCCCTGGAGCATGTTTCAATGGTTGTTCAACAAAACTAATGATTTAGACTTTTAACTAATTGATGACCAACTGGGCTTAAATGGAGATGTCCTATATATAATAAATAAAATAAATTAAAGTAAATTAATAAAGATAATTAAAATAAAGATAATTTATAATAATAAAATCCTACAACAGTAAAATTGTTGACATTTATAAAGCCCTTTAGTTTGCAAAGCCTATTCAGAATTTTATCTCATGTAAATCTCACAACAACTGTTTGAGGTAAGAACTATAGGGATTTTTAATCCTCCACTAGTAAGTATTGGAAGTAAGATACAAACCTGGGGCTGTCTCTACCAAACCAGGAACATTATTATCTTTAATCATTAGATAGAGTACAATGCTAGATAAAACTGATTATTCCTTTATCTTTTAATTAGTTGTATTCTGATAGTAACAACGTGGTACTCTAAGGTTTACAAAGTTCTTTGCACACATTGTGAGATCACCAGTGAGTCTTATTTATTTATGTTTTATGTGAGAAAACTTGAGGGTTGGTTTAGTTGAATAACCAACTACATTTATAGAAAAAGTGTTGGGTTTGTCATAGCTGGATCTCCTGATATAAGATCTTATCCGCATACTTCTCAATCATAGCTCTTTACTAATCATTAGATAGTGCAAATGCTAGTCTCTCCCTCTCTAATATATATTAGCTCCAGGGAATACATAAGTATATATGTGTGTATAATCATAATCACATAGATGATTGGGGGCCTTCTTCCACTAGCATAGGTTATATAACTGAGCTCTTAATCTCTATAATTCTTTCCCAAATGTTTCCATAAACCCTCCATAGGGGATTCATTCAATATATCTTCATGAATCTTTTTATATATCTTCATGAATCTTTTTATATCTTTGAAATATTAGTGTAGCATTCATTTAGAGCAGGGATGTAGCATTTTATATGGATACAGTCTGCTTCTTCTTGCGATATGTCAACTCACTCTGAGAATATTAACAATTAAGTCAGTGTTAGTTGATGGTCTAAGAACTATGTAATTCTTAGTAGCCTCTGCCCCTATTTTCAATGTTACATCACTATCCCTGCAGAACTGATGGCTATTTTGCATTTCTGCCTATTTTGTGGGTCACCATGGCAAAAAATTCACCTCTGTTTATAGCTTTCTAAAATTTTTTTATGTCACCTTTGATCTATCCCTCACCTACATAAAGCAATGGTTTAAACATCTTCATTATATCCTGAATTCTTTCATGATAATTCTAAGATCTATTTAAAGGTTTACATTCAGCTGCCCCTCTTTATTGCTTTTCAATCAACCAGTCAATAAGTATTTATTAAATGCCTGCTGTGTGACACACTATGCTAGGTGCTGGATATACAAATACAAAACATGATTGTCTCTACTCAAAGCGTTTACATTTCACCAAAAAAACCAACATGTGTATATATAAGTAGAAGCAAAATATATATATATATATACATATATACATATATGTATATATATATATGGTTTTATTTTTTTGAGGGGGAAGAGGAAGACTCACAGAAGAGAATATCATGAAAGGGCCACATGGAAAAGGTGGCGCTGAAGCTAAACTTTAAAGACAAGAAGGGATTCTAAGAGGTAGAGGTAACAAATGGATTTCAGGCATTGAGATAACCTTTGCAAAGGCATGGAGATGGGTTTCTGATTAAGTAGCATATCTGATAGTCTTCTTGTAAAGTTCTTTCCTCACTGATTTTCTAAATCTTACCCTTTCTTAAAGGTCAGTCTTAAGCATACCCTCTTCATGAAATCTTCAATGACTATTTTCACCCTAATAATCTTCTCTCTTCCTATGGTATTAGGTTATATAATGTATGAAAAACAAGGTGGCCAGTTTAGCTGGACCAAAGAGAGTGTAATAAGTTGGTTGAAATGTCTCTAAGATATATGATGGCATGAGAATGAAGATTAGGAGAGGGATGGTTTTATAGATTTCAGAGTTATCTGTATAAAGATAATAATTCAAAGTAGCAGAATATCAGAACTCAAAGCCAATCATGTCATAGGTCATAGATAGAATGGAATAGACTCTTAGAGATAATCTTATCAAATCCTCTCATGGTTCAGATGAGGAAACATTTCTGGAGGTGAAATGACATATATGGTAAGTGGTATAGTCCAGTAATAATAGTGCATGATGATCAACTGTGAATGACAACTATTATCAGCATTGCAAGGACCTGGCACAACTCCAAGGGACTCATGTTGGAAAAGGCTATCTACTGCCATAGAAGAAGCTGATGGAGTGTGAATGCAGATTGAAGCTTATCATTCTTCATGTTATTTCCTCCACAAATTTTTCACTACTGTAAGCAATATGTCTTCTTCCACAACACGATAAACATGGAAATATTAATTGTATGATAACATATGTACAAACAATATCATAATACCTGCTGTCCTGGGGGGGCAGTTTGAAGGGATGGAGAGAACATAGATTGTAAAATGTCAGAAAATGATTGTTGAAAATTTTATAGACATATAATCTGGAAAAAATTTAATTAAGTGGCAGAGTCACAACTTGAACCCAAAGCTTCTACTCCAGATTCAGTACTCTTTCCACTATACTTTTTCCCTAGGCCTTTCTTTTATCATTGGTGGTTCTCATGCCCTCCCTCTCCCTCCTCTTATCCCCATCCAAGATACAAAGCATAACATAGCAATTATTCATTCCATCAACAATCATTTAATAGCAACTGTATGGAGATCACTGACCTAATAACTGAGATAGGTAGCAAAGACATAAATGTACTCCAAAATACAGATGTTTCTTAGGAGGTTTTGAGGATAAACATGCACACAGTTCTTATGTTATATAAGACACATTAACACACATAAAAGTTATATTACATATGTGGTATGTTTTCTTGCCATTTCTAATATTTTTAAATTTATTACTTACATATCATATGAAATTGAGCATGTAACAAGAAGAATTTAGTTCAAATATGTAAAAATAAAGTTAGCAGAGATAATAGCTTGTAAAGATTAAAATTTAGGGGAGACGGGGAGACTGAGGCAGGTAGAAATTAGTTTCTCTCTGCAAGGAGTATTATATTTTTTAGAGTTTTATTAAAGGTTAAATAAATTCTGACTTAAGTGGAAAAGGTGATGGTATCTACGAAAGCTTAACAGAATAGCTTACAATCACTAAATTATATAAATGACAAAGTGACTATGCTCAATTTTTGAAATGACCAAAATTAATTAAAAAATGTCTCATATCCTTCCTTCATTAAAATATAAAATATAATGATAAATACATTATATTCTTTTTTTTCCTTTTTAAAACCCTTATTGAAACTAAGCATTGATTCTAAGGCAAAAGAGTGGTAATGGTTAGGCAATTGGATCAAGTGACCTGTCCAAGGTTATGCACTTAGGAAGTGTCTGAGGCCAAATTTGAACTCAGGACCTCCTGTCTTCAGACCTGGCTCTCTATTGACTGAACCAACACTAGCTACTTCAACACAATATATTCTTAATCATTTTTATGAAGTTTGCATTTTTATTGGAGAAAGAAAATAATTATTATGACCATATAGTTTTTTCTTCCAACTTTAACATTAAGGACATCACAAAATTTCCTTAAGAATAAACACATAGCAATAAGACAATGATAAAGTGTGATATGAAATATTCTAGTAAGCAAAATTTTCTAATTAACTAAGAATTACCAGAATACTTTTTTGTTTCTAAATTACTAGAAATCTTTATAGGTTCATTTTCCTAATATATTTATGATAGATGATCTTATAGTATTCTCCAGTCTATTAATTTGATCATCAATTAGGATTGTAGCATACTTTACAATTTAAAAAATATTTATTAATCAACTACTGTAAGCTAGATACTGCCCTCAGCACCAAGGGCACAAATATGAAAATTGTAGTTCGAACCCTCAAGAAGCTTACAGTCTAATGAGAGAATAGTTATGTGTATTTATTTGTACACAAACAATAACAATAACTTTAAGATTTGCAAAGTGCTTTCTAAATATCTCATTTCCTCCTCATAAAAATTCTGAGAGGTAGGTTTTTTCCACATAAGGAAACTGAAGCACAGAATCTTACATGACTTATCCAAGGTCATATAGCTAGTTAGTGTCTAAGGCTGGTTTAAACCCAGGTCTTCCTAACTCCAGGTCCAGAACTCTATCCATCGAATTGCTTTGCTATCTTGTGTAATGTCTTCCCACACAAATAAGTATGATAGAAAGCAGAATATAAGGGAAAAAGAAAATCATAAACTAAGTGGCATAAAAATATGGGATAGAGATCACTTTCATTTGTGAGGGAATAAGGAAAATATCATGGAAAAGGAGGGAATAATACAGTTTGTGGAGAAAAAGTAGCATTTTACCAGGTGAGAATGTGGCCTGGTTAACAGCGTGAGCAAACGCATGGAATGAGGGCAAGATAGGACGATAGGAAGCAATAAATATTAGATTAAGTTGGTAGGAACACAGAGTAGTACTTCCATTTGAAGGGATTATTGTGAAAAGGATGGGAAATTTTTAAAAAAGAAAAATAGAATAACAAAAATCATATTCAAAATATTCAGCAAGAATAACTCAAAAGCATATGCTTTAGTGAACTGAACAAGAAATTAATTCCTTTTTAAAAACAGATGGTAAAGCTGACAAAAAAGAATATGCCAATAGATTTTAATAGTCCAATTAAAAATGGTAGTATTCCAAGGAGATTTTTGATTTGTTATATTTTTGCTTCAGATAGTTTTCACTGGTTATCCCTCATGCCTGGAATTTTGTCCCTCCTCATTGCTATCGATTGGCTTTCTTCAAGTAACAGTTAAATTCTTTCCTTATGCAAGAAACTTTTCACTATATTCAATGCTAATGTCTTCCCTTTGCGATCATTACTAATTTATCCTGTATTTCTCTTATTTATACATAGTTATTTGCAAATTGTGGCCCCCATTTGACTCTAAACTCTGAGAATAGGGTTTGTTTTAACTGTTTTTTGTATTCCTGGCACTCAACACAGGGCTTAATAAATGTTTGTCAATTGACTAAAATTGAATTCAAGGTGTTGGGCTATAACAGGTCATAGATTCTCTTCAGTATGGTCATGTCTCTTTAGCTCTGGCTTTCTTAATATTCTTCTGTGTACTAGAACCTCTTATTGGTCTGATAAAACCCATGAGGTCCCTTCTAAGGATAATAGTTTTAAATATATAAAATAAAAAATAAGATTACAAAGATAATTAATCATTTAATAATGTCAGTTATTAAAATATGTATTTAAAAGCTCATGCATCTTGGATTAAGAAACTTTAGGGCCAAAGTCTTAATATCTCCCTATCCTCCACAAAAGGGAAGAAAAGAGAGTAAAAAGACCAGAAGGATTAAATTTGAAGCACTTTTTAGTCGACCTTCCATATTAAAGACATGAAGCACCAAAGAAAGATGCTATTCTCAGAATTCTATTTTAAGGTCCCAGGATTACATGGAATAAAAACTAGAAATAAGAAGCTGTAAGGATAGAATGTTGAAAGTCCTGAACTACTCAAAGTAGATGCTCCCCAGCTGATTAACTCTGAATGTATAGTTTTCACTTAGGTGAAAAGATAGGAAATACTAAGAGATAAACACATGCAGTGCTACTAGGAAGCTAAT
This sequence comes from Monodelphis domestica, assembly GCF_027887165.1. NCBI lineage: Eukaryota > Metazoa > Chordata > Mammalia > Didelphimorphia > Didelphidae > Monodelphis > Monodelphis domestica. Next base: position 203,400,048 of record NC_077230.1, read on the forward strand.
ATTCCCTTTGAAAGACTGATAATTTGACTATCTCCACCAATGTTGCCTATAATCCTACAATGTTTCTTAAATTCTGTCTCTAAAATAGTATATCCTGGTGTTCTCTAACTTCTTTTTACAGATACACAATCTATTTCAGGGTCCATACCAAGCTTGGTAACATCTACAAGAGTTCGAGTTCTTCTTGAAGAAGCTTGCAGAATCAGTTGTATGCCCAGATGAGTTGTTAAATTGGATTTACTGGAAAAATATGGGATATTAGAATAATTTCTAAAATTAATTTTGATACTTACTTATAACATGTTCCCTCAATTGGAAACTGTTTGCAATTGTTACATGGAATTCCAAGGTGTTTGTGAAGTTTTTCTTTCTCTGCTGCTGTCACAAGTGTGTTGGAGTTTCTGAATTCATCTAAAATAAGTTTTAATGGTGCAAACTCTTCCCTGCACAAAGGGCACTTGACAAAAGAGTTTTTTGATGATTTATCCTGATGATCAGCCCATATTTTCATACATTTTATATGAACACTATTACCGCAACCATGCCTGACAGAAGAAGTAGAGAATTTGCAAGTTATTTTCTATCAATAATATTATGACTTTCAGTGCTGCATCTAATTTGTTTCTGTTTCTGTTAACTGTGTATCATCAAGAATTGTTATATTGAGCAGCTAGGTAGCACAGTGGATAGAGTGCTTTGTCTGCAATTGGGAGGATCTTAGTTCAAATCAGACTTTAGATACTTCCAAGCTATGTGACCCTGGGCTCTGTCTTAGAATTTATACTAAGATGGAAGGCAAGAGTTAAAAAAAAGAATTGTTATGTAAAAATAACTCTTGTCACAAGGAGTTATTACAATTTTTTCCTCTCTGATGAGACACAGTTCTGAATTGATTTCCAAGAACAACTTCTCTCTCTTTACCAAATTATACATTTCTAGACAGGATATGTAAAAGAATTAGATCAGAAAAATTAAATTTGTCATTTCTACTGATTTATTTTTTGGGTTTAATTCATTAGTTCTTTATTTGTAGAATTAAAAAAATACCAGTCAATTAGTCAAGATAAGCACTGGGGATTCAAAAAGAAGCATTTGCGTTCAAGGAGCTCACCATGTAATAGGAAAGGTAACACACAAACATTTACAAAGAAGGATGTAAAGGATAAAAAATAATTAAGAGGAAAGGCACTAAAATTAAGAGGGCTTAGGAAAATATTCTTGTAGTAGAAGGAATTTTAATTGGGGCTTCTAGGAAGCCAAGGAAATCTTGTAAAGCAGGAGGTGAAGTTAAAGTGGGAGAGTATTTCAGGAATAGGAGAAAGCCAAAGAAAGTGGGAAATGGAGTGTCTCATTTGTAGAACAGTCAAAAGGCCAGTATTACTGAATGGAAGAGTATATGGTAGAGTATGGTGTAAGAAGATTGGAAAGGTAGAGGGAGCTAGATTGTGAAGGGCTTTGAGTGTCAAGAGGATTTTGTCTTTGATCCTGAAGGCAATACAGAGCCACTGGCATTTATTCAGTAAGAGAGCAACATGACTAGATCTTTGCTTTAGGAAAATCACTTTAGCAGCTAAATAGAAGATGTGGTGATGAGAAACCTGAGGCAGGTAGACTCACCAGTAGGACACTGCAATAGTTTAGACTTGAGGTGGTGGCAAGTGTCAAAGAAGAGAAGGAGCAATATTCAAGAGATGTTGCAAAAGTGAAATTGATAGACTTTAGAAGATTGCATATAGAGAGTTAGAAATAAAGAAGAGTTGAAGAAAAGTACTAGGTTTTGAATCTGAGGGACTTGGAGGATGCTGTAGTTTCCCAATGGTAATAGGGAAGGTGGAGGTGCAGTATAAGAGGAAAGATAATGAGCTCTCTTTTGGAGATTTAGGTGTATGATTAGAGGTCAACTGAGAGGTTGGGGCAGAATTGGTAAAATAGTATGAGAATTAGTTATTATGGTTTAAAAAAATCTTACATTAGTAGAATAGTAGGAGAATTAGTTATTACAGTTTAAAAATCTTATCCACTTACCATAATGTTATATATTGCTATATTTTTAAAATCTCAGATTTTTAAAATTATGTACTCTCCAAGGAATTGTAGTGAACAGGGAAGATGCTTCAGGACTTGACGCATGCAAGCAATAAGATTAAAAGAAAAGCTATGAAAGGAAGACACCTTAAAACAATTGTTGACTCAATTATTGGCTCATGAGCTTGCCATTGTTTCCTAGAAAAATTCTAGACTATTTTTAAAGGCATATATTATATAAGCATTTAAGGAAGAGGTAGTCATTATGAGATAATATGAATGGATAAAGAATTGTATGGCAGATAAGCATGCATCCTTTTGTTGTTGTTGTTATTGTTGACATAATCAATAGGATAAAGGGGAAAAGCCATGGATGCAATTTAACAATCTCAAACAGGTACCACTCAGTCAGTTTCTCATGATTCAGATTCAGAGAAATATGTTTAGAACTGTTTGACCAAACACAAGAGTGATGATGAAAGGATCAATGTAAGGAATTCTCTAGTAGATTGTGACCCCAAGGTTCAATCATTAACTCTATTCTCTTAAACATTTTATTAGTGATTTCAGTGAGACATAGATATCATACTTCTCATGTGACTCAAACTGGGGGGAGAGGATAGCACAATTCATAACTAAATCAGGATCCAAAAATATCTCAATATTTTATCTCCAAATAAGATGAAAATTAATTGGAGTAAATTCAAAATTTTGCTCTTGGGCATAAAAAAGAACTCATAAATACATAATGGGAGGGAGAAGAATATCCTGGAGTATTGATTATGTCTATTTTGGTGGGGGGCACATTTTATTTTATTTTTAAAATCCATCTTGGAATCAATATTGTGTATCAGTTCCAAGGCAGAAGAGTGGTAAGGGCTAGGCAATGGGGATCAAGTGACTTTCCAGGGACACATAGCTAGGAAGTGTCTGAGGCCAGATTTGGGGAGCACATTTTAGAAGGACATGCTAGGCTACTTTGACTGAGAGGAAGATGTGGTTAGACTAGTAAGTAGACCCCCAAGCAAATCATATAAGAATTAAATGAAACAAGTAGGAATGTTTAAGAAAGGGAAGAGGAGACATTAAGGGATATAGCTCAAATGGACAAAGTGTAATTAATTGTTCATCAGTGAAAAACAAAGATTAGAAAATGATTTTTCAGGATGCTGTGAATAACATTTTGCAAAGCATGTGTGGGATAGGCTTCTTATAGAATATAAGATTGAATTACTTTTAAATTTCATCCACCTCAGCAATTCTATGATCATATGGATTTACTAATACTTCCAGAAACACTTTGGAAGTGGTACATTTCTTAGTGCAGATAGAAGCTGATAAGATAAGCATAAAAACAGCTATCTAGAAATTTTTAGGAAAATTATTAATGAAAATGAATGAAGGAAAATATAGATAATAGAAAGATAACAACACTATCATTTGAGAAGGCAGATTAGCATGAACAACTTCACAGCGCTTAAAATGGTTTTATATACATGAAGCACTTAACTATTTAAAAAGCAAATAAATTGTTGAAATACTTATAAACATTAAAATATATCTTTAAAACTGCATTTTAACATACCAAAGAGAGAAAATTGTTTTATATTTTAAGGAAGTACTACGATAAATAAAGTAACAATATTTTATTTCTTCCCATTCAAGGTATATACACATATGCATATATATGTATATATAAAACAATAAAGTTATTTTGACATGTTAGTAAATTAAAAGCTAGGATTCATTTTGCAAGTCTAACTTAATTTCTGATCCATTAAAGTTTATCATATACTATAAAAATAATTCTAATGATAAACTATTGTATTTAGAAAAGGTTTATTTTTTTTTTCATTATGGCAAATCATCTAAATAATAGGTTCCTAGGTTAGAACTGAAAGAAATCCAAGAAGTCTTTAGTTTCACTCCATCATTTTATAAAGAGGAAACTGAGGCAGAAAGATCTTGTCCAAGGTCTCCCAATTTGTACATACCAGAGCTAGAATTTCAAACCAGATCTTCTGATTCTTAATTCAGTCTTTCTATTGTATCACCAAGAATAACTTGAAATCGATTGAATTGGTATTGATATAACATTCAAAACTTTGTATTGTTTCTCTATTAATATAATACCATTTCTCTAAATGGTAAATAAAAGTCAATTCAGAAATAATTTTCCTTAATTTTCTAATATTAAGGGAAAAGTAACCTGCAATAGGTGACTGGTAGCTTTTTTTCTAGTAGCTCTTCTTGACATATGGGACAGACATCATCTGCACAAATTTCTTTCTGTTTAATATGTCCATCATTTTCAACATGTGGTCTTTCAGGTGGCTTAGGAGTCTGGACATGATGTAATCCCAGTAGCAATTCATTGATTTCTCGTTCCACAAGACCCAACTGAAAAGCATCTGAGGAAAACCCATTCAAAATTAAGATTCATTGACAAAACTTTTAAGTGTAAAATTATTAAAATATTATATATTAAAACTGAAATTTTCCTTTGAACACAGAAAAATAACATTGGGTAAATGAAACACAACTAATTCTGATTGAATTTTGGAATGTATCTACTATCTGCAAAAACAAAGAGAAAATTAGATTATTTGGGGGTAGAAAGGAGGTTCTTAATCACCACTAAGAAAAGAGTATGTGTAAAGGGAAAACATTTGATGTTAGTTATATCATAGAGAATACCATTAAACTTTGGAGGTTTTATTTGTATTCTACATTACCATAATAATAGCAGAACAAATGCAAAATGTAAAATATGCAAATAGTGGGCATAATACAGGAACTGGATCAAGAAGTGATAAATTATAGTATAAGACCATAAGAATAGGAGGAAAGAAATAAAAGGGATATCAAAAGAAGTAGCAGCAAAGGGCTGCTATTGATTTCTTAAAGTATATATTTTAGAGAGGAAATAAATATCAAAAAGAATTGCAAAATGAAGTTAGATAAAACAGGTAGAATGAGAACAAAGGGAGAATAGAATAAAAAAACCCAGACAGAAGGAAAAGATGATTAATAGAATTAAATCTTGCAGAAGGGTGAGGAACTAAAAAGAGCTATTAGATTTTTTTAACTGATTTTTTCTTTACCTCAACTGATCAAAATAAGTATTTCCATATACAAAGAAAAAGAATACTGTAGATAAGTAAAATTACAAATCTCTTAATCTCTTATGTTTAACTTATATCCACAAGTGTTTTTACCTTTCAGTTCACTCTCTGGAGGAAATGTTCATAATTTATTCTTCCAGTATTAATTCTATAACTGTGTATCATGTTCTCTTGGTTCAACTCACTTCATTGTTCATTATCCAATGTAGTTCTTTTCTAGTTTTAAAAAAGTTAGCCTGATTCTTAGGGTGCAGTAATATTCCAGCATAATCATATACCACAATTTGTTTAGCTATTTCCCCAACTGATGGGCATCCACTCAACTTCTAATTCTTTGCCACCACAAAGAGAGCTGCTTTATAAATATTTTGGAAAATATGGGTGATTTTATTCTTTTCCTGATTTCCTTGGGAAAGAGACCCTATCAGTATACAGTTTTATAATATGGTAGGTGTAATTCCATATTACTCTCCAAAATGGTGGGATCAGTTCACAGCTCTGCCAAAAGTGTATTAATGATCCCCTTTTTCCACATCCCCTCCAATATCTGTCATTTTGCTCTTTAGTCATTTTAGGCAGTCAGATGGGTGATATCTCAGAGAATTATTTTGGTTTGTATTTCTTTAATCAGGAGTGATTTAGAATATTTTTCAAATACTAATATATAACTAATTTCTTCATCCAAAATATTGTCTATTCATCCATATCTTTTGCCTATCAGTTAGGGGATGGCTCTTATTTTTACAAATTTGACAACGTTTTCTATATATTTTAGATTTGAGATTTCCAAGAGATCTGCTTTCCTTTTGATCCTGGCAATATTTGTTTTATTTGTACAAAATTTTTTTAATTGAATGTATTCAAAATTATCCATTTTACATTTCACAATACTCTCCATCTCTTGTTGACTCATAAATTTCTCTTCTATGCATAAATCTGGTATGTGGTATGTTCCCTGTTCTTCTCATTTACTTATATCTCCTTTAGGTCTCAATTATGTATTCATTTTGATCTTATCTTAGCGAATGGTGTAAGATATTGGTCTACACTTACTTTTTGCCAGGTACTTTGCAGTTGTCCCAATGATTTTTTTTTTACCAAATAGAGATTTCTTAACCTCTAAGTCTAAATCTATATTTTTGTCAAATAATATCACTATAATCTTTTATTGCTGTTTGTTGTGTCATTCTGTTCCACTGATCTACCTTTTTATTTCTTAGCCTCTATCAAATAATTTTGATAATTACTGTTTTATAATGCAACTTAAAATCTTGTAATGCTAATCCTCCTTCCATTACATTTCCCCCATCAATTCTTTTAACATTCTTCATCTTTTGTTTCTTCAAATGAACTTTGTTATTTTTTCTAACTGAATATAATTACTTTTTGGCAATTTAATTGGTATGACATTTAAAAAATAGGTTAGTTTAATTATTTTGGCTCTGCCCATACATGAACAATTAATATTTCTCCAATTATTTAGATCTGATTTTATTTGTATAAGTATTTTGTAACTATGTTCATGTAGTTCTTTGGTTTGTTTTGACAGGTATGCTCCCAAGAATTTTATTCTATATATGGTTATTTTAAATGGAGTATCTCTCTTTTCTTGTAGGTCTTTGTCAATAATATATAAAAATGCTGACATGTGAGTTTATTTTATATTCTGTTACTTTGTTAAAATTATTGATAGTTTCAACTAACTTCCTCATTGATCTCTAGAATTTTCTACATATCACATCATGTCATCTGCAAAGTGATATAGTTTTGTTTCCTCTTTGCCCATTCTGATTCCTTCATTTTCTTTTTCTTCTTATTGCTATTGCTAGGTTTTTCTAATATAATGGCAAATAAAATTGGTGATAACTGGCATCACCTATTTCATGCCTGATCTTATTTGGAAAAGTTTTAGTTTCTCCCCATTATAAGCTTCACATCATTTTAAGAAAAAAAATCCACTTTATGTTGGCAAATAATTGGAAACTGAGGACATGCCCATTAATCAGGGAATGTCTGAACAAGATGTGGTATATTATTGTGATGGAATACTACTATGCTATAAGAAACAATGAGCAGAATAATTTTTTAAGAACTCAGAAAATACTACCTGAGATAATGAACAATGAAATGAGTAAGAACCAAGAGAACATTATCCACAGTCATAGAATTAATTCTGGAAGAATAACCTGTGAATCTAGAGGTAACTCCAGAGGGTGAACAGAAAGGTAAAACATGAAAGATAAGTTATTTTTACATGTTGGTCTCCCTGAGGATATCTTCTGTGATGCAAGAAGGGCAGGGAGGGGGGTCAAAGCCTTATGGACATGATTTATTGTATAAATATGAAGTAAATTAAATATACAGATTTTTTACTTAATTTGTACTCTCTTATTTTTCTTGAAAATGCCTGTTTGGTTTTATAAAATTTGGAATAAGAAAAACATTTTTAAAAGAAAAAAATTCATTTATACCTATGCTTTCCTGTGTTTTTTTTTTATTGGAATGATTTTTCAATTTTGTCAAAGCCTTTCTTTTTTTGATCTATTAATAAAATCACAATCTACCTAGTTTCTGAATAAATCACTGAAAAACCTTTGGGCTCCAGCTATGTGGGCCTGAACTAGGAAAGTTGCTCTGTGAAAGGAGAGAAGAAGATATATATGTGAGAGATGATGCAGACGAAGAAATCACAGGATTTTATAACTAATTGGATATAGGGTTAGTGAGAGAGTAGTTGAGGATGACATTGAGGTGGTAAATCTGGCTGAAAGAATTGTGGTGCCATGAAAAGTAATTGAGAAGTTCTGAAAAAGGAAGGGCATGGGGAGGAAGAATATAATTTGAATATAATGAATGAGAAGTTTTTCAGATTATCTCCTATGAAATGTCCCACTGGCTGTTGAAGCTAGGGCTTAGAGAAGGAGACTAGGATGGATACATATGCATAGAAATGATAAATAACTCCAGGGAGCTGAATGATATCATTAAGTAAGGTAGTAATAGAAAGAAAAGAGTAGAAAACCTAAAAACAGGGCCCTGGAGGGTCCTTACATTTAGGGACTATAAGCTCAAGATCCAGCAAAAGAGACTAAGAATGACCTGCCAGAGCATCTTATGGAAGAAGAACCATGAGAACAGTAATGAAAACACAGAGAGGAGAAATTACCTAAGAGAATGAGGTTATCAACAATGTCAAATACTACTGAGAAGTGAGGAAAGAAAAGGATTGAGAAAAGGTCATTTGATCTGGTAATTAAGAGATCTTTGGTCACTTTGGAAATGACAGTTCAATTGAAAGATGAGGTTGGAAGCTAGATTTCAAAAGATTCAGAGAGTGAAAGGAGAAGTGGAGGCACTGATTACACTGATTTTTGAGAAGTTTAAGCTGGTAAGTAGAGAAGAGATACATTATGATAACTACCTTATTTCAACATTAGTTGGTTACAACATAGGATTTTTCCCCTTAATTTATTAGAAAATGTCTGTTCTTTATAAGTTATATTTTGAGTAACTTTTGATTAAAAATTATTACTCTAATTATTTTGAATTCACCTACAAATACCTATTAATATTAAAATGTGACAAAGATCATATGATTTACTTTATTCAATAATGCAAATATAATTCATGATATGATGAATAAGATAAATAAGAAATAATCCTTAACCTCATTGCTATTAGCTAGTAAGGTTGATATATATATATATATATATATATATATATATATATATATATATATATATATATATATATATGAAAAATCAGAGTGCAAAGCAGAATGTATCAAGTGGATGGAGAGATAACTTCCAGCTAAGAAGACTCTGGGAAGGTGATTTGAATGAAGGGGCAGTTAGGTTGGTCCTGGAAAGGTTGGTAAGTTTTCCCTGGTAGAGATGAGGAAACTACTTTCTAGGTACTATTTGAGAAAAGGCATGGAAATGGTAAAGTATAGGAAATTTTCAGGGCATATGTTCAGTTTGACTTGAAGTTAGATAAGGCTGATTGGAGCTAAAATGTGGAGAAAGCTTTGAATTCCTTTAAAGGTTTTTGAGCAATGTAGATGATGTGATCAAATATGTGCATTAGGAAGATTAATTTGATAAGAATACACACAAAAAACTGAAAGAAAGCAAGACTGAAGGCTTGGTAAATGCTAAGCAGGATATGGTGATATTACAGTGAAGGGGTAGTAAAACAGAAATAATAGAGAGGGGAGGAATAGAAAGAGACATTCTGGAAATAAAATCAGCAAGAACTGACATTTGATCAAGTACTTGGAAAGTGATAGAGAAGTGTGGTAGTAGTGAATGAAAAAGGTAAGTTGGGCTGAGGAGGTAGTTTTGAATGGAAAGAATGCATTCTATTTTAGAAATGTTAAGCCTTGTTTTAAAATACTTCATGTAATATATTCTTTCATACAAATAAGATATTGAATAGATGGCTAATGTTGAGATTTTTGAGGTCAAGAGAAATACTGGAGCTGAAAAAATTGACTTGGTCATTATGTATATGGAGATGATAGTTGTGAAGAGATAAAACTTCATTGAGTTTTCTAGGGACAATGATAATAAAATGACCTTATTACATGTATAGTCTGCTTTTATATTCACAAAGTACTTTCTTACAAAAAACTTATGAGGGTATGTTTTGGAGTGTAAAAAAAGAGAAGGTAGTGTTGGGATGTTTATTTTAAGGGGAATGATCCTATAAGTGACACAGAGATGGAATAGGTTATTTTGGATTACTAGATAAGCAACTACTCTGCAAAGGAGCTCCCCTCTAAAAAGTCACCTTTTAATTTAATAGCTTATTAAGGCAGGAAAGAGTCATTTTTGCTTGAGGAACTGGAATGTAAACTTCATGAGAGTACAGTGACAAAGTATTTCATGATGAAATGTCTTCTTTTGTATGAGGCCAATAATTTCAGTCAATAAATATTTTCTGAATGATATTTTATGTTCTATCAGTTGCCCATTTCTGGATTCTAGAAAGATACAAAATTTCTTTCTACATCACTCTTCCACGAAAAAAATTTAGATTCAAATAGATAAATAGTGCTTAGCAAATATCAATAAAGTTCTGTTTGCCCAATCATTGACCAAGCAAAAGATAGCTTATATTTAAATGGTGACTTGAATTTTAAAATAGCATATGAAACACTTTTTGTTTAGACTGTGAAAACACTACAACTGTCAAGTAACAATCTGTGCTACAGAGATCTGGCAATCTGTTTTGTTTGTCAGGAAAAATAAAGAAATGGAGCTAATGCCCAGAAATTAAAAAAGCAAAATTCAGCTATGTAAAAACTTAAAGTTATAGAGTTTTTGACATTTGAAACAAATTCACACTTTAAATTTTCATATGTGAATTTGTGAAAAGTCCCTAAATTCAAAGTTCTTATGTTTATAGATCTTAAATAACACTAGGATACTTACATTCGTGACTTCTTGGAAGTTTGAATTTTTTCAATAAAACCCTAATTCACAATTAAAAAAATGGAAAGGAAAAAAAGTTAAATTCTGAGTATTTTTTAGGGCTTAAAAGTAATTAATTACATAGTATCACCTGAATTTTAGGATATGAAAAGCATGTACTATGTAAATATAAGTGGGAGAAAGTATACCTTTAAAACCATTTGTTTAACTACTTGAGTAACAATTCGGTTCTTTCAAACTAAGCAATAAGGAGGAAGAAGTCATTTCTATAATTAAATGAAAAGAGAAGCAAATTTATGGGTAGCAGATTTGCCTGGAGGATTCTATACAACTTTTGTGGGATATAGATACAATTATAAGATTTATAAAGAAAAGCTTACTATCTAATCATTAGGTTTTCCATGGATTAAATGACAAAATTATTCTGGTATAAAAATAGCTTTTTTACTATAAAATTTCACATTATTGCATGACAGAAAAATCTGTCCAATCTTACCAGTGAGTATAGAAGATGACATTTATTTTTAAAATTAATAGTTATATTACTTTCTAGTTCTAAAAATCCCTCTATTTAAAGATCATGATTATGTTTTCCATGCAAAAGATTTCAAAGTGGGAAATTAAATCAAAACTCAGAACTCAAGAAGCAATGCCTGATTTTCTTAGCTTTGCAGAAATTCACAAAAATGATATATCAGAAATAACTGGAGGTAGAGACTGAGTAAATTGTAAAAAACAACTATATTGTGTTAAGATGAGAATACTACCTTGCACAAAAAGAGTATTAACTAAATAGAAGAATCAAAGAAAAACAATATTATGATTAATACTCAAAAGAATCAAAGTCTATAAACAACATATACATACATGCAATTATTTTTTCAATTATATGATTTTTAAAAAAGAAAAATGTATTCTAATAATATTTACTTCATTACATTTAATATTTCGAAGTTATTTAGTTTATTTTATAACAGTATAAATTTTGTGACATGTTTATATACCCAGGCCTATGAAAATTCATGTTTACTATACAAACATGTATATGTATGTCATATGGAGCATTTCCTGCATCAAAGTGGTATTCCTACACAGATAAACCAGTGTTTCTATATGTGCTGACTGACAATCTATTAAAGGAGTAGGAGACATCTACCAAGGTTTGTGTATGGCTGAGATAGTGAAGTCACCACTTTGTATTCCTATCAAAAAGAGTTAATTCTAGGGTCTGTCCTTCGAGAAGATTACTCAAAAGCTGGGCACAGACCAGAAAGAGAAGATAAAATCCTGGGTAACAGAGTGGGGGTGAGAGTGGCAGCCACTGCACATCTATACTCCACAAACTAGGTTATACATGCTTTTTCTCAAGAAGTGCTACAGAAAGAGTTCTTAGACCCCAAGTTCCTGGTTCTAATGATACAGAGGCAGTGGCAGAGATCCTCTGACTAAAAGACAGCAGCAATGAAGAGAAACACCAGGATGAGTGGTAAGAGTTCCTTAATTCCAGCTTTCCAGAGAAGTGTCAAAAGTTATAGAACCTTGTGGCCTTCTGAAGGAATGTCAACCCTCAAATTCAAACCTGGCTCTTGGAGCACTAGGCTGCAGAGTACATATACATATACAATTAAATATTTTTTGACTGGTAGCAGAATGAGTTAAGTTTGGGTAAAAACTGACTAAGGAGATCTTAAAAATTTTATTTAAGGACTTTCTTGCAAAATAGGGTCTGAAACTAAAGGCTCTACTTCTAAAGGATATATAATGTAATTATAGAGAATTTTGTTTATATTACTTCAGACTGATAAATCAAATATTTGTTGTGTGGGGGTTGTGGGGGAGAGCATAAAGAAAGGTATAATCCTCTTTTCTAGATCATAGGAAAGAAAACAAGAAGGGGCAGGATATTTTTAATGAAAGATAGGCTTTGAGACAGAAGGACAAAATGATTAAGAGATAATAATCCCTCCTTTGCTCAAATATAAAAGGAAAGACATTTGATCTAGAACAGTGGTGGTGAACTTTTTAGACAATGCATGCCATGCCTTGCCCCTGCATACTGTCCCTCACCCAGACAGAGTCCCCTCCTCCCCACCCTTACCCCAGAGAGGGGAGGGAGTAAGGGAGCAGAGTGGCCCAGGTGCTCTGCTCAGGGAAGGGAGTAAGCACTTCCATTAGGCTGCTGGACAGAGGGGTGGGGACCCATGGTGGAGTGGAGGAACAGAGTGGCTCTGGCAAGCATGGCTCCCATGGCCACAGAGAGGTCACGGCATGCCATCTTTGGTACACATGCTAGGTTTGCCATCATGGATCTAGAGAATCTCTCCATTCTATGATTCTTTGAATTCATTTCTAGTAACTTAGTGATATAGGTGAGTAAGGCTTTACAGTTCTAGTTAACACTTCAATTTTTCCATCATTTCTGTGAACCTTAAAATCTCTCAGACTTGTGAATGTTAAAAATTTCCCCATCAGGGAATTCTTAATTGGAACAAATTCCCTACTGAGAAACATTCCCCATTTTGATGTGAGAACTCGCCAGGATCAGAAATGGGAGGACCTCTACTCCAACTGTACTTAAGACTGCTTTAGGGGAAGAAAACTCCTTGCTAAACAATGAAAGTACTTGGACCCATGCTTATAATAAGGCAAGGAGTTCTTTGAGCCAGGCCTGTTTTTAGAATTGATACAATGGGATGCTAGGTACCTAAAAGGGTCGGGCAAGTTTTATCTTGATGAGATTAGTTGACTCAGCTGTGTTTTCTCTAGTTCAGACTTACTGAGGAGATTTGGTCGACACAGCAGCATTTTTTCTGATTCAGACTTACTGAGGAGATTGGTCGACTTAGCAGGAATTTAGTTGGGCAGTCCTTTGGAAAGCATCTACAGTGATTGGTAGATGTAGGGACTTAGGGGAGGTGACATGGGAGAAAAACCCCTCTATAAGAAAAAGCAGAATCTCTTGAGGATATATTCCTTTTGGAGAATTCCTTTTGGAGGATCTCTGATGAGGACTACTTGGGAAGAATCTCTTGAGAGAGGCTCTGGAGAAGGGAAACTCTTGGAGGACAATCTCTAAGGAGGTCTCCCTGGAGCTCCTCTAAGGGGACTCTGTCCCTCTGGAGGCTCTGGAGAGAGGTCCTTTGGAACAGTATCTGGCTGGAAGGCTCTCTGGTGAAGTCAGCTGAGATGGAGCTGGCCTGGTGTTACTAGAATCCTTGTTTAGTCAGACCTTGTGGTGAGTGTTAAAAAAACTGACTGATTTCTCTCTTAAGACTCAGGTCTAGGCCATATTGGCTTGAGGCCCTTCATACTTATTCCTTTCTTACTCTCTCTCTCTTTCTTTGATTACTCATTGTATTGTTAATTAAAATCTCTATAAAACCCAATTGACTTGAGCATTTGAATAATTGGGAATATTTCCCTGGCGGCCATCTTATATTTGATTTAAAACCCAAGATACTGTAGTGAAACATATTTCTGCGGTCAAATTTACTCACCCTCTCTTATATCTATCACAATTTATATCTTCCACTATTTTAATCACTACAGTTTAAGACCTCAACCATTTTAAATCTCACATTTCATAAAATCAGGAAAGTAAATTTTTATGACTATATACAATATACATTAAAAATACCTAATATGATCACATCATGTTCCAAAATTTGTATTAGATTCCAATTCACTTTCTAGACATTACTCAAAAAAGTAGGATTAAATAAGATGGAAAAAAAACCTGATTCATTTTATCTGTTACCATAACACCAATGATCTTTAATCTAGTAATATTTAAAATACTGAAACGGTGAATTATAGATACATGGCAATGAGAAAATTGTGCTAGCTTTGAAACACTAAATCACTTACCAACAGATATGTTTACAAAGATCATTTCCTTTCATAAATGTGGAACAGCTACATGTGTGAGGATCTCCAAGAAAAACCTTTAAAGAAAAATACCAATATTTAAAAATCAGAATTATAAGTAATTATCAGTATTGTTAGTATTGTCAGAAAAAAATGTGTCCTGTTTTAGGGCTAGAAGAAACTTGATGAAGTCATTGGGAATGGGTCAGTCATAATGTACTGGTAAATTTTATGTGTTCCAACTAAAAGACAGCTACCCTTGCTGTATAAGCAATCTAAACCTTCCCACCAAAGTGGTAACACCATAGAAATAAAAAACTAGCTCTTTAGAAAAGGCTGGAAATACCCTAGTCTAAGCATATTATTTTTTCAGGCAGGTTACATTTATATTTGGGGCAGGAAGACATATCTTTGTTTGTTTTCTCCTAAAATGAAAGTTCATGCCCATCACATTGTAAATCATAGGATTTAGGGACCAGAGATTGGCAAGTATTTAATGAAGAAATAATTGAGGCCCATAGAAGCAGTTAACTCAAAGACACATGGGTAGTAAATAGCAGAACAAAGAATGATCTTGGACATTCCAACTCAAATCTAGTCTTTCTTTTTTACCACAGTATTAATAATATTGTTAAAACGTTTTACTAATATCTAACCTAATCTATTTGAAGAACAGCTGTTATTATTTAGAGAGAACTCAAGAGGCTTCTTTATCAATGCTTTATTGGGCCTGGAGAGGCAATATTATGTTGTAAGTGTAATGGTATCAAACTCAGATTCAAATTGAAACAGGGGCCACTAAACATAAAGATTCTGTGGTCGACTGCATATTGACTTAGAAAACCACACACATATCTTTTTTTAAAAATGACACAACATTAAATTCAGATAGGAGTTACATATCTGTATTTAATGTGTTGTTGCAACTTAATCTGGTTTGACCAACTTGGAGTTTTATAGGCCATATGTGACTTGAGGCTCTATCTGATACCTCTACTAAATGGGCTACTTTTGAAGTCAGGAAGACCTGTGTTTAAATCTGCTCTGACATTTGGATGTGTGATCCTGGACAAGTCATTTAATTTCCCAGTGCTCTAAGGAACTCTATTACAAGTTGAAAAGGTAGTGAAGATTTGCATTGTTAGATGAGGAGTTTCCTCACCAGTGAATTCCCAGTCCCTATTCTCTTATAGAGTCAGAAGAATGGGACACTGTTGGTAATACAATCTCCTAAAAGAACTGGTTTTGTTTTGTCTTGTGTTTTAGAAACAAAGTGTGCCACCTGTAATAAGTGTTTTATTCATTTAATAAGTAAAATTATACTTATTAAAATATAGTCTTTTATAATTTTCCAGTTTTGAAGTGGATGTTTAAAAAAATCAGATTTGAACGTTTTATACAAATCTGTGATTTCATAAATGGGAATGGAAGTATGGAAATTCCCTCCAGCAATAATGCAGTATACCAAGCTCTCAGTACTCTTAATATTTGAGAGAATTGTAAGTAGTTATGTGACTTGCCTCTGTTCATATTTAGTATGTTTCAGAAGCAGGACCTGAACCCAGATTTTTCTGAATCCAAAGCCATGCCCTGTCAACACTATTTTCTAATGGGGCAGTTGGTAGCACTGTGGATAGAACATCAGATCTGGTATCTTGAGGACTTGGATTCATAGTTGACTTTAGATACTTAGTTATGTGGCAGTGGGCAAATCACTTTTCCTCAATTGCCTCTTCTTTTTAGAATTGAAACTAGAACAGAAGTTTTTTTTTTTTAATTTTTAAAAGAATATTTGAAAGAAAATAAAGATTTGTATGTAATATAATAAAAAGCTGCTATATTTTTCACAAGTTCTGGTTCTAACCACATTTATTTTCTAGTAACATTTTTTTTTATTTTTAGTAAAGACTTTTTACACAGTTTACTTCCCAAACTAAGTTAAAAATGGAAGCACTACAGATGATTTTTAAAATATTGAGCCATTGGTCAGTAACCAAAGTAGATGGAAGCAGAATGGTATTAGTAAGGATAGCATTTAGGACTTGTAGTCGGAAAGACCTATTTTCGAATCCTGTCTTACACTCACATTGTGCTGTGATCTTGGGTTGAAGCTCTCTGGGCCTCAGTTTCCTCATGTATAAAATGGGGAGAATACCTCCTAACTGTTGGACATAAGAGTCAATACCTGAATTTGAAGGTATTTATTTGGCAGCTAAGTGAAGCAGTGGATATCCGGGGCCAGGAAGACCTAAGTTCAAACTTCTACCCTGGGCAAGTCATTACCTTCCCCCCTACCTCAGGTCCCTCACCAGTAAAATGGAGATAATAATGCACCTGCCTTCTAGGGTTGCTGAGGTTAAAATGAAATATCTGTAAAAGGACTCTGAAAACCTTGAAAGGCTAAATGCACTTTACCTATTATTCATTGTACAACCATTCTCAAAGAATTCCCAGGAGTTAATTACCGGGACATCAAAATGTCTAATCACCTCCATTTATACAGACATAAAAGCCACAGGTCACCCCTCCCCCGTTCCTCCCCTCCCCCACGCTTCAGGTGTCGAACTTGTCCTTCCCAGGATGCTGTGAACGGTAGGAGCTCTTCAGCTCCTTTTCCCTCTTAATTCGGCACCTCTCAGGATGCCAGAGGGGCCGCATGGTCAATGTTCAGAGCCCAATACGGGGGAAAGGGATGGGTTTGGGGGAGAAGGGGTATCGCAGTCTCCCGGGGCGGCAGTTACTCGATAGTTGCAGTCATCCGGATCGTCCTCTTTTATCAAGAAGCCTGTGGGTCCAGTCTCTCGCAGCAGGTACATGTGGCTGCTCAGGGCCTGGTCTTGATGCTTCTTCAAACGGTCACTCACAAGTCGCCGCCTCTCGGACCCCCGGCCTCCTCCTCCGCCGCCGCCGCCGCCGCCGCCGCCCGCGCCACCAGGCATCGTGGTCACCCGGAAGGGCGCTGTGGCCCCTTCCCCTCAGATCACAGCAGTTCCCCAGCTGTCGAGAGACCCGGATCCGGCTGCGAGACTAGCCGGTTCCTATGACAACGGTGAGCACGCGTCCGCGCTGCGCCAGTTGCCCGGGAGCTGAGGAACGTTCCAACAACTCGCAGCCAACCCTAGGCTTGAGGCTTCGGCTGCGACTGCGGCTGCGCAGAGCAGGAGAGGGCAGTGGTGCCCTTCCACCCAGCGGACCAAGGAGGTCACTCTCGCCCCCTCCGTCTTCTCTCTCTGTCTCTGCGCGGGAACTGTCAGGTTGGAGCCACCTGTTGGTGGGTTGCGGACAAGTCTCGAAGCCATCTGCCAGGGACTCTACTTGAAGTCTGAGTGGATCCTTCAGTGCTCATTTCTACTGGGGGTGGAGTGGGAATGTCTCCTCTGACAAAACGTGGTCAATAATTCCCTCCCTAAATCACCAAAACGTTGTCTTCATGACTTCCTTAACCAACCCCAATTCCAGTGCTTTCCCTCTTTTAATTATTTCCTATATATACACAAACTTACTTTGAATATATTTGTCTCCCCTATTAAATTGTAAACACCTTGAGTACAGGGATTGTCAGTCTGCTAATTTTGGTATCCCTTAGCACAGTGCTTGACACTTAGTAAATGTTTCTAAAGTTGATTTAAGCATTGACTTAAATTGACTGCTAATATACAGAGGGGGAAATGCTATGGACCCCAACAACCCTAACATTATTCTTGTGTCTGTATTAGAATTAGTAAGAAGGGCTCTTGATATGCAAGCACCTAGGATTATAATTTTTTTGTGATTAAACTAAATATGCTGATTAATAGAAGAGTTAAATATGTATATAAAGCAGAGAACCAGAGGAAGGCATCCCCTATTTCTTATTCCCTCTTTTCCCTTAGATAAATCCAGTTGGCCAAATATGACTAAATAGACTCCAAAAATTATATTGGCAGAAGATCAGGGCAGGCCAGCATATATTGTTCAGGAATAGCAGTTCAAATATTTTGGTTCTTGGACACTTGGACATTCTTAAAAATTATTGAAGACCTCCTTACACCCAAAGATATTTTGTTTGTGTGGGTTATGTCATCATGACACTTGCTATTTTAGAAATTAAAATATTTTAATATTATTATGATACTAGCTTTGATTTCATGGTCTCCCAGAAAGGGCCTTGAAGATCTCCAGAGCCACTTTGAGAACTGTTTTTCAGTAGTATGGCTGAGAAGGTAGTGAATTATCAGAGTTTGGGTGTGACAGTGGTGGATAGTAATTTCAAGATTTGGGCAGAAAATTGATCAGGTAGTCCAGTGTGTGAGGGGAGGGTGGCAAGAGATGGGCAGGGGCAAATTAGATTCAAGGTGCAATTGGACCAAATTCCTCATTGGGTTGGATGAGGCAGATGCTTGAAAGGGAGCAACTAGTGGCATATTCATTAATTTGATTTACAATCAGGTAAATGGAGGTGGCAGTGGTAATCAACCAGTATTATAGAACCTATGATAATAATTGGGAGCTGAGATGTGAGTTCTGAAACAATCACTGTAAAGTATAGGTTTTCAATAGGATACTTGTCTACTAACTACTTTTTGGCACAAGTGAATTGCCTTGGCCTTAATCCAATGCCTTGATCCAATGCTTTTGGCATATTTTCCTCCAGTTTCTTTGAGTTGGAAATCAGGTGGTAAAAGATATGTACCAGGGGGTCTACTCACTTGTAGAAGAGATTCTTCATCTGCTTTTTTGTGAACAGTCATCTACACCCCATACCTGAAATCCTTCATTTGGAAACACTCCCACTTTCCCTACTTCCTATCCAGAAGGTTCTGCCGTAGCAATCTAAAAATTAATACACAGTTTTCTTGCACTGGTTATTTAAATTGGCTGTTTTCCAGTTTTCCTGGAGTGTTATTTGCAGTTTTTCTTTTGGGTGAGATAGTTCTAGGGAGCTTATGTTTTGATACATTCATTTGAGGAACTCCAACCTTTTGTTATCTGGTGACCCATTTCTCCCAGCCTTCCCTGTGTTGAAAATCTGTGATTTTTTGGGGGGACAATCTTCTGGGTAGGGGCTCTTGGGATCTCTCTCTCATCTAACATGTCTCCAGGAAAGCAGAATACCCTTCCTTGTGGGAGTCTGCTTATCTGTGTGTATTCTTGCTTGGTTCAAGGGGTTCAAGGGATTCAAGAGCAGAGGTCAGAAGCTGATTACATTAACAGAGATTGGTGATCACTAACAAAAGTGAATCTCAGTCTAACAGACTGGTGAATGAAATTATGATTGTGAAGCCCCACCTATGTCTGAAAGTAGAAGGAACAATAGGGGAAGAGAGTAGAACCTCAGAATACAGAAACTCAGAATATTACCAAATGCAGTCAGGACCTTTCCATAGGACTTTTAGGTGTTGGTCTGAGTGGTGCAACACCTGGGACAACTGATCAATCCAATCCAATCCAATCCAATCCAATTAAAAGAAAAACATTTATTTAGCCCTTCCAATGTGCCAGGCAGGCCCCATGCTAAGCACTGGGGATACAATTAATAAAAAGAAAGATAGTCTCTTTCCTCAAGGGGCTTTTATTCTAAAGGTCAACATATAAAATGAGTCAGGCTTCTCTACTAGCAGGAATGCAATGATCCAGGACAATTCTGAGGGACTTTTGAGAAAGAACACTATCCACATCCAGAGAAGAACTGTGAGAGTAGAAACACTGAAGAAAAACAATTGCTTGATCACATGGGTTGATGGGGATATGATTAGGGATGTAGACCCATAGACCCTAAACAATCACTCTAGTGCAATTATCAACAATATGGAAATAGGTCTTAATCAATGACACATGTAAAAATCCAGTGGAATTGCTCATTGGCTACTGGGGGGGGGGAGGAGAGGGAAAGAACATTAATCATGTAACCATGGGAAAATATTCTAAATTAATTAATTGAATAAAAAATTTTAACTAAAAAAATAAAAATAAAATGAGTCAGGAAATGGGGAGGGACATCAAGGACTGCCCCATGTTGGGGGCATCTTTTGCCCTGGGCTTAAAAAAATAACAAAAGACAGACAGAGCAATAGATGCAAAGTAGAAGGAACAAAGCGTCCACTTTCTGCCCTCTATAGAAGAGGTCACTGGGTTGAATTTGGTATTTTGCTCTTTGGCCCTTCAATCAGAGGGGAGAGGATATATACTGGTGAGTTTGGAAATGATGAGCTCATCCTGGGAGAGGAATCTTGTTGGGTGAAGGGAAGAGCATCAGATGCAAACTGGAATGAGTTCAGCAGGAGTTCCTAGTCTATTTTACAATAATGGCATGCAATGAAATCTTTCAGAAAGTTATGATGGGAAACCCAGAATTATCTTTTGTTTTCTACTCTATTTTGAGGTGGGGCAGGGGCAAAAAAAGGGAGTGGAGTAGAGCAATTTGGTGTTCAATGCATAGTTATTAACTTTTTCCTTGAGTCTGGGATAGGTTTTTGTTTGTTTGTTTTTTGGTGATAATCTGTATTAAACCAACCATTTTGAAACAGATCTAATGTGTATATATTCCTACAGGATTTCTGGGTTGGGTTTATGAAAAGTCTTGAGTACTCTCATAAATCTAGTACTATTGTGAGCACTGGGCATCAGGGGTGCCCTCTGCTCCAGTAAACAGGTATACCCAGAATTATATAGTATTGATTGTCAATATTGGTTGACAGTTCCATATCTTCCCATTAGATCCAGAAATGAGTAGAAGATTTACAAAGTACTAATTCAGGTCCCTTGATGTGGTTGTACTTAAACTCCACCAATGTTTTAGGGCTTGTCTTAAGTACAGAGAAGCTACATATGGATCCTATAGGAGCTGGCAGCTAGTCCAACCTGGAAACAAATGCAAAGGGGTGAAGATAATGTATGATTTTTTACCACAACCTCTTTTACTGGTAGTTTGTTCCTGGGTATGTTTAGCCCTTTTGAGATAATCACATAACTAATAGAGGGCAATTTGGAGAGGAGGACAGGAGTGAATCATTTTTGTTGATCCCTTATTATGTCATCATTTTATTTCATTTAAAAATTTGTTTGCTGAAATTTTTTTATTTTAACTTTCATTAGTATATATATAAGCATCAACCACATTAACAAAAATGAAAAAGACAATGCAAGCAAAAACAAAAATTAGAGTAACTATCTTCTAAGTAATCTAGAAAAATCAATTAAAAAAAGGGATTGTAAATTATGGTAAATTACTTCCTTGTATACTTTTACTACTAGTTCCTAAAAGAAACAAAAGCTCTATGTATTACTTTTCTAAGTCTTAGTTTCCCTGTTCCAGTATGTTGTACATATAGCTGCTAAATTAATATTCTTAAAGCTCTCCTCATATCTTTCTGGTGCTCAATAAATTTTGTTGGATATTTATTATCTTTAGAATCATAGACCTGGAATGCATAGAGATGGAAGAGACCTTAGGGGACATCTAGGCCAATGCCCTCATTTTCCCAATAAGGAAATGTACACTGAGACATTAAATGACTTTCCCAGGGTCTTAAAGCTGGTATCAAAGGTTAGATTTAAACTCAAGTCTCCAAATCCAGCATGAAATAAACTTCTACACTTCTGCATCCCAGAATCCACAGTTTCTTTCATAGTTCCATTTAAACTCAACCTTCTACAATAATGCCTTTCCTTATCCGCCTAGCAACTTGTGCCTTCCTTACAAATTACCTTGTTTATATTTTTGTTTCTATATATGTGTACATGTTGTCTCCCTGAGTAGAATATGAGTTTCCTTTAGAGGAAGGAAGTTTCCTTTTTGTCTTCACATGCCCATTTGGCAGAAAAAGCTTGTAAATCAATGGATTTTATTAAATTGAATAAGATAATACCAACATTGCCTACTGTGTTTAATATGAACTTTATAGCTGTTAATTATTTTTGTTTGATTAGATGTACTCAGCAGGTCTATTCTTTTTATCCTATTTTGCACTTTTTCATTTTTCTTATATTTGTCATTTTTGGAAAAGTAATAATTTACATTATTTTATGAAGTCACAATTTATTTATTGAACTGTTCCCCAATTCCTTGGCCAAGTTTTTTTTTGTCATTACAAATAATGCTGCTTAGCATACGTATTTTTTTCTGCCGGTGTCCTCCTTAGGTTATGAAAGCAATAGTAAGATAATAAAGTATCAACATTTTTGTAACTTCTCTTGATCAGTTTCCTATTGCTCTCTAGAATGGTTGAAACCATTCACAGTTCTAACAGTAAATGATCATGGCTGTTATATCCCAGTTTGCACTGACTTTTTAAACTGTTAGCCATCTTTACTATTATACTTTTATTATCTTTGGAGTGTGTTTGAGGAATTTCATATAGGGGCCTTTCCTTATCTCAGTAAGGAAAGATCAAGGACTCTGAGGCAGAGCCTGTGTTGCCCTACAATTTCTGGTAGCTTATCCCAGCAAAGAAGAATTATATTGTCATAGACCATTGGCTAATATATTAAAACCTCATTAGAGCCTGGGAATTTTCATCAAATGATTGACCACAAGATTTTACTCTATATTTTAAAAGTCCAGATCTTGCCTGATCACTCTTCCTTTCTCAGGTTATCCTCTTTCACCTTCCTCATACACACAATCATTTATTAATTTA
Source organism: Monodelphis domestica (assembly GCF_027887165.1). Lineage (NCBI taxonomy): Eukaryota > Metazoa > Chordata > Mammalia > Didelphimorphia > Didelphidae > Monodelphis > Monodelphis domestica. Next base: position 203,423,118 of record NC_077230.1, read on the forward strand.
CTTGTTTATTGGTTTTTGCAGATCATCACTTACCCCTATCATCTCCCTCTCCCCATTATGCTAGAATATAAGGCCCTTGAAGGATGGAAATATCATTGTCCATTTTTGTATCTCTAGGTCTAGGTGCATACCTTGTAAATGTAACCTTTACCTCTGACTGTCTGGTTTCTTTGAGAATCTTGATTTTAGGAAGGATGCCCATGCTAGCCATATCTTTATTCCTTTCCAGTTGCACCCTTGACTTTCTAGACTTTCTTTACCAGGTCTCCATGCCAGGAACTTTCATCTTTTCAACCTTCCCCCTGCAAACTTTTACTTTGGGGCTAGCTATCCAGAATTACTCCACAATCTATAGACCTACCTTTGTATAGCTGTAAAATTTTTTTGAGAAGATTCTATGCATAAATCAAAGGTGTCCTTGAAGGGTACAAAAAAGTCAGGCATTTGTAGATGATTTCCTATGGCAGATCACATCTTCAGTGGCATACAACTGACTGAGAAGTACAGACAGAGGTGTTCTGGGAAATGAATAATAAGTAATTCTTTGAATGTACTCATGATACACTTTCAAGTTTAATCTGCATTGTTAATATTTTTCCAGCACTTTCTTAAATCTAGACAATAATCAAAACAAGTCAAGCCCTAATTTGTAGCATTTTCACATTTCAGAGATGTAAAGTTTTATGCTGAAAATTTAATAATTGATTCAAGGGGGCCATAGTTCCAGCACTCATTTTTTCCTGTAGATAATATAAGATTGGAAGGTTTGCATTATTGGCTGGATTCAAAAGAGCACTTGGCTCCTTTTTAAAAGGCAGAGAACATTAATAATTGATGGGGTTAGGAAAAGTCTCATGTAGTAAGTGACATCTCAACTGCTCAGAAGAAAGTGAAATGACACATGTAGGATGTTCTTAGCAACCAGGAGAAGAGAAAATAAGTGTCAAGAAAGACAAGGTAGTCAACAAATATCAAAGACTGCAGAGAGTTCAACAGGGATGAGGACTGGGAAAAGGTAAGCTTACTAATAATGGAGGTGTTTTCAAGAGAAATAGGAAAAATTGGAAGAAGAGTGGGGTTTTTTTTTAAGAAAAGATAATATATTTAGATTTACAATGTAATTCACAGGCCATCCTTGTGCACTCATCCTGTTATCCAAAAAATGATGAAAGGTTGTATTGGGAATGTTGTACCCATTGCTGTTGAGCTGCCTGAGTAAGTCCACTGTCTGAGAAAGTGCCTGTGGTAGTCATGATCTGAGCTGTGGAGGCACTGTGTATATGTATATGTTCTTGATGGGTAGATGAGGGAATGTTTAGAATTTGACTTGAACAAGCCCCTGGATTGGGTTAGGTTGCCTTTATATGCTGTGAATTCACTGAGTGTGAAGCTTAGTTTGGAAGGATCTTGTCAGTCTTCCTAAAATTTTACAGCTTTTTCCTTCAGCTTCTATGACCCTTATCAGTACACATGCCTCAGTTATCTTTAGGGAGGTCTATTTGCTCACACTTGTTACAAGTGCCCCATATGTCCCATGGAATGATTTTCATTCTTGTTTCTCAAAACCTCAGTAATTAAAGAAACTGGATCTATGAACCCCCTTAGCTTCTTCTAGAAGAGGCTGAGGACTCTCCTTGCATTTAATTGTAACTTCTTTGGTTCACTTATTCCTTTCTTCTCCAAGTTCTTGTCCTGGCTTTCTGGACTTTCTCCACTATGCATTGAAACCTCTTCATCCTGTAATCTCACTTCATTGTTGTACTTCACAAATGAAAATAATCCTCCCCCCAGCAGCCTCTTCCTCTGACTGGTTGGTTTCTCCCAGACCCTCTAATTTCAGGAAGGAAGACCAGGCCAGTCATGTCTTCATTAATCTCCAGAATTTATCAGATTTCCATGACAGGTACCTTCATCTCTTTGACCCTCTCCCTTCTTTTTTCAACTTCTTTTTGTGGTTTTCCATCTTTAGAATAGAAGTTCCTTGAAGGCAGGAACTTTCTCTTGTTCTGCTTGTTTTTGTATTCCCAGGGTTTTGCCTTAGTTGGCAAATAGTAAGACTTTTTGTTTGTTTGTTTGTTGTGCTTTGCTTTTTAAAAACTTTACCTTCAGTCTTAGAATTGATATAAGTAATGGTTCCAAAGCAGAAGAGCAGTAAGGGCTCAGGAATTGTGGTCAAGTGACTTGCCTAGGGTTAACCAGCTAGGAAGAGTCTTCAGCCAAATTTAAACTCATGCCCTCCCTAGTGCAGACCTGGCACTCATCTACTGGGATACCTACTTGTTCCTCTAGTAATTTCTTAAGAAATGTTTATTGACTTGTCTTGACTCATTCGTTCATTCAAGCAACTACTAGGTGAGAGGCAGCAAGGTATAGTGGACAGAAATTTGACTTGATAGGGAGGAAGCCCTAGGCTCAAGTCCCTGCTTTCAACGCATTCAGTCTGCATGAACCTGAGCAAAACACTTCATATCTTAGGGTTCCAGGTACTTCTCCTAAACTATGTATTACAGACAAGGTTTAAATCTGCATTGGCCTAGTGAGTTTCCTCATTAAGAGTTTCCTATAATGACAAACTCTTAAGTCCAGTGAAAAGAAAGAACAAATAAAAAATGTTCAAGGCACTGTGCTAGCGGCCAGGTATAACAAATTAAAATTAAACAGTTCCTGCCTTAAAGGAGTTTAAATTCTATTTATACTGTGAGGATGGATTCAGTTCTGTTTCCTAGTAAGTGTTAAGGATTATTGAGCAAAGGCACATTGAGTGTCATCCTTTAAATTAACATTTGCAGCTTGGCTAAAAGCTAGCTGATTCTTAGCAGGTTCTATTTCCTTTTCTATAATTATGCTATCCTAACTGTAGAAGTAAAAGGGTTCTCCCAAGTGGGAAGCTTTTTATGTTTTATTTCTTTTATGAGTCCCAGATTACCAAAAAGTCACCGTCTATGCACCATTCCTCTATGGTGACGACCTAGTACTCACCTAGTTCAGTTCTTGGATAGAAGATATAGTCTGTTACAGGAACCATATGGGAAGTTTTCTTCAGCCTATATTTCATGGTAATAATTTCCAAGAATTTAGGATTGCCACCAAATCAAAATAAGGGATTAATAAGGACTAATTTATTTTAGAGTGGTAGAGTATTTTCAAATTATATTTTGAATGGTGTGTAGTATCTTTTCATTCTCAAAAATATTAACAACTTTCTCTCAAAGCAATTTTCTAGTAAATGGGCTTTGAGGTAAATTTATTCCACGAGTATTTCTACTTATATGTCAATACTCATTTCCATGGGACAGCTGGATGGCATAATGGATAGAGTACTGGACTGGTAGTTATGAAGACCTGAATTCAAATTTGGCCTCAAACAATAGTTGGGTGACCATGGACAAGTCACTGGACCCCGTTTAACCTCAGGTTACTCATTTGCAAAATGATCTAGAGAAGGAAATGGTGAACTACTCCAGTATCTTTACCAAGAAAGCCCCAAATGAAGTCACAAAGAATTGGCCAAGAATAAAATGATACAACAATAATTCAATTTCATGTATGTGCACCATATATGTACACATATATTTCATTTGTTGATGTAGGAAATGATAAAAAAGATATTGTAAAATGTGATAGGCAATAGGAAATTTGAAAAAAAAAATTGTCTACAAAGCAGCATTTGCAACATTTCCACCTAATTTTTCATACCACTAGGTGTCAGTGCAACATAGAGAATATAGCAGCAAAGTATTTAAACTAATTTTTTTTTCCAGGTCCTTTTTTGTGTTTCTTTAAGTAGATTCTAAAGTAACTTATTTTGAAATGTAAAGCTAAAAGCAAAAATGTTTTGTGGATTATAATGATCATTATCTTTTCAAGTTCTTCAAATTGAACCCATACAGGTTAATATCAGCTAAGTTTTAAAGTTGCTTAAATTAGTTCATCTTTTTTTTTTTTTTATAATCTGCAGCTGGGGAATAGAAACAGAAAATCATCACATACAGGAATAACCCTAATGAGTATGTTTCCTGCATCTGCATCTTTGTTTTTCAATTAGTAGCTCTCTCTTTTTTATTATTATCAAAACAGGTCATAGAGGACAATTGGCCAATGTAGAAGGTCAAAAGTATAACATTTTTCTCTTCCATTATTTAGTTTATAAATATGCTTTAAAGGATATGAGCAAGAATTGACTTGCCTTGGTGTCATAGTGAGTGATAAGATTTCTTGTTAGGAACATGTGTTGGGTAATTCATAATTTGGATATTTTAAACTTTATTTCTTTCCCACTAACTATGCAATATAGCTTCACTGGCTTCTAGTTTGTGGTGTCTTGACCCTAATCCATAAGAAGATCCATCCTACATTAAATAGCAAAAACATGCCTTATGATACATCTTTATTGGCCTAGCATAGCTACAGATTTGTGGAAGTGGTTTCTGGCTTTCTAAACCTTATACAAGTTTTTTCATTTTTCTAAATTCAGCTATTACCATCTCTCAAAGAAAATGCCATGCTGAAGTGTTTTTAAATGATTATACATGAAAATGTGGCAAAATGTACTATTATAGTCTGGATATGGGCAGAATCTTCAATAATTGACAACCCTAAGAAAACAGTCTTCCTTCCTTGGCAAGATTTTCTGATTTTTTAAATATGGTTCATAAACTTATTGTCTAGGGAGGGTTTTATAATAATTTATCACTGTAATAATTCAGTTGTAATAACACTGTTATTATTTCTTTACAAGTGCCAATAACTTCATGTTCTTGTCCTTGACCCTGACTTTTCTTGTGAATAATATGTAATATATCATACTACTCTATGCATTTCCTCTTATTAAAAAAAGCTCTAACTTTATTTATTGTCTATGTTATAAAATTGTTCTAATTAGTCTAGTAATAAATATTTGGGGACTCAAAATGGATAGCCTTATCCAAAGAGGTGTCATTTGTAGAGATTTTTACTCATTTTATTTGTAGCCTAGCACAATGATAGACACATAATAGGAGCTTGCTTAATTGATATATTATGATTGATGTCTACTTCGAAGGATTATCCAGCAGAATACCTATCATCTGTCCTTGGCCCTGTGCTATTTGGTAGTAATTCCAATAAAGTCATACATGGTATGCTTATCAAAATTGTAGATGGCATAAAGCTAAGAGGGTTAACTGACACATTACATTACAGCCCAGATTCAAAAAGATCTCAACACACTTGAACATTTTTTTCTGAACTGATTAAAATGAAATTTAAAAAGAATAAATTTAAAGGCGTACATTTGAGTTAAAAGAACTCAGCTTTACAATTTATAAGATAAGGAAACCCTTGCTCATCAGCAAGCGGTTGATTTGAAAAAGAGATGTGAATTTAGTGGACAGGTATAGTAAACAGTGCAATAGAGTAGTCAAAAAAGCTAATGTGAATTTAGGTTGCCTTGAGAGGCATGCTATCAGTCATTCAGCAAGCATTTATCAAGTACAAAGCTACCATGTGCCAGGCACTGATAATACAAAGACAGAAACAAAAGCAGTTCTTTTCCTTAAGGAATGTACATTCTAACAAGTACTAAGGAGCTGATAGCCCCAGGCCATATCTGGTATATTATGTTTAGTTATGTGTATCACATTTGAAGGACATTGATGAATTGGAGACTATATAAAGATGAACTTTGAGGGTTGTGAAGGCTCTGGAGATCATGTAATATGAAAACTTGCTGAAAGAACTGGGGGATGTTTTTCCGGGTGAATACTTAGAAGAGACAAAGAAGTTTGTGTCCAAATAGAGGAATTGGACTCATTTTGCTTGATCCTGGAAGGAGAAGATTGAACAATGTTAAGTAGTGTCAGACAAGTAGATTTAGTCTTGATATAAGGAAATTTTTTTTAATGATTATAACTATCAAAAATTGAAATAAACTTCCTCAACCAAGAGTTCCTCACGGGGGTCATCAAGCTGAGATTTAAATAATTACTTATCATATATATTGTTGAGGGGATTCTTGTTAAGTTATGAATTGTGACTAACTTGGCTCAGAGATTCCCTGGAAAATTTTAGGTGTTTGTGATTCTGTGGAAATATCTAGGACTCTGGGGTGGAGGAGTATTGAATAGACTAGACATCAACTATCTCCAGGATTGGAATGTAAAGAAATGAGAGAAGACATTCAATCGATATCCCCATTGAAACTTTCTTTGAAATTAAACATATATGACCCTTGAGTCAAGTGACTGAAAAAGGTGGAAACATTATTTTCTAATCCTTATGACCTCGCAAGCCTCTTCAAAACAGAAATTATGTGCCAAAGATGAAGCAACTTCAGCTATTTCTATGGTCTGGTATACCAGAAACCCAAGAGAAAGTTAAAAAAAAAGTCCCATGAAATGCTCTCCTATTTTGACCTCATTCATCAATCACTTCCTCCCTTACTGCCCCACATTACTATTGGCAAATGAGACTGCATTAAGCAAATCAAGGACCTGACACGTGAGCTTGCAAAAAACTCCAACCCCACAGGTTGTTCTCTTCCTGTTTCTTGCCAGTGCTGTGAAGATCCAGGCTCCAGGTTATCAAAATTTGCTTGGGTTTGGGTGGCATCTCCACCACAGTGTTCTATCCTGTAGAAGATCTCTACAGAAGAGCAGAAGAACACCAGGACTTGGGCAGGACATGCATCTGGGCTTAAACTAGAGCTCAACAGCACAAACTTCTCCACTACCCCCATGACCTCAGAGATATAAACTGCAGAAACCAAACCTGAATGCAGAAGCAACAATATGGAAGAGCTCTGAACTTCTGAGTCAGGGAATTGAGGATCAGAGAGCAGGACAAGGCACTGTGTGTGTGTGTGTGTGTGTGTGTGTGTGTGTGTGTGTGTGTGTGTGTGTGTGTTGGGGTACTAAACCTAAGTAAAAGAATCCAGCCTTTAGCTAGGGCCATTTCTGCCTTTCCAAAAGGCACATGGAGTAAGAACTCAAGATAGTGAACTGTTAATTGCCCAGTATAGAAGGAGACTGAGATATTTTGAGATCTAGGTCCCTACTTAAATCATCATCAAAGATGGGAAGGAAGTCAGAAAGTGAAAGGGAAAAAGAAATTAAATTACTAGAGATCTTGGGAGGAAGAAAACTCAAGGACTTTTAGAATAAGAAGATAAATCAATAGGGGAAAACATTGACAGTAGAAGGAAATATGGCCTTCAGATCTAATAAATGAGTTTAGACCTCTGTGAATAAATACTGAAGAACAAAGGAAAATGACTTAGCATTTGACGAGACAAAAGACCCCATAGACTTTGAGAAAATGAAACCACAGCCCACTATTTCTGAGAAATGAGTTATAAAAGGTGAATTTATGACTCATACAGCAGAAATAATTAGTAAACCAGAAAAACTTTTGAATCTGTGATCCAAGTCTCACCAATAAACAAAAGAGAAGACAACTGATTGGGATTGGAAATACACAGACGTATTGGACTAGAAGAAAAAAAGCAAAAGCAGTTAAATTAAAAGAAAGCATGCCTCCAATTCAAGCAAAACATATTGAAGCTATAGAGGGACTATGAGTTAGAGGTGAGGATAGAGTGTTCTAGGGATAGAGGACAGCAAGTACAAGGGCAAGACAATGGTAGTGTTCTCTGTGATGAACAGAGAAAAGTCTGGCTGAATTAATGTAGGATGGGAGAGGAGTAACATAAAATAAGGTTCAAAAAATGTTGTGACAAAACTTTAAAAGCTAACTATAGAGGTTTATATTTGATGAAGAAGGTAATAGAAAGCCACTGAAGTTTTCTGAGTTGGGGAATAACACTGTTAGATGTGCTAAAGAAAATTCACTTCCGCAACTGTGTGGTCTGAGAGTCTTCCTTCTGTTGATGGTCTCCAGTTCATTCTACATTTATCTTATTTGTGCATAGTTTTTTGCATGTTACTTCCCTTGTTAGACTATGAACAACTCTTCACAAGCAAGCGTTTTTTTTTTCTTTTTTTTCTTTTCTTTTCTTTGTTTGCTTGGTGATTAGCACAATGCATGACATATATAGCAGGTACTTAATAAGTTCTTGTTGACTTGAAAGTGTACTGAAGTGAGAGAAAACTTGAGATCAAGAGGTGATAAAAGTCTGAAATAATATTGTAGGTAGACAGAAAGCGTTGTGTGTGAAGGGATCTTGAAGGTCAAAACAGCAAAATTTGGCAACCATGAGAAATAAACCTAGTAGAATAGAATAACTATACAGAAGTTTAGAAGATGAATATGTTTGGGCAAAAGATGATAAGTTCTGTTTTGAACATGCTGAGTTTGGAATGTTTTTGGGATATACAGTTTGGAAATTTCCAACAGATAATTTATATGGTATTGAAGCTTGGGTCTCAATATCTGTATCAAGGAATCAGCAACTCATGAGAGCTGAGGTCATTGAGAGATAGAATAGTGAAAAGAGTAGGAAGTCTAGGAAAGAGCCTTAGAAAATGCTTTCAGTTAAGGGCACTTTCTGGATCTAGATAATGAATGTGTGAAGAAAACTGAGCATTGATCTGAGAGGTAGAAGGAAAATCATGAGGCAGAATAGTATCACAGAGTACAGAGAGGAAAGGGTGGTCATCAGTTTCAAATTCAGCAGATAGGTTGAAGAAAGATGAAGATTAAAAAAAAAGACCATTCAGTTTGTCAATTAAAGATCACTGGCAACTTTGGAACAATTACTTTAAAGTGAATGCTGAAACTGTAAGCCAGATTGTGGAGACATTTTTCTAGGAGTTTTGCAGAAAAGGGGAAGAAAGATAAAAGAGGATAGCTTTGAGGGGATGGTAGGATTTAGTAAAGATGTTTAAATATTTGTGGTACACTTGAACAGGTTTAAAGGCAGTATAGAAAGAAAACAGATAGGGAGAGGCTGAAGAATTGGGTAAAAGATGGAATAATTGTGGTTGTATTTTGCTGAGAAGACAGAAATAATAAGATCAGGGGTCATATAAAGAGAAACTGGTCTTGACAAGGAGAATGGTTAAAGACTGAGGGAAAGGAGGAAAATATGGGGAATGATATAAAAAAATTAAGAGATGAAGAGAAAGGGTAAAGAGGTAGCTCATGGAAAATGACCTTTTTTTTCAGTATAGTAAATGACAGGCCTCTCAGCTGAGAAAAAGGAAGCACATATGGAGTTATGGGAGGTTTGAAGAGAAAAAAGAAGGTTTTGAAAAGTTATTATAGGGGAAAACCATTTAGGGAATAATTAAGGAAAAGTTTCTTACTGCAATGAGGGCCAAGTTGAAAAAGGATAACATAAGTTTATAATGTATCCTTTCCTCACGGTTGTATGAATTCCTCTAGGTATGACTGGCAGCATAGAGTAAGAAGATGGTGGCAGTAACCTTGGGCAGAGTTTTGGCAAGGGCTGAGTGGTGATAAGACAAAGAGTCAAGAGATTCAAGAGTAGTGGATGATGTAGAGCTGAATTGGCTAACTATAAGGGTAATAGTTGAGAAGGAAGGATGTGAAATCAAAGCTTAAGAAAATACCGAGGGGTTGAGGAATTAAAAGTCTGAAGGAATGAAGTAGTGGTTATGGAAAAAGTAAGAAAATGAATATTAAAATTATATTGATGTAAAAATGATGTTTAGAGCAGAACTTGGTCTCTCTCTCTCTCTCTCTTACTCTCTCTCTCTCTCTCTCTCTCTCTCTCTCTCTCTCTCTCTCTCTCTCTCCCTCTAATACTTTCTTCCTTCTGTTGTAATTAAAACACCATAAAAATTTGGCAGCTGACTTGAGTGTTTCATTTAGGAATTACATAAGTGAATTCCTTGGCAAACTTAAATTAATATATATCAGTCTTTTAAAGTGATTTCAATATCACAGTTCACAAACTCCTTGAGAGGGGGTGTTAAATGATAACTCGAATTATTGGATAGTTTTCATCTTTACTTCCACAGAAATACAATGTTTCTGGCTCAGTGAAAACAATGTTCAAACTAAAACCAACAAAAGTGAAACTAACAAGATAATTCACACCAAGGAAAATAAAGGCAACAAAGCAATTATTTAATATGATATGTGTAAACTCCAGTCAGCATTATGAAGGTGTAATATGCCACTATCACTGTTACTCAGTATAGTCTCATGACACAGATAAGTTGTTACTTCAGACTTCTTATTGCAGTTGTAATGTGAAATGTGTAAACCAGAACTTAAAAAATGTGTTTGGGAGGTAAAAATAGTATAACATCTGCTGTATTTCTCAGACATTTTTGTAAATACAATTTAACAAACTGCTTTCCAGAAAAATATAGAATTAAAAAATTAAAATAACTTAAGAATGGTTATTAGAAAATTATTTGAAATTTTCAATAATTATGTTTAAACATCTTAAATTTCTTGTCTCTAAAATGAATAAGTATTTAACTAATTTAGAGAAATTCCACCAAAATAGCTGAAATGAATACAAGCAAATATAATAGAGCTAGTTCAAGTAGTAGAAATATAGAAGTACAAAATAAAAAAATATAGAAAATATCCATTATATCTATCATTATGAGAGGCAATATAGAATAATAATACAAAAACAGGCTTTGGAGGCAGGAAGGCTGAGTTAAAGTCCCATCTTTTATACATACTGCCAGTATGATCCTGCCCAAGCAAAGCACTTAAACTTTGAATGCCCCAGGAAACTTTCAAAGATTATATGTTGCAGAACAGATGCTGATCTCCAAAGGGAATTTCCTCATGAGAAATTCCTTGTGCTAATGAAACCACAGGTTCATTTAAATATTTATCATTGAAATTCACAAGTACAGTTATTTTTAAAAAAACATTTCTCTTCCATCTTAGAAGCAATACCATGTAGTGGTTCCAAGGCAAAAGAGTAGTAAGGGCTAGGCAATGGGGGTTAAGTGACTTGCCCAAGGTCTTACATCTAGTAAGTATCTGAGGTCAGACTTGAACCCAGGACCTTCCATCTCAGGGCTTGGCTCTTAATCCACTGAGCCTAGCTGCCCCCCCCCCCCAAGTACTCTTATTGATGGAGAGGAAAGACTATTGTGTTTGAACAAATGATTTAGTTGCTGGTAGCATGAAACTGAATTAATTGAAATAGCACCTTGAAAATACACTTCTATAATACATGGGTATGAGAAAACTATATTTTCCAATGAAAATGGCATGCTTTTAACCAGCAAAAATAAACCATTAAGGGTCCTAAATCCTTCCTAATTAGTGAAATGCAAATCAAAACAATGCTGAGGTACCACCTCACACCTAGCAGATTGGCCAATATGGCAGTACAGGAAAATAATAAATGTTGAAGGGGATGTAGCAAAATTGGGACATTAATGCATTTCTGGTGGAGCTATGAAATCCAACCATTCTGGAAGGCAATTTTAAACTATGCCCAAAGGGCTTTAAAAGATTGTATGCCCTTTGATCCAGCCATACCACTACTTGGTTTGTACCCCAAAGAGATAACAATGAAAAATATTTGTAAAAAATATTTATAGTTGCACTTTTGGTGGCAAAAATTTGGAAAATGGTGGGGGGAGTTCTCAATTGGGGAATGGCTGAACAAATTGTGGTATATGATGGTGATGTAATACTCTTGTGCTATAAGAAATGATGAATTGGAGGATTTCTATATGAATTGGAAGAACCTCAATGAACTGATACAGAGTGAAATGAGCAGAACCAGGAGAACATTGTACACAGAAAGTGAAACATTGTGAAACTATTCAATGCAATTTTTTTTACATTGGACTTTTCTACTAGTAGTGATGAAATAGTCCAAGACATTCCTTAAGGACTATGGGAGTAGAAACGCAAAAGAAAAACCTATAATCTATCACTTGTCACTTCCATATATAGGTATATGATTTTGGGTTTTGGCTTTAAAAGATCGCTATATAGCAAAAATTAATAATATGGAAGTTGGCATCAAGTGATAATATTTGTACAATTCATTGGAATTTCTTGTTGACTTGGCGGGGAAGAGGAAGAAGGGTGGGAAAGAAAATTAATTATATAAACATGGAAATATATTTAAAATTAAAAATTAAAAAATAAAACAAAAAACCTAAATCTGTCAAATCAGAAGGATTCCTCATATCATGTAAAGTTGAATATAAAATTGCCAAGTATAAAAAAATTGCACTAATTTGGAGAAATATTGGTAGTACTTGCTGCTATTGATGTGCCTGGAATGATGCTTGTCAAATCATGCTGAAAAGCTTTGTATGGTTTCATTTGAAAATAATATTGAGGAGGGGGTAGCTAGGTAGATTAGGTAGCTTAGTAGACTGACAACTGAACCTAGAGGTGGGAAGTCTGGGGTTCAAATTTGATCTCTGACACTTCCTATCTATGTCACCCTGGCAAGTCACTTAACCCTTGCTGCCTAGCTATTACTATTCTTTTGTCCTAGAACCAATACACAGTATTAATTTTAAGATAGAATATAAAGTTTTAAAAAGAGAGAGAAGAAAAAATGCTTTGGAAAGGTGAACTGGCCATTTGTCTAAAGAAATTTGTGATATTTTACTAGAGAAAATAAAATTTCCCATTTTTCATTGCTAATGGATTAAGCAACAGATGTAGTTAAAGGTGCTCATTTGATTACATATGTATTGTTGAAAGTGATGTTAGGGATTTATTTCTTTTCACAATTAATAGAAATACTATAGAGAAAATTTCGATATAATAGAGAGCTTTTAAAAATTAAAATGATACAATGTGGAAAAATTAGAATGAACTCTGAAATGATAAAACTCAGTTGATGTCAGGACTAAATGTTGTAATAGTGAAAAATGTGGTCCCTTGTAAAATTTTGTGATATGAAGGTAAATCAAGTTGGATTACATATAATTTAGTGAAAGCTTGTCTTTCTTATGGCTATAAACTTCAAAAGATGTTTGAACTAAAAGAGCAAATAACCGTTTTTCTGGTGATAAGAAAAATGACAGAAGTTGATTTCATAATAAAAGTTTCCTTTTGAAACTTGATTTTGTAAATTGAATATTCTAAAAAATCAGTTCAAGGCCTAAAAATATTTATTCATCCAAGAAATCTAAAAGATTAAAAAAGAGCTAGAGATAAATTCAAAAAATAATGTTTTCCAATGGGAAAAAAACAACCTAGCCTTCAGATGAAATAGAAACAAACATTAATCAGTAGGTCAATCTATAGAATGAATTCCTATTTTATTTTAAAGATCCAGGCATTTCTAAATATGAATGAATAAAAAGCTCATTTACTTTTTTTTAATTGTGCAAAAGGGATGATCTCTTTTATCTTTCTCCTTTTTTAAAAATATATTTTATTTGATCATTTCCAAGCATTATTCGTTAAAGACATAGATAATTTTCTTTTCCTTCCCCCCACCCCCCATAGCCGACGCGTAAATCCACTGGGCATTAGATGTTTTCTTGATTTGAACCCATTGCTTTGTTGATAATATTTGCATTAGAGTGTTCATTTAGAGTCTCTCCTCTGTCATGTCCCCTCAACCGCTGTATTCAGGCAGTTGCTTTTCCTCGGTGTTTGCAGTTGCTTTTCCTCGGTGTTTCCACTCCCATAGTTTGTCCTTTGCTTATGAATAGTGTTTTTTTCTCTTGGATCCCTGCAAATTGTTCAGGGACATTACACCGCCATTAATGGAGACATCCATTACGTTCAATTATACCACAGTGTATTAGTCTCTGTGTACAATGTTCTCCTGGTTCTGCTCCTCTCGCTCTGCATCACTTCCTGGAGGTTGTTCCAGTCTCCATGGAACTCCTCCACTTTATTATTCCTTTTAGCACAATAGTATTCCATCACCAACATATACCACAATTTGCTCAGCCATTCCCCAATTGATGGGCATCCCCTCGTTTTCCAGTTTTGGGCCACCACAAAGAGCGCAGCTATGAATATTTTTGTATAAGTCTTTTTGTCCATTATCTCTTTGGGGTACAGACCCAGCAGTGCTATGGCTGGGTCAAAGGGTAGATATTCTTTTGTCGCCCTTCGGGCGTAGTTCCAAATTGCCCTCCAGAATGGTTGGATCAGTTCACAACTCCACCAGCAATGAATTAATGTCCCTACTTTGCCACATCCCCTCCAGCATTCATTACTTTCCTTTGCTGTTATGTTAGCTAATCTGCTAGGAGTGAGGTGATACCTCAGAGTTGTTTTAATTTGCATCTCTCTGATTATAAGAGATTTAGAACACTTCTTCATGTGCTTGTTAATAGTTTTGATTTCTTTATCTGAGAACTGCCTATCCATGTCCCTTGCCCATTTATCAATTGGAGAATGGCTTGATTTTTTGTACAATTGATTTAGCTCTTTATAAATATGAGTAATTAAATCTTTGTCAGAGGTTTCTATGAAGATTTTTTCCCAATTTGTTGTTTTCCTTCTGATTTTAGTTACATTGGTGTTGTTTGTACAAAAGCTTTTTAGTTTGATGTAGTCAAAATTATTTATTTTACATTTTGTGATTCTTTCTATGTCTTGCTTGGTTTTAAAGCCTTTCCCCTCCCAAAGGTCTGACATGTATACTATTCTGTGTTTACCCAATTTACTTATGGTTTCCTTCTTTATGTTTAAGTCACTCACCCATTTTGAATTTATCTTGGTGTAGGGTGTGAGGTGTTGATCTATTCCTAGTCTCTCCCACACTGTCTTCCAATTTTCCCAGCAGTTTTTGTCGAATAGTGGATTTTTGTCCCAAAAGCTGGGATCTTTGGGTTTATCCTATACTGTCTTGCTGAGGTCGCTTTCCCCCAGTCTATTCCACTGATCTTCCTTTCTGTTTCTTAGCCAGTACCAAATTGTTTTGATGACTGCTGCTTTGTAATATAGTTTAAGGTCAGGGACTGCAAGGCCCCCATCATATGTGTTTTTTTTCATTATTTCCCTGGATATCCTTGATCTTTTGTTCTTCCAAATGAACTTTGTTATGTTTTTTTCTAAATCAGTGAAGTATTTTGGTAGTTCAATGGGTATGGCACTAAATAGATAGATGAGTTTGGGTAGGATGGTCATTTTTATTATATTGGCTCGTCCTATCCATGAGCAGTTAATGTTTTTCCATTTGCTCAAGTCTAGTTTTAGTTGTGTGGCGAGTGTTTTGTAGTTGTGTTCATATAGTTCCTGTGTTTGTCTTGGGAGGTAGATTCCTAGGTATTTTATTTTGTCTAAGGTGATTTTGAATGGGATTTCTCTTTCTAGTTCTTGCTGCTGAGCTGTGTTGGAGATATATAGAAAAGCTGATGATTTATGTGGGTTTATTTTGTATCCTGCAACTTTGCTAAAGTTGTTGATTATTTCAATTAGCTTTTTGGTTGAATCTCTAGGATTCTTTAAGTAGACCATCATGTCATCCGCAAAGAGTGATAACTTGGTCTCCTCCTTGCCTATTTTGATGCCTTCAATTCGGTCGGGAAGGGTTTCCGGAGATCTGAACTTTAGCTTTCTCTAAGCCACCATCTTGACTGGAAGTCTCGCTCATTTACTTTTTACAAATATGATACATTTCCTTTTTTATATATCAAAGCAGGGCTGTTCATCCACTTTTGGTGTCTACCTTTTACCCAACTCTCACCTATCATTCCATGTGCAGTGGTTATATCATAGTAATACCATCTCAGCAGATGAACTAAACCAGGTTGAGGGTAGCTGACGGGCTTGAAATCCATTGGTGAATGATGGGGGATATCTATCCAGGCATATGAAAGTTTTTCTGGGTGGAATGGGAAGATAACTTTATGCAAATCCAACTCAGGTAAAACTCAGGTAAAATTCAGGCATCATCCTTGTGATGTCATTGGTCCTGTTTCAGAACAAAAGATGTACAACAACAACATCTAAATGAGAACTGTTAATAGACAATATATGTTGAAACAATCATTTGAACCTGAAAAATTTTTTTGCATTTTAACTACAGATGAATAAAGAATTAACTAGTTTACCATAAAACCAATACACACTTTACTGTCATTTTATTCCTTTGAAATGAGATTTTAGAGGATAGTCAAGTCAAATCAACAACAATAAAGTGCTTGCTATGGGTCGATTACTGTGTTGGTTACAAAGAAAGGCAAAAATAGTCTCTTCCCTCAATAAGCTTCTAATCATATAAAAGCTGTAAAAATACAAAATAACAATCTTCCTTAAAGGATGAAAAATTTATAGATAGCAGTATTACTACAATTACCTCACATTTATATAAATTTCATATTGAAAACAAATTCATCCATCACAAGAACATATTATGACTGTTATTATATAACTGAAATTACATATGAAATTTATATATAATAAATTATAAACATTTATTAATAACTATCATTTATACTCTTTCATATGTTTATTATTGTGTTATTTTTTTTAATCCTTACCTTTTGTTTTAGAATTGATACTAAATCAGTTCCAAGCTAGAAGAGCAGCAAAGGCTAGGCATTTGAGGTTAAATGACTTTCCCAGGATCACACAGTTAGGAAATATCTGAGGCCAAATTTGAACCTATAATTTCCTTTCTTCAGGCAAGATTCTCTATCCATTACACCAACTAGCTTTCCCTCTTTGATAAGTTTTTAATGTTATTATTATTATTATTATTAAAATAAAATTTTTGTTAAAATTATTTGCATGTATTTTAACAAAAAAGGTGGGGAGCCACCTGCATTTTTTTATGATAAGAGGGGACAATAAAGCAAAGATAACAAAACATGGAAATAGTTTTGATAGGATTGTGGAGAAAGTCATACCAAGTCTTGGTAGAACTCTTAGTACAACCATTTTGAAAGTGTCAACATGGAATTAAATCCCCAACTTTTCAAACCTCCACAAAGGGAATGTGAGGGTGTGTGTGAGAAATCTGAAATTAGGGGAAATTAGAAGTATTTTCTTTTTGAGAATTTTTAAATTTAATTTCAATTTGAGATGTTGAATTGTATTTTTTAAATTGTTTAAAAGCAGAAATTGCCATGCAGTAAATTTTAATATGGTTTGGGGAATTTTATAATAGAATTTTAATTAGAATTTTACTTAGTATCAGCTGATTTTTTTTTTTTGGCCACAAGCAGTGAGGAGGGCCATTGACTGATTTTTCAAGCATTGATGTAAGAACCAGTGTCAAGTAATATTTAAGGGCTGATAGCATCTCAGCCGCAAACCAAGATTAACCATTTGTATAATCTTTGTAGTGAGTAAGTATACTGGGAGTTGACCAAGTTCTATTAGAGAACATGTTTATGGATTTCTCTTATTTTACCTTACAGCAAATGAAGCTATCTGTACAAAGGATAAATCTATGGGAGAGGATGGCAAAGTCATTATGTCAGGACCCCCACCCCCCAATCAGGACACATCAAATTTGAAAGTCTGAAAGACTTTGGGGGGATTAGGGTAATGTCAGAATTTGCCAAAGGTAGACTAGCACAAGTGTGAATGCTCCAGGCATTTGGGGAATACCCCAAATGCCAGCTGCCCATTCCTGAACTTCAAAGTTTTCTACCATTAGTAACAGGGGCAAACTTCCATTTGTCCATTTGGTTAGTCACCGGCATTTGACCTTGACCAAAAGAGTATGTGTCAACATGTAATCTAGAAGCCCCTAAACCTGAAGCATAGTAAGATTTGAGGATCTCTAGTTTAGTTAGCTTTAAGGTGAAAGCCTCAAGTTTGTCCTTGTCACATGAGATCTTCTCCCTGAGGGAAAGTTCAACTTTAGGAGTTGCAGAATAACAATAGACCTTAAAGTAGTTTAAGTAGGGATAGCTAACCCCATAAGGCAGTTAAGTATCTCTTTTTGTTCCAATGGTTTTTTCCCTTAGGCCAAAGTCCTTTACCAAGGTAGGGCAGTTGTGAAGATTGGATTTTGCTCTCCCCTGATTGTAACAATGAAGGTATTTAGCTCTTCCTGGATAGTGAAGATATAATTGTAATCCCTGGTCTATTTTTAGATTTTAATTCCCAAAAGTGTAAACCCAGTATTTAAAGTAGATCTTCCCATTTTAACCACAAGAAGGTGTGAACTAACCACAAAAAAGTGTGAACACCCATTTCATGCATTGAGTGGGAGGTCTGTGATTCATGTGTGAAAGAGTGGGCAGTCCTGGAGAGGAGTGTCTGCTGTGATTGGTAGATGTAAAAATGTAGGCGAGGTTACACAAGAGAAAAAGGTCTTTAAATAGAGGAAACAGAGGCACACAAGGATCTATTGATAGATCTTCAGTTACTCAGAGTTGGACTGGAGGACAGTCACTCGGGCTTGGAGTGAAGAAGAGTCACTCAGAGGAGATACTAGAAGAATCATTAGACACTTGTGGTAGAGACATGAAGAGAGAGAGGTTTTGTAGGACAAGCCAAGATGCAAGAACCTAGAAGGCTCTCCATTCTTTTAAATGTTTTTATTGTTATATTTTGTTTTAATATTATCTAAATTTCCTTCTCTATCTCTCTCCATCCTTAGAGAGCTACCTCTTATAATTATTTTAAAAGGAAAAAAAATCAAGTGAAAACCACCAGTACACTGAAAAACATATTTAAATATGCAGTGTTCCATGTTCATTTATCCTTAACCTTTCCAAGTAAGTGAGGGGAGATGTCATTTTAGATCTTTTCTTTGATATCAGTTATTTTAATTACTAACCTTATCATATCTCCATCTCTAGCACCTAATAGTAGTGTTTGAAATATAATGAGCATTTAATGAATGCTTGCTAAATGAAAGTGGAGGTGATTCTGGTCCCTAAAATATTGTGCCATTAGAACTGATGTTCTGGTGGGTTCTATTGAGATGAAAAGATTCTTTTTTCATTTTAAATTCTTTATTTTTTCCAAATACATTAAAATATTTTGACATTTGTTTTTAATTCTAAATTCCCCAAACTGCCTATTTATATATCTCTTGATGATTCCTCAATTGGGGCATGACTTGTATTCTTTAAATTTGATTTATGTCTCTGTATATTTAAGAAATTACATCTTTATCCGAGAAACTTGCTGTAAAAAATCCCCCCTTCCCAGTTTTCTGCTTTCCTTCTGTAGCAGCCCACAGCTGTGTTTACTCAAGAGAAATAATTAAGCTATAAAGCTGGCCTGAGGAGAGCGCATTCTCTGTCCTGCACATGGCCAGTAAAGCACTGAACTTTGATCCCACCTAGTTTGGGTGCGAAATCAGGTTTCTTTGTTATCCCCAGGCTGAAAAAGGATCCGCCCTTATCTTATGACAATTTACCTTTCTACCAATGATAATCCGTTGTCTTTAATTAATATGTATTATGTATCTTTGCAGGTGGAAATCAATAAAAGACGAGCTCACAGACCCAGCCCAGCTTTTACCACTACTATCTCTTTTTCTCTCTCTTTTGGAGCTGGCCTCTGGTCGTGCTCAGCACCTCTATTTCTCTAATCCCTATCATTAAGCCATAACAGTCCGTGCTAATAGCACAGGCTTAAGGACTGTGGCTTTTCTCTATTGATCTCTAAGCTTATTTCTGTCGCCCATAATGTTGTGTTATGGTCTTCTCACTGTCTCATGTATCTATGAAGTGGAAGGCCGGAGCTAAAGTCTGTGGGCTCGATTTATGTATTTGGTGCCTGGTTCTCTCTCTTGCCATCCCTCCTGGCTTCAGATTCTGATCCCCCAGAGAGATAAACTTCTATCTTTCCTCTTGTGTGAGGGCTGCTGGCCAGTCCCTCACACACCTTCTGATGTTGGCTACATTGCTTTTGTTTGTACAAACCCTTTTAAATTTAATCTAGTCAAAATTATCTATTTTATATCTTGTAATTTTCTCTATCTTTTGTTTGGTCATAGGTTCTCCCCTTATCCATTAATCTGACAGGCAAAACTTTTCATGTTCCCCTAAATTGCTTTATTATTTTTTTAATTTTTCTTTTTTTAAAAAATCCTTAACATCTGATTCATATATATGTGTGTGTGTGTGTGTGTGTGTGTGTGTGTGTGTGTGTGTGTGTGTGTGTGTGTGTGTGCATGTTGGCCATATCTTGCTGTACAATGTGATATTTTAGTTTATAGTTAGTTTCTGCTAAACTGCAGTCCAGTTTTCCTAGTAGTTTTTGGCAAATGCTAAGTTCTTGTCCCCAAAGTTAGGATCTTTGTATTTGTCAAACACTAGATTATTATGAAAATTTACTACTGCATATTGTGTACCTAATATATTCCACCAACCCACCACTCTGCTTCTTAGCTAATACCATGGTGTTTTGAAGATTATTATGAGTGTAATACAGTTTGAGATTTGTCTGGTATGACTGGGACACCTTCCTTCACAGTTTTCCCACTATCAATTGCCTTGATAGCCTTGATCTTTTTGTTTTTCTAGATTTATTTTATGATTTTTCTTTTACTATAAAATATTTTGATAGTTTTATTGGTATGGTATTGAATAAATGAGTAAATTGATTCAAGATGGAGAAGATTCAAGCATGGATGCAGCAAAATTTGTGTCTGCTTTCTGAGGGTCAGCTTAGCTAAGTGCAGAAAGACTTATTACCAGTTTGTATGCAATTAGGGGGTGAAGGTATTTGTCATGGTGACCTATGGAATACATAAATATAAGAAAATGTCCCTACACTTATGCAATCCTTTCTTTTATATGATGTTTAGAGGGAAATAGGGCATAGAGAATGCAAAGAATTTTATAATTGGATGAAATATCTACAGTTGTCTATTTATTTATTGGTTCATTAAATGTATGATCTTTAGCCAATTACCAGTACATTGATATATTAAGTCATATTCACATTGATATTCTTGCTAGAAAAATGAAATCACAAAGCAGTTATGTCATACTATATGTCTGAGTTTGCATCTAGCCTCAGATATTTATTATTTTTTTGGATGGCCTTGGGCAAGTCACTTAACCCCCTTTTGCCTTAGTTTTCTTATCTTCAAAAAATGGGGATGACAAAAGCATATACTTCCTAGGGCTATTGTGAGGATCAAATGAGATAATAATTGTAAAGTGCTTATCATAGTGCCTGGACCATAGATGATATTAAGTAAAGGTTAGCTAACTATTTAACTAGATATTCTATGATTTTAGCTCTAAATGAAAATTTCTTTGGTCGATAGACTCTTCACTAAAGCTGTGCTTCATAATGGCATGGAGGTGACCCAAAGTTTTTGAAAACTATGCTCTTAGGATATATGCTGTGTAACCGCAAAAAATATGGTTTTCAAGACTGTGAATTGCCAAAACTGTAAAGATGATTTTTAGTGTCTTGATTTAAGTAAAAAATAAGTGGTTGCCATGGGGAAAATTCCCAAATATGAAAATACCCAAGTCAGCTGGGTTTTATGGAGATTTTAATTAATACAAATGAAGGAATTAATGAAAGGGAGAGAGAGAGAGAATAAGAGAAATATAGTATGAAGGGCCTAGGCTAAATGGCCTAGGCCTGAGCTTTAAGAGAGACTAGTCAGTCTTTAATCATTCACCACAAGATTTGTCCCAAGCAAAACTCCAGTCCTTCACTGAAATCCTCAACTCCTGAACTGAGTTTCAGAGACCCAGCTCCTCCAACTAATCCAAACTCCAACTAGTCTAAACTCCCCCTAAGTTCAGAGAGCCAGCTCTTTTTAAAGAGAATTTTCTCCTATGTCACCTCCCCTAAATTGTCACATCTACCAATCACAGTAGATGTTTTCCCCAGGACTGACCATTCTTAATTCACATCTTCTTTTGTTATCACCTTCTCTGAGTAGACTAAAACTTCACACCTCTTTGCTAAGCTTGCCCTTTGTAAGTTGCTTGACTTTTTTAGTGATTAATTTAACCCTTATAGTATTTAGTACTAAACTTAGTACTCTTTTGCATTAGATCTAAAAATAGACCTAACTTAAGGCTTTTGCTTCACTATAACTATGAGTTGGGGATTTTTCATTGTTCAGTAAGGAGTTTACAACTTTATCTTCCCCTAAGGCACTGTCATGAGTAGGGTGGAGTAATTTTAAAGTTTCCAATACATTCCTGACTAAGTACCTCCATTGTTACAATAAGGGAATAGCTTAACCAAATCTTCTAAGGTAGAAGCAGTTTTAATTCTAAGCAGTTTTAATATTCATAGCTGGCAGATCTTTTCAGCTGGTGAGGATTCCAATATAGGCTCAATGAATTCTTTTAACCTGAGAACCATTCAAATAAGTGTGAGACACCTTTTGTCAAACAATTAGCCAAAAAGCAATCAATTTTCTTTGCTACAACTGCTCATGAAACTATCCATTAAGCAATGGAGTGGAAGGAAATACAGCACTGAAATCCTGAATCATCTGAAAAATAAAATATCATAAAAGAGTTGAGTTAAACTTCATTTTATCTTTCATCCTGGATGATCAATTAGTATTAAAGACCTAGTAGTAATCACTAGTGACATATTACTATAATCATGAAGATAAGACTAATAGGTGATCTTACTTTAAGTTATAAATCACTTAAAAATTAAAATAATGACCGTATCTTCAGGGACTTAAAATAACTTCATGTATCATTGACATTTATGTTGACTTCGGAACTCAGTATAGTTTAAGTCTAGTACATATAAAATTGATATGGATTAAAATCATGAATATCAATAGAAAACAGATTTTATTCAGGTAACATGTAAGAATTAAAAAAAAGAAGGTTCTGTTTTAATGCAACATGAAAACTGCAGTATATAACAGTTTCTAACTACTTTGTGTAGTGGACCATTCATTTTATGTTTTAAATCTTGTACATTCTAGGTACATTTTAGGAGGAAATTAAACATATATTTTGTATTTTTCAAGGCATGAATGCTGGTGCTGTCAAATAATATTGTAAATATTTTGTGTGATAGCCATCAATGGGTCAGTATTTCTAAATTTTGAGAAGCTGGAATTTGCAGTATTTACATTTGTTAGGACAAACTTATTTCAGTATCTGTGGTTAGAAACAAGATTATAAATTCAAGTCAAACACTGTAGTTACAAAGAAATCTTGTTGTAACAACAACCCCCCAAATTACTTAGCTGGGGAAAGAACAATTTACCATGTAGCTTGCCAAAAAAAAAAAAATTAAAAGATGCCTGGCTTGGATTTTATCCAGGAAGACATCTGTTTGCCTGGAACTAATAATAGCACAACCTTAATGATATGCCAAACAAGTTTATTTTAAAAGAAATGCTTTGTTTTTGTCAGGAGCAATTTGGTTACTCAGCAATACTACTGTGTTTCTTTGATGGGGGTAATAGGCTTGAATCTTTAAGTAGGCCTTCAATTTCCCAATACAATAAAGCTTGGGCATTTGGTTGGGGTGTTAGTGAATTTTTAAGAAAGCCTTTTGATTTGACCTTTAAGTCCTTTAGTTGCCTTTGAAAATGGAATCTGTCCAGGATAAACCACAGGTATCAAAAGAGGTGTACAAAAGTGGAAACCTTAACTGTCTGGTATTTAGTACAGTTATTGGTATCTTCAACTTGAAAACTCAAGCAATTAAAAAAATGTAGGATACATAATTTAAATATTAAGGGTGAAACTACAAACTAATTAGAGGAGTCTGGAATAGTTTACCTGATATATCTATGGAAAAAGGAAGAATTTACACCCCAAAATATAGAACATTATGAGATATAAAATAATTTTTGACTACATTGAATAAAAAAAAATTCTTTTTGCACAAGCAAAACCAATACAACCAAGATTAGAAGGGAGCCAATAAACTGGAAAAAGCATTTTTGTAGCAAGTGCCTCTGACAAAGACTTCTCAAATATATAAAGATTTCCATGATCACTACTACTATTTAATATTATACTAGAAATGCTAGCTATAGCTATAGGAACAGGAAAATAAGTGGAAGGAATTAGAATAGGAAATGAAAAAACAAAACTATCACACTCTGTAAATGATATGATACATATAGAGAATACAAGAAAATCAACTAAAAACCAGTAGAAACAATTAATAATAGCTAAGTTGCGAGATGCAAAATATACCCATATAAATCATCAGTATTTCTATTTATCAGCAATAATATTCAATGACAAAAGATAGAAAAAGAAATTGCATCTAAAATAACTGTAGACAAAACAAAATACCTAGAGGTATACATATAAAACAAAATCAGCAACTATATTTACACAATTATGAATCACTTTTCACACAAAGTCAGGCCGAAAACATTGGAAAAATATCAATTCCTCATGGATAGACTGAGTCAACATCATAAAAATGTTAAAACTATCTAAATTAATTCATCTCTTCAGTGCCATATCAATTACACTTCCCAAAAATTATTTCTTAGAATTGGGGAAAAGATTACAAAATTCATCTGGAAAAAGCACAAAATTAAGAATATCAAAGGGAAATAATGATGAAGGAAGGTGACTTACTTGTGTTAAGGGTAATTTTTAGGGTTGAGACTGAATATAATTTTATTGTTTGCCAGGGATTTAAATTCTAAATCCCAATGAAATACTCAAGTCAGACTAGAATTTTATGATGGTTTATTTTTAATAGAAGCAAGAAATTAAGAATGAGGGAGAAAGAGGGAAAAGGGAGTTAGATCTACTCTGACCTAATCTGAGCCAGGGGGAGTTCAGAGGTCTCTCAGCCAAGGGGCCTTACCAGAAGATTAAATCTAGATCAATTTCCAGTCACAAGGCCTCCTCCAAGTTGAAGGGGCTCCTTGGAGGCTGGTGCCTTCAGAAAGGTCAAGGGAAAGGGGAGTCAGCCTTATAACTCACCACGTGGTTGCCTAAGGGAAGCAGTCTGAGGTCCCAAGCACCACCAAGTCAAGTTCCACTGCCAAAGTCCATAAAAGCTCCCTTTCACAGGAAGTGATGTGAAATATGAAGGCAGTTCTTTACATCACTTCCTGTGTCTCACACATACGAATGGTGGCTTAAATTCGCTTAGGACAGCCCAGGGGGTCAGTCAGTTGTTTCTGATTTGTCACTTGCTAGCACAGGTGGGTCATAGACCATTCTCACCCACAATTAATCCTTAAGTGGGGGGTGTATACATTCCTGGTTGCTAGAATTATAAAGACTAAACAGGGTGGAGTAAATATAAAATTCACACCTGTCCTGGATCTCAAATTCTTAGAAAGTAGAAACCATTGAAACAATCTGGTACTGGCTAAGAAATAAAATAAAGAATCAATGGAATAGATCAAACACAGAACACATATTATTAAATGACCATAGTAACCTAATTTTTGACAAATTCAAAGATTCAAGTTATTGGAGGAAGAACTCACTATTTGACAAAAACTAGAGGGAAAACTAGAAAACAGTATGGCTGAAATTAGGCATATATTGACATCTCATATTAAACACCAAGATAAAGTCAAAATGGATACTTGATTTAGAAATAAAGGCTTCACAGCCTTTTGGCTAAAATCAAGTGTAGAAATAAAGGGGTGTATCATAAACAAATTAGGGGAACATGGAAAAGTTTACCTTTCAGATATATGAATAAGAGGAGAATTTATGAATAAATAAGACATAGAGAATGTTTTAAAAAATGAAATGGATGATTTTGTTACATTTAATTAAAAATTTCTCTACAAATAATACCAATGCAACCAAGATTAGAATTAGAACTAGAACAAATGAGGAAAATATTTTATAGCAAGTATCTCTGATAAAGACCTCATTTCCAAACATGAGACAAAATTTTTTTTTTAAACCCTTACCTTCCGTCTTGGAGTCAATACTGTGTATTGGCTCCAAGGCAGAAGAGTGGTAAGGGCTAGGTAATGGGGGTCAAGTGACTTGCCCAGGGTCACACAGCTGGGAAGTGTCTGAGGCCAGATTTGAACCTAGGACTTCCCATCTCTAGGACTGGCTCTCAATCCACTGAGCTACCCAGCTGCCCCCTTGAGACAAATTTTTAAGAATACAAAGCATTCTCCAGATGATAAATGGTCAAAGGATATAAACAGGTAGCTCTTAGATGAAGAAATTAAACTATTGTCAAATGAGGAAATGTTCAAAATCACTATTGACTAGACAAATGCAAATAAAAAACCTCTCAGAAATCACCTCACATAAATCAGAGTGGCTAATATGATCAAAAAGATAAATCATAAATGTTGGAGGAGAAGAAGGAAAATTGGGACACTAGTGTACTGTTTGCACTGTTGGTGGAACTGTGAATTGAAACAACCATTCTGGAGAGCAATCTAGAACTGTGTCCAAAAGGCCATAAAACTAAGTATACCCTTTGACTCAGCAATACCTCTACTGGGTCTATATCCCAAAGATATCAGAGATGGGGAAAATACCCACTTGCACAAAATTATTTTTAGTAGCTCTTTTTGTAGTGGTGAAGAACTGCAAACTCAGGGTGGGGTGAGGAGTTGTCCATTAATTGGGGAGGGCTGAAGAATCTATGACATGTGGATGTAATGGAAAATTATTGTGCCATTGGAAATAATGAATGGGATGAGATCAGAAAAACCTGGAAAGACTTATAAGAAGTGATGCAAAGTGAAGTGATTAAAACCAGGATAATGGTGTGTACTGTAACAGAAATATTGCAAGATGTTCAACTATGAAGGATTAAACTATTATTAGTGAAACAAATTTTCAAGGTCTCCCCAAGGGACTCATGAAAAAAAACAGAAACAAATAAACCAAACTCTCCTCTCATCCACTATCCACAACCCAAGAAGGAACTATTAGAATCTGACTGTAAATCAAAGCACACCATCCTTGATTTTATTTCCTTCATGAGTTTTTTTATTGTATATGAGATCTATGCCTTCAGTTATGACATAAAGACTATAAAAATACATATTGCATGAAAGCATTGGTATTACCTATATCATACTATTTACCGTCTTTGGGAGGGAGAGGAAGGGAGAGAATCTGAATTGCAAAATATCAGAAGATAATTGTCAAAAATTGTTTCTATAGGTAAATGAAGAAATATCAAATAAAAAATCAAATATATAAAGATTTGAGTGAAAATAATAAGAATGCAAAGCATTCCCCAATTGACAAATGGTCACAGGATATGAATAGGTAATTCTCAGATGAAGAAATTAAAACTATCTTTAATTATATGAAAAAAATGTTACAAATCATTATTAATCAGAAAAGCAAGTTAAAAGAACTCTGAGGTACTATTGTACACCCATCAGACTGACTAATATGACAAAAATGGAAAATGATAAATATTGGTGAATGTGAAAAATTGTGATACTGTGCTAATACAACTATTCTGGAGAACAATTTGGAACCATGTCCAAAAAGCCACCAAACTGTGAATACTCTGACCCAGTAATACCACTGCTATCTGTATCTCAAAAAGATCAAAGGTAGGGGAAAGGGACTGACTTGTACAAAATTATTTCTCATACCTCTTTTTGTGGTTATAAAGAACTGAAAACCAAAGGGATGTCCATCAATTGGGGTATGGCTAAACAAGTTGTTGGATATGATAGTAATGGATGCTATTTCTCTATAAGAAATGATGAACAAGATGATCACAAAGATATCTGGAAAGACTTATATGAAGTGATGCAAAGTGAAGTCCTGGCTCTCCCTTACTGACCTTTGGAGAGAGTTTAATTCCTGTTTAAGGTCAACAAATCCTGGATGAGTCAAGCATCAGAGCAATGTTTAGTTAGATAGGCTAAAGATCTTCTCTGCCTTTTGTATTTCTCTATTTATACTCTTTCCACCTCTTTTGTAAATAAAAACTTTTAAAGTCATTTCAACTTTGAGCAATAATACTTTGAATCATATATTTTAGTCAAACCCTTACAGTTCCAAGTGGAGAAAAATCTGTTTTGACTTGAATTTTTTCTTGGGTTCTACTTTCCTTTAAAAAAATTATCTCATTTTCTCTGTAGGATAAGAGAACATAACTATCTCCCTGCAGCAATATATATATCTGTAGGTGGCTGACACCTGAATGTAGTGGGAAAAGCTAGTCATAGAATGTTTAGAACAGGAAAGGATCTTAGAAACCATTTAATTCAGTCCTATCTAATTACAAATAAGGAACTGAGGATGTGGGGGTAAAAGGACTTGTTTAATGTATTATAACTTAATATCAACAAAGTTTGGACTGTAGAAAGCAAATTGCTTAGAGCCAGAATGTTTTAGGAGAAAGATCATTGAATTTGGACTTAAAAAACCCATCACCACGCCTCAAGTAAGTTCCATATAACTAAATTCAAAAGAAAAACAACAGAAAGGGATAGTTTGTTGTATCATATAGATCTGCTGCCTGGTTGTCCTGTTACTCACATTTCCTTATAGTAATACTAATTTCTTTTTGGCCATAGGACTTATAGAATAAACAGTTCATTTTCTTACTTGACAAACAAAACACCATTTTAAAGTCCCCTTCAATGGAAGATTGGATTATAGTTATTACTATAATGAAACAATGTAAACATAAAACAAGTTTTATCTTTTTCTGAAGATGTCAAACGCTGGTGCCTAATTTTTACAAGAAAATGTATCGTATTGACTTTAATTGCCTGAAAATTAATAACATAAATTTAGGAAATATAAAAAGGAAAACACAGGCAAATAAAATTTGAGGAATAATATAACTTAGTCAGAAAAAGTAGTATTTATACAGATATGTAGAAAAGTAAATAGAATTTACTCAGAAAAATTTAAAATTTTATGTAAATTTATTTTTAGAAGTGGTGGTGGTGATGGCCAAGATCAGATTAATCAATAATATTTATTAAATGTCTTCTATGTGCCAGATACTATACCAAGTACTGTGGATACAAGTACACATAATAAAATGAGGGAGATAACAATTAAAAATAAAAATATGAACTTCATAAAATACAAATATACAGAAAGTAGTTAAATATATGCTAGTTTTGGAGGGCAGCAGCAGGAAAAGCTTCATTCATGTGGAAGATATTGTCTGATATCTTAAAGGAAAAGAGGAACATTTTGAGGTATAGTTAAAAAGAGAGTGCATTTCAGGCATGAAGGTCACAGAGATGGGAAATGGGAGATGACATATCTGAAGTGAGAAACAGAAAGAAAACCAATTTGGTTGGAACCCAGAGTGAAAGAACAGATAAAGCACAAGATGATAACATATTTAGTAAAAGCTTATTATGTACAAAGCACTGTACTAGATGCTGTGGTTGCAAATAGCAGAGTAAGATAATCCTTATCTTCAAGGAGCTCAGACCTTAATGAGAGAGACAGTACATAGGAAGATTTTTGCTGTAAATCATAAGGAAAGGTCCCATGATCCTTAGCTTGGAGGGATAAGTTGGAGGGAGGAAGATTAGAGGCAGAGGTTGGTTAGCCATAGATTTTGTGTGGGATTCATAATAACAGAAGATAAATTAGGATTGTTTTCCTCAAAAGACAGCACTAGTAGAAATGGACGGATGTGGAGATTTTGGTCTGATATAAGGAAAAGCTTCTTACAATAGAGCTATCCAAAAGCAGAATGATCTACTTTAGGAAATAGTGATTTGACCATCTCTTGAGGTCCTCAAGGATATACCAGTTGATCACTTAAATAGTGGTTTAATATAGTGAAAAAAGAGAGCCAGAATCAGAACCATAAAATCTGAATCCTGCCACTGACATAGTGACTGTGTGACTGTTGGAAAGTCACTTAAATTCTCTGTGATCCAGGTAATTCCTCAAGATCATAAATTGTCAAGAAGTTACTGATCTGAATTAATAAAGGAAATTTTTTACAGTGATTTCCAGTGATTTTTGTTCTGTGAATAATTTCAACAACAAAATATGTTGTGAATCCCTAGGGTAATTTAATATATTATTCATAATATTCTTTTAGATTTATTCATTAAGTACTTACAATAAATACATAATTTTTGCTCTCTGAACTTCAAATAAAAACTTGCATTACATAATTATAATTGTAAAATACAAAATATTCTGCCTCTAATTATATAAATTCAAAACCCAAAATTATAAAATTTTAGTTATGAAATAAATAATCATGAATATTTTACATGGACATTCTGTAAGAATTAAAAGAAATAATCCATCATGCTTCATCTTTTCTGCAAAACTTCATATTGCATTTCTTTCTTTTATAAATTATCTGGAATATAAATAAGATTTCAATATACTGCAACTTGGTTGATGTTTAACATAATAATCAAACATAAACTTAATTTCAATGGAGGAGTTTTTTATTTGAACAAAGGTTTGTAATATTTGGTTCAATACCAGACAAAAAGAGTGTCAAATGGAATTCTGAATTAAGTTTATTTCTATATTTTTATTTTAAATGAGCATAAAGTGAAAATGCTTGCTCATATAAATATATGGTAGAAAGTAATAGAAGAGTTTTCTATGCTTTTTTTTTGTTAAAATATGAATATTCTTTAAAGAAATTTTTTTGGCCATCTAACCAATTGATGAAAGTGAATCTCTAGTTTTGACATAAAGCATTTAACTTTCTCTTGGCTAATGAAAAGTACTGTATTAAATGATAAATGTACTTAAAGATCAATTGCATTTACTGCCTCATTTTTAGCAATGTTTATATATGTATATACATATGCAGACCAACATTGCTAAGGAAAAAATAAATCACTTCAGACATGATTTTCTTTTCTTCCAGCATTAGCACACTGGCTATGCTCTCACAGAAACTGCCCTGAATGTTCACTAGTGTTGAAACCAGTTCATTTGTAGATTTCCCAGGCAGAAGAATAGTAACATAAGCAGAGGATGTGTTGAAATCAGAAAACAATCTTAAAATTGCAATGAGAGGCAGTATGGAGTAGAATGTCTGTAATTGTTGGCGATGGATGGCTTCAAGATATCTTCATGCATATCTACCTTGATTTTCAAACAGCTTATCAGTTGTGCTACAAGAAAACAAATGTTCATAATATCTTGATTAGATGATTACATAGTTAATTAGGTATGTGTACAGAATGAAGAATGCAAATGAGGATATTCACCTACTTCTGAGAATTCATTTGGAATCTCTTTGTTCTAGAATGGTCAACATTTGAAAAGTTTTGGAAACAATTTTACAGCAACTGTAAATTTCATTGAAGACTGTATTGTTTTTTGGGAAAGTATAAAACTTTTTTTTTTTTTAAGTTACCTCCACCCCCAACTTCGTACAAAAACAAAGAATCACTTCCCCACTTCACTAGTACTAACATTTGACAATGTTCTTATATGGCAGTGAAACCACCTCATTTCCTTCAAGACTTTGAATTTCTTGCAGAAAGTTTAAGAGCTTATTAAGCATACTCAGAAGGTGTAAGAATAAAATACAACTACACAAACAACAAAATAGTTGGATGATCATGAAAGTTTTCAATCTCTGAAGAAACCAAGAATCCTTCAAACATGGACGTGCTTATAAAAATAAAATTGTAATATAATTGGGCAATTATTTGCTTATGACAAAATTAAATTATTTTAAACATGAATCATTTGGACCATCCTCAAGATTCCCAAGGGGTTCATAAGCCCCTAAATTGCTTAACAACAAAAAATGAAATCATACATCCACTCCCTAACCCAAAGGTTGGTCTAGAGAGCTTTTCAAGGGCTTTCTGACCAAGATTCTCTGGTTTTTAGGATTATTATTGTGTTATATCCATAGCTCTAGCATTTTATTACTTTGAACGGCATTATTTTGGAAGGGACTTCCACAAACACTGGACATTGTAGAGAGAAGTATTACTCTTGTGGGGGATGCTTATTTATCATTTGGAAATCTATCTATCTATCTATCTATCTATCTATCTATCTATCTATCTATCTATCTTTCTCTCTCTCTCTAATGAAAGTATTTGATCTCAGGTCACATTTATTGCTCTAATACCTTTTTACATTGCTGTCAGATTGATATTGGATATGAAATGCATATGAGTTACTAGGCATATTAAAATGCTTTAGGATTCTTTTCAGGAGCTATTTAAACTCGACTTTTCCTCTGTTCCATTTTGGTTCATTCTCCAGAACAGATGACAAAATTGAGCAGAAAATTTGCCATGGAGGTTGGATTGGATTGCTCATGCCAATCATTGCAGTATGTGCAAAGAAGTTGGTTTTCTTAAAATACTTGAAGTTTGAATATGATTTATTATTTACTATTCTTTTACATACTTGTGGTAATGTATAGTTGCTTAATTGGTCTGTTCAGTTAATTTTAAGGCATATAGAGTTTTAAGATAAAGCAACACTATGACATTTCCTTCAGGGACTTAGGTGGAAACACAAAGAAGTCCTAAAGGAAAAAAAAACTCAATAGAAAAGGAAACAAGTGAATAAATTCTAGATAGACCCAAAATTTGATCTATGTTCTGCCAAATAAATATTATTACTACTAGTTGGTAATTCCTTGGCTCTGAAGTTATAACAAGCCATGTTTCTTGTAATTTTGCTGCATCTGAACAGGAAATCCTGTGCTTAAAGAATTGTTCTCTCTGCCATAAAAGTAGAAATGTGCCTGGGGGAGTACTCTGAAGAGTTGATTAAAAAAACTCTGTATCCCTAGCCACTTTAGTGAGAACATTTAAAATTGATGATACTTAAGAATTATGTTGTCCCCCAGACATATCTTCACCTCTGTCTCTTTTTCCTTAGCTTCTGTCAAGGCCCAACTCAAATCTCACTTTTTGGGGATGCAGATCTTTCCTAGTCTGCCTTGCTAGTAGTGCATTTCCCTCTGAGGTTACCTTCATTCTGCTCTCTCTCTATCTTGTATGTACCTAGTCATTTTCTTAATTCTCTCTCTCATTAGAATATGAATTCCTTGTTGAAGTCAGGACTAGCTTTCACTTTTCCTTATATTCCCCCAGTACTTAGCACAGTGCCGGACACACAGTAAGTGCTTAAGAATAGTTTTTGAGTGACTGATTGACTATCAAAATATGTGCATGTTGTAAATCCAGAGAGAATATTATTCAAATTCAAATCTATTTTGTACCTTGCTCTGACATGGGAGCGGCCATAATTATTGTCTACAAGTACAATCTGGGATTGACAGCTTCTAGGAGCCATTGTATCTAAGGGGAAGGAAGATGTCAGAAATACGTTGGAACAATTCTTGCTCTGCTGTGTACTTCACATTTTTCCCCTTTGAATTGGAGCCTATGGATTATACATCTCTATGTACTGAAAGTGTTCTTGATTGCTATGGGAATTCAGTCCTTGGGGAAACAACTTTATGGATGTTTCAACAAGTTATATAATACTTTCCCACTTAACCAGAAGTAAGAAACAATATCCTGATACTTTCTTCCCTAGATCTGGTTTATTATACCATCTATTTTGTTCATTCTGATGAGCAAAGAAAGAATTTTTGTAATATTGGTGTGTAACAGCAAATACAATCTTTGTTTCTTCATTTTCTATATGCCAATTGTCATCATCTATTTTATTCCATATTTATATTATATTTGTGTTATGTAGATTAAATAGGAACTACATAAGTACAACTTGCATTGTGAAGTGTAATGCTTTTGAAACTTAATGTGCCATTTGATGATGAATATTATAAAGATTTTGATGATGATGTATTTTGACTTGCTTACTTTTAGGGATTCACTTTACTTCAAAGATAGAGGAATCACTGACTCACAGATATTGATAAATGATTGCCAAATGTAGAAAAGTACCTTAGAATATAAAATCATTGGATTTTTAAAATAGAACTTAAATATATCATTAAATATTATAGAATATTAGGCATGTTACTCAACTTTTGCATCAATTGTTTTGTTAGTTGCAAGGGAATAAAAAGAAAAGAGAAAGTTGTCTTAAGAGTTAGCAAGGTTAATTTTTTTCCCCAAATGAAAAAAAAAAAGAACCTGCTAAGAAATATTTTCTATAGTCCTGAGTTATTAGAATAATGAAAGTGTAAAATTTCTTTTGGCAAAGGAATCAGATAATTTACAATTATTCTTGGTTACTATACATTCTTTTTTTGGAAAAGACTTTGTAGAGTCATAGGAGGAGACGTTAAAAACCACATAATCTACCCCTTTACTTTTCAGATGAGAGAAATGAGTAAATCATTTGCCTCAAATCATATAATAAGTTAACCAGGATTTGGGGTGGTATAGATAATTTTTGCAATAGGAATCAGGGAAAACTGAGGCCTGGTTCTAGCTCTGCTAGTAATTGGCTAGAAAAAAAACTTGAGGTTACTGGATTGTTATCCAGAATTCTACACCACTGGTGTCAAACTTAAATAGAAAGAGAGGGCACTATACCATATATTGGATCCTTGCAGACTGCATATTGACTTAGAAAACCATATATTAACATCTACTATGTTTTATTTTATTTTAATTTATTTTGTTAAATATTTTCCAATTATACTTTTAACTTGTTTCCAGCAGTACTTGGAAGTGTCAAGGGTCTCCTGTGTCCTTCTGGTAGTGTGCTTGATACCTCTGGTCTACACATGGGCTTCATGAGGCCAGAAAAGTTAAATGATGAGACTGGTATCACACAGCTAAGGTAGGATATGAATCCAGGTCTTCCTGATTCCAAGTACAGCTCTAACCTATTATGCTGCTTCTCTTCCATCAGCTTTTTTCACATATCATATTTAAGGGTACATTTTACTCTTCTCTCCTTAACTCTTCTCTTTCACCTTAAGGTATATCTTTACTGATCCAATTTGTTAGCTCAGATGGCAATCTCTGATGAGATTGTTCTCATTTCTGGATGAAAGGAATCTCAGTTTGCTATGGCCTTTTATAATTATATATATATATAATTCCAGGTGGTACCTTGTGAGCAGGATTGAGGATTCATTAGGGGATGGGTAGGGATCATGCATTCTTCATTGTTTCCCTGGTAGTACTTAATAAACTGAAGGTGTTTAATAAAAATTTAATAATTAAATTGAATTAAAAGGAACACTTTGAAGTAAAAGCACAACCCATTTGCATTTATGCAGAAATGTTTTCAAAAGCTTGCACCTTCTGTGATTTTTTCAATTTCATGTAGCTCTGAGTCAAACCATAATAATTCAATAATAAAGAATAATTTATTCTGGCACTTTAGAATGACAAGTACTTATGGCACATAATTAAAAAAACACTTAAGATGCCATAATTTACTGCATGTTATGCTTTTCATAGCTACTTTCTTCAACTCCTTGTTCTGATTTCATTGTCTAGAAGGACAAAAATTTGCAGAAGTGATTCTCTAGTGCTATAACAAAAAGATTAACAGTGACAGTTTTTTTTATATATGTTTCCTACTAGGGGCCAGCCCTCTCAGCCCATTTCCTTTAATGATATCTGGAAAGGATCTGATAAGCTTTATTCTACTTTACTCAGGTCAAAGGGCATTGTCTCCCCCTTCACTACAGCTGCCAACAACAAAGCCAGGCATATGTTATCACCATCACACAGGAAACTGTGAGCTTGCTTGTGTTAAACAGAGCACAAATACAGGAAAAGTGTCAGGCAGGTTACAAGCTGGTGGAGCTGTGCTGCAAGAATATTATGCTAATAATATTATAGGCATATCTGGAGATATGTGATTAGATTTTATAGGCAGGTACTTAACCTTTTTTTACACTATAAAATTTTTTAAACTTTATGGGAAGCAGCATTTAAATGCAAATATGGTGTTAGGAAGTTTCTCCTAAAAAAGGTATTTAGGATAACTCTTTTTCTTACATTTCAGAAAGAAAAAATAGCATAAGTATCTTTGTAAAGAACTAACTTAATTTCCCTAAATCATATTAATTCTTTTATCATTTCAAATGTTCTCATTCTATTCTTTTGGTTGAATAAGATTTCCATTTCCTAATAATTTATTCAACTTTTAGCATAAATAAATTATCATTCAGTAACTAAATCTGATTTTTAATCAGAGAGTAGGTTCCATTTATTCCATTTAGGAGATGTTTTTGTTTTTAGAAGAAATCCTTCCTGTTTGTGGGGGATATGTTTTACATCATTCCTACAGATAAAATGATGAATACCAATAATAAAATATTTGAGTATAAGGAGTGCTGATATTTTTTTTGACTGTTCCCAAAGTTTGGCTCAAAGTTGTACCATTTTCATGGCTATTCTAGGAGAGAAATCCCCTGTTAATTGTTGATCTCTTTTCTTAACAACTAATAGCATGTGATTGTTTTTGATTGAGAAGATGTGTCTTGACTTTCATGATTTACAGATAGGAGTGAGGGATCTCCTCTATGTATCTCTATGGGACAGCTAAAATGATACAATAGATAAGAGTAAGGAAGACTTGAGTTCCAAATCTACTAGCTGTGTGACCCTGGGCAAGTCACTTAACCTCCATTTCAGTTACTTTAATTAATAAATGTTTAACTTCCCTGTAAAATTAAGATACCAATAGAACCTATATAGATGTAAAGCACTTTTCAAAATTCAAAGCAGAATATAAATGTTAACTATTTTAATTATTAAATAGATGTAATATCCTAGGAGATATAATGACTTATGTGGTGGTTGGTAGCAGAAGGCAGTTGTACATATCCTGGGTTGGTAGGGAATGGATTATATAGGAGGATTTTCAGAATTTTGACTGTGTTTCTTCATTTCACATTCATGACCTTTTGTACTCTCAAATCAATTAATCAAAGCCCCCCATTTATTAAGTACCTACTTTATGCCAGGGATTGTGCTAAGCACTGGGATATGAACAGGTATTTCATAGACAAAAGTTAAACAACCACTGACTTCTAGGAGCCTACATTCTAACCAGAGAGTTGTGTTCCTCCACTTGTATGTAGATTATATATAAAAAATAATGCAAAGCAAATTTTGACAGGACTAGCATGCACTGGTGAATCAAGAAAAATCTTCATGTAGGTGACTAAAAATATTTTTTTAACATACATTTAAACAAATACTCTGTTCCAAATTTTCTACTGCTTTGCAGCTCCTCCTCTACACATTGAGAAGGGAAACAATATGATATCAATTATACATGCAAAATCTTGCAAAACATTTCTATATTAGGCATATTGCAAAAAAATAAAAGAAGCAAAAGAAAAATACTTTAATTTGTCCTCAGTTAATCAGTTCTCTCTGTGGAGGTGGATAGTATTTTCCATCATGAATCCTTTGGAACTGTTGTGGATCACTGTACTGATCATAGTAACAATCTTTCAGAACTGATTATTCCTACAATACTGCTGTGATCATGTACAATGTTCTCCTGGTGCAGCTTACTTCACTTTGCATCAATTCATAAACATCTGCCTAGATTTTCCAAATCAATCCCTTTTTCTTTTCCTGGAGGGCCGTTCCAAAATAAGAAAGAAGATTTATGGAATACCCTGTCCATTTAAAGACCAAAATTAATTGCCTCCTTTTGGGATGGCTCTGATCATAATTTGTGAATGCCCAATAAGGAAGACACTGAGACAAGACCTGTAATGCAGTGTGATAGAGAAATGATCCAGAGACTTTGAAGGGCAAAGCCTGGAAAAAATGCAGAAGTTTGCATCCATAGTTGGGGATGGTAAAGGAGGTTTGGAATCTTGAGGGAAGAGAGATTCCAGGTGAGAGACAGTTGATCTTTCTCTCTATCTTGAGATAGCAAGGATGACCCAAACAAAATCCCTCATTGATCCTAACCACCATCTGGGTCTCTCAACTTTGGAGGGATAGAGAAGGATATTTTTAGACAGACAGGGACTTCCTTACCCTCTCTCCTATAAAATCCAACCCACAGACATCTTGCTTATCTTACCCCTAACCACCATTTGTTAAAATAAAGTTGTCAGCTATATTAAACTGACTTCCTTGTCATATTGAAGGGGGGAAGAGCTGATTTCTCTCTCTTTCTCCAAAGGAAGAGATTCACTCATTAAAATCAGTTATTAGAAGGAAGTAAAGGCAGGGTTAGTGGGGAGACATATTTTGAGGAAGACTGAAGGGGGGATTCCATCTCTCCCTCCTTCTACCTTCTGGACATTTATCATCTACTTTTCCTCCACTTTGCCCAAACCAACCCTCTAATACAGTGGACACACATAGAGACACACAGGACAAACATTAAACACAGACTGAAGGAAGTATGCTTTTAGAAATTAAGGTGTTTATTCATGATCTTGAGAAAGAAAAAAAGAAAGAAGAAATGAAAAATCCATCTTGTTGTTTCCAAGGTACTGTCTCTTTAAAAACTTTGAGAAGCAGAAGCAATGTTTTTGTCTCTGGAGCCTTAAGCATAAACATTTGAAAAGGCAGATGACAAGGGATTGAAAGAGGGGATCCTGCCTGCTAGAACCAAGGATCTGGGGGTCATGAAGGCAGAAAAAGAAGGAGGGGGACCCCTCATTCTTGTCCATTCACTCCTCCCTCCCCTAAGTGGAGGAAAATTCTTGGGAGGGGATGTTGCCTTTGGCTGCCTAACCTGGGGATTTTTATACCTAGCTGTTTCATCTTCCAACATAGCCTCATCTCCAGGGGGAAGTCTCTCCTCTTCAGAATTTAAGTTTGACATTGAAATCTTAAGGACTTTTGTTTTGAATTTCTGCCCAGACAGTAAGGGTGTAAAAGTCTGCCCAAGATAAATAGCCTTGTGGGTGGGGTCTGAAGCATCTCTGAAGAAAGACCATAAGGAAAAAGTCCCCCCGGGGAACCTGCTGGGGTCCTTCTAATAGGCTTTTAAATAGAATCCAATTCATTCCCAAGTTTGCTAGTCAAATGGACTACGAATTTGAATGAAGTCAAAGAACTTAGCTAGCTGTGCTTTGCTTGCTTCCCCCCCCCTTTTTTTTTAAAGAGTGTGCTTAATTATTCTAGTAAATAGCTTTCTTTCTTTTGATTCACTATGGCCCATGATCCTTTTTAAGCTTCTCAAAAAAAGCTCTGGATTCCCTGTACCTCCTAACTATTTTGACTAATAGTGGGGGTATAGTCCCCTTGGACAAGATACTGAACCACTGGAATTTGGGGAGCACTCTCTTGTTTCTGGGGTCTTTTTTGTTTCTGGGTAAGGGGCTTCCTAGGCAGAATTCCTCAGTCTGGATGCTGTTTGAGGCTCCAGTATTTAAAGAGCCAAACCTGTGGTCTCTCAAGGTTCAGGGTCCTCTGCCTAGGTGTGGTGGTCAGTCGAATAAGTGGTGAGAGACACTGTATGTTCAATCCTGTGTTTAGGCATCACACCGAGTTCTGCCATGCACAGGGTTTACATTTATTTTATAGGTTCAGTGAGTACATACTTTTCCGGCACACAATCATTTCTCAACATCATGTTTCCATAGAACCTAACAACAGAAACAAAGCCTAAGGAGATAGTCAATGAAACATTGTTGCTATAACAGAAATAGATGAATGACATAAACAGAGTGATCTGGAGGTTAGTTCACCCTGACCTATGAGATGACCAGCTAGGAGAATCACTGTTGCTTTTGATCAGCTTTCACAATCAATTACAATTACTTAGGAGATGGATAACAAAGCATTTCCTAGCTAGGTACAGGGCAAGAGGGATAACTTAAAGCAGACCAGAATTAGGATTTTCCTCAATTTCTAAGCTGCATTTTTCTTGTGTTTGATTCAAGCTCCGGGCAAAGTTGCCTGGCTATGGTAAACATAACGAACCAGTGAAGTGTGTTTGTAACTTGTGTTTCAGAGAATGATTGATGTATCTGTCATGCTTGGCCTGCAATGGGCATGGGACTCTGAATGTACCTCTGCTAAGAGAAAGAAAGGAGAGGTAATGGGTAGTGATCTTTGGGTTTAATTTTGTGAATGTAATCTTTTTGGGGTACTATTCTAAGGGGCTTAAAGTGGGACATATATGTGTTAACCCCATAAGTATTTGCTCTCATATTATTTCTTCTGTATTGGGGAGAGAACAATAATTATAACAATTCTATTAGTAAGGGAAGTTAGTGACAGAAGCCATATAGAGGGGGTTCTGTAGGTGTCTTATTTTCTGGGGGCTGCTTTGCAGTCTCCATTTCCCCAGTCTGTGACTCTGTCAGACAGTGGGGGTATGATGGCTCCCCACAACCATCATACTCATCATTTCTTATAGCAAAATAGTATTTCATGACAACCATATAGAACAACTTGTTTAGCCATTCCC
This sequence comes from Monodelphis domestica, assembly GCF_027887165.1. Lineage (NCBI taxonomy): Eukaryota > Metazoa > Chordata > Mammalia > Didelphimorphia > Didelphidae > Monodelphis > Monodelphis domestica. Next base: position 203,463,116 of record NC_077230.1, read on the forward strand.
TAATTAGTGAACATACCTTAATTTCTAATTCTTTGCCTCCACAAAAGAGCTACTATAAATATTTTCATATATATGTATATGTATACATATACATTTGAAAATACACTCCCTTTTCTTTTTCCTTTGATTTCTTTGGGATATAGACCAAGTAGTGGTATTACTAGGTTAACAGGTATGTACAGTTTTATAGCTCCTTGGTTATGGCTCTAAATTGTTTCTCCAGGACAGTTGGACCAGTTTACAACTTCAGCAATGGTGCATTAATGTTTCTATTTTTCTACATGCTCCCCAACATTTGTCATTTTCATTTTCTGGCATGTTAACCAATCTAATAGTTGTAAGGTGATGCCTCAGAGTTGTCTTAATTTGAATTTCTCTAACCGATTGTGATTTAGATACTTTTTTTTTTCATAAGACTATAGATAGATTTGATTTTTTTCTGAAAACTGACTATTCATATCCCTTGACCACCTGTCAAATGAACAATTGCTCTTATTTTTATAAATTTGACTCAATTTCTTCTCTATTTTAAAAATGAGACATTTTTCAGAGAAACTTGCTGTAATTTTTTGCACCATCAATGAGTTTCCTGCTTTCCTTCTAATTTTGTTTACAATTGTTTTGTTTGTGCAATGCTTTTTAAAATTTCATATAGTAAAATTATCCATTTTGCCTTCCATGATCCTCTATTTTTTGGTTGTCATAATCTCTCCTATAATCCATAGATCCAAAAGGTAAAGGTTTCCATTCCCCCTCAATTTTCTTACATCACCCTTTATGTCTACATGAAATACTCATTTTGACCTTATTTTGGTATACAGTAGAAGATGTTCTATCCCTTGTTTCTGCCAAACTGCTCTCATTTTCTCATGAATTTTAATCAAATAATGATTTTTTTTTTTGTTCCCAAAGCTTGGATCTTTGAGTTTATCCAACACTAGTTTACTATAGTTATTTATCACTGTGTATTGTGTAGTTAATATAGTCCACTGATATATCACCCTGTCTCTTCATCAGTACCAGATTGTTTTGATGATGATTGCTTTGTAATATAGTTTGAAATTCAGTACTACTTGGCTGCCTTCCTTTATATTATTTTTTTCACTGATTTCCTCGATATTCTTAACCTTTTATTCTTTTAGATGGATTTTGTTACAATTTTTTTTTCTAGTTTCTACAAAATAATTCCTTGGTAATTTCACTGGTATGGCACAGAATAAGTAAATTGATTTAGGTAGAATTGTTATTTTTATTATATTGGCTAGGGCTACCCATGAGCAAAGAATAAATTTTTGGTTGTTTAGATATTCAGGTGAAAAATATATTTTAATTGTGCTCATATAGTTCCTGGTTCTTGGAAGGTAGACTATCAAGTACTTTATATTGTTCTCAATTATTTAAATGGAATTTCTCTTTCTATCTCTTTTGCTGGACTTTGTTGGTAATATATAGAAATGCTGTTGATTTTTGTTGGCTTATTTTATATTTTGCAACTTTACTAAATAATTGTTTCAACTGGTTTCTAGTTGATTCTCCAGGGCTCTCTAAGTATGCCATTATATCATCTTCAAAGAATGACAGTTTTGTTTACTCATTGCCTATTCTTTCTTCATTCTTTTTTCTTGTCTTATTTCTATAGTTAGCAGTTCTAATATGATAGTTATAATGAGAAACCTTATTTCACCCCTGATATTATTGTGAAGGCTTCTAATTTATCCCTATTCCAGATAATGTTGGCTCTTATTTTTAGATAGACATTACTTATTTTAAAAAATCCTCATCTGTCTTAGAAACAAGACTTGTTGCAACAAAATATAATATAGACAGCTTCTCCCTCTCTGAGGAGAGAAATGTAACTTCCCTCCTCCCCAAACTTCAAGTCTCCCTACTTGGATACTATGAAGCAGACACTTGATCTTATGAAGTTATTTATTCTAAGGGAACAAATGAAAGGTAGGGCAATTGAATTGAGGAATGAGGTATTGGGAAAGAGGGAGTGGAAGGTCCCTAGAAATAACTGAACTCCTTCTCCCCAAGTCTGGCAGGGTCAGGTTTTGCCTGCCTGATCCTGAAAGATCATTTGTGAAGATGTCCTGACTTTCTAGTTGCCCTAGCTATTGTAACAAGTTCAAGGACTTTCAGGGGATTTAGAGGAGATCTTCTTATGGTGAATGGCTTTTAGCAAAATTCTATTCACTCTACTTGTCTTCATTGGATAGTAGGTCAGAAGTCACAGGAGGATGGTGCCGGCTCAGAGATTTGCTCAGGTCAGCCTTTCTGGTGAGCTTTCCACAGAGAAGTTCTTCTCCAACTGTCCAGGTCTTCTCGCTTCCTCTGTCCTTTCTTCAGATCTCTCTCTCCTTCCTTCCCTTCCCCAGCTCAAGCCTCCAGCCTGATAAATCTGCCTATCTTCTTTCTCTGGCAGATGAAGTTTAAGCTCCTCTCTTACAAAGTCAAGTGACTTGCTCAAAGTTACACAGGTAGGAAGTGTCTGAGGCCACATTTGAACACAATACCTCCCATTTCTAGACCTTGCTCTCCATCTACTGAGTGACATAGCTACCTGCAATTACTTATCATTTTAAAGAAAGGCTCCATTTATTCTCCTGTTTTCTAGGATTTTTAATAAAAATGAGAATTACATTTTGTTAAGAACTTTTTCTGCATCTGTTGTGATAATCATATGATTTTTACTGTTTTGTTGTTGATATGGTCAATTACACTTATAATTTTCCTTGTATTCCTGGTATAAATCCTACATGATCACAGTATATGATTTTTTTGGATATGTAGATGTAATCTCTTTGTTAAAATTTTATGATTTATATTCTTCTTTTTCTGTTTTTGTTCTCCTTGGCATAGATATCAAAGCCATAATTGTGTCAATGAAGGAATTTGATAATCCTCTACCTCTTTTTTTAAAGTAGTTTACATAGTATTAGAATTAATTGTTCTTTGAATTTTGGGTAGAATTTATTTTAAAATCCATTTAGTACTGTGGACTTTTAAATTGGGAAGTTAATGGATTATTCAATTTCTTTTTTGAGGACAGAGGTAATTTAAGTATTCTATTTCCTCTTCTGTTAATCTGGGCAATCTATATTTTTATAAATAATCACAGGTCCCCCAGATGGCATACATTTGGGCAAAATAGCTTCTAATGATTGCTTTAATCTCATTTTCAGTGGCAGTATAATCACCCTTTTCACTTTTGGAATTGGCTTTGGAACTGGTCAGAGCACCTGGGGGAAAATCCTGGGCTCTTCCTTCCTTCTGTCTCAACTCACTCTCCTAATCTTTACATTCCACTGACTGACTCTCCTGCTTCATTCCAGCATTCTCAATTGTAGGAGCTTCTGCAGGACAAAGTCAGAGTCTAATATTCCAATGCATTTTTCCTCCATTACATAATTGGATTGCCTAACCTGATAAGGATCTGAAAGAGTAATTTTAATGAACATTTTGTTATTTTTATATATGTAGCAAGGGATTTCCCTTCATTCTTGGTGACAGGCACCTGCACTGGGAGTAACTGCCAAGAGCACTGGCTCTGTCCCTCCCTCTTAAACTTCTTGGGGATTTTGGAGCAATAGTCTATAGCAATTTACATTACCTGGAACTGCTGTTCCCTGGAAAGATGGAGATGAAAAGTCAAACGGAAAGGGTAAGAGTGGCTATTGAAACCCAGCAAGACTCAGACACACTAAGAAGGTTTATTTTCCAAATACTGGGTGAAAGTAAATGACTATGGACTCACCAAGAGTTCACCTGGAATGGAAAGGATATATCTAAACAGACAGGAAATGCCTCAGCACCAAGAATGGGTTGTAATACTTTCATCTGGAACTCCAGTGGATTCAGTCATCCCAAAGTTTAGTTTCTAGAAAACTAACACAAGTTACCAGAGAAAAGCCAACTAGCAAAGATCAGGGAAGCGTAGCTAAGGACTCCCATGGGGTAATAGGAACTTGTAGCACCTGCTGGAAGTGAGAGAGCTGGGAAGGATTAGGATCTCTACTGGGTTAGAGATCAGTACTAATAGAGGGTGGGTGCTAGTGAAAGAGCAGGAAGGTAGAACAACTGACAGAGAGGAGAAAACCTTTGGGTAATTCCCTTATATGGCTCCTAGCCAAGTAGATTGTAAGTTGTAGGAGAAGAGAAGAGAAGGGGGTTAGGGAGAGTAGTACATCAGAGGATGGAGGCCATGAATCTACCAATTGAGATACAAGTTCTTTTTGTCTTCTTTTCTGTATAAACAAAATTGTTCTGAATTTGGAGGTCTTCATAAGGCAACTTTTATATAAGAGGATTTGGTGGCATCCCTTGGCAAGTTTCAGATACCAAAGTTTCCAAATTCTACCTTCATGGAAGCAACAAGCCAGAAAAGCAAGAAATTTCCAAAGTATATCTGGAATCCTCATTTCAGGAGAGAGTACTTGACATTAGGATTACAGATAGATTAAAAAAAAAGCTCAAGTTAACTCAATGAATTGGCACAAGTATTAGGAGTTTAAAAAATGCTTTGCATCCTATTTCATTTTTTTTTCATCACTCACTAACTCACCAAGTCTGGACTAAGTTAGAAGGTAATGTGATATTTATCAAGTGGCAAAAAGAACATAGTGCATTTTGTAAATTTCTTTTTTTTTATTTTCTTGGAAAGATACTCACTAGAAACTATCTCAATGGAATGACATGATTTTTCCTGGTCTATTTTTCAGTCTTCTTACCTGGAAATTCACAATGTTAATATTAGAGAATGAAAAACAATTGCTATGTTTCAATGGGTCTGAGGGAAAATCCATATTGGGTTTTGACTTGTTATGCTGATACAATGAGTTGTAGAGAGAACACTGGATCCTGAGTAGCTGGAGAGAGATTGGCAGTGGGGCATAGTGAATAGGGAACTGAGTTTGGAATTAAGAAGACCTGGATTCACATCCTACCTTGGCCATTTACTAACATTATATATCCCAAGACAGGTCAAGCTTCTGTTTCTTTATAAAATGGGGATAATTATCCTTATACAAGTTATTCTAACAAATGAAACTATATACATATGCATATTTATATTTATAATATGTGAAATACTTTATAAAATTAAAAGATTAACTACCTGCTACACTATAAAAAGTAGGGAAAAAGCAGATTTCATTTAATTTATGTTTTTGTTCACTCATTTTCCATTTTATCTGATCTTTGTGACCCTTTTTAGGATTCTCTTGGCAAACATACTAGAGTGGGTTGCCATTCCCTTCTCCAGTTCATTGTATGGAAAAGAAAACTGAGGCAAATAGGTTTCAGTAACTTGCCCAGACTCACATGGCTAATAACTGTCTGTCTAAAGTCAGATTGGAATTCAGGAAGATGTCTTCCTGACTCCAGTTGTGGCCCTCTTTCAACTGTGTCACCTAATTGCCCTCACTTAACTTAAAAAAATTATAGAAGTTCCATCCATACTTAATAACATACATAACTGAGCCACAGATGAAAGATAGATTTTTCCTTGGGCTCATCATATGTGTTCCAAAGCCCTTGAATGAATGTGTAGCTGGTCCTGAGTGACCTCATATCTATATAGCAGTTGTGTTTCTATGAGGGATACCCTTCCAATGTGCATTAAGACCAATATTCCTTTGTGTGGGGCAAACTAGGAAACATCTTTACACAATCACTGTTGTAATTGCACATTCTTAGCTGGATTCTTTTCCAACTCTCCCACTCAGGGTCACATATCCAAACTAGGTTATGCAGCTGTGTGAGGGTGTAACCATTATTCTTTTGCATGAAGTGGGAGGAGGTCAGTGGTGTCTATTGTCTCTTCTCCCTGAATAAAGGGAGTGTTTGCAGAGATGCTACTTTTGTGACTTTCTTGTAGGATGTGTTATTTACTATATTGGGTGAAATAAAGTACTTCCTATTAGAGCAAGTATATTCTGAATAAAATGGCTCAGATCAATGTAATTTGCAATAAAATTTTTATATATTGTAATTAATATCCATGAAATAAAGTATTCTACTATTGCCATCCTTAGCAGTCCCATGGCTAACAACTGGTTTCTTCCAGCTTTTCTGAATGATGAAAGGGCATAGACAAATGGGCCACTTCTATTATATGATTCTTTCATTTACAAGAATGTTTGCAATCAGATATTAAATTGAGTGAGTAATTTCCTATAATGAATAGGACAGGACACTCAATGCAAAACTGTGGTCATGTAGATTGGATTAAAGAGGTAGCTTTCTTTTTCTTAAAAGAGAAAGGGAAGCCCTATCCAATCTGTAACTGACTCCTCTCTTAGAAAAGAGGAACCACTTCCATGGAATTTTCCCCCATCTCCCTTTTTGCTTCTCCTTTCTTCTCTTTCTCTTTTGTCTCTCTCTCTTCTTCTCTCCTCTCTCATAACATTCATCTCCTGGATTTCCCCCTTTTCATTTAACACAATTACTCAGGGTAGCAGAGCTTTCTCCTTCCTTCTGATGGACAGAAGAATAACCAATACTCCTCCTTTTCTTCTTTTCTAGTAATTAAAAAGTTTACCCAGCTTCATGACCAACTAGGTCAGGAGAAATCATCCATTGTCATTCCATTTTTAAGAATAATTTGCCAAGAAAAAAATTAAGGTGGTAAATAGAATTTTAGAAAAGTTAGATTTAGTAGACCTGAAACTGAATAGGAATAGAAAGGAATATAATTTTTTCTCATCAGTACACAGCACCTTCACAAAAATTGATGATATGATAGGACATAAAAGCTTCACAACCAAATGCAGGAAAACAGTAGTATTAAATAATTACTTTTCAGACCATCTTACAATAAAACTATACTCAATAAAGGAATGCAGAAAAAATCCTAAAAATTAATTGGGAAGTAAAAACTTTTCCTAAAGAATGATGGGGTCAAAGAATAAATCATAGAAACAATCAACAATTTCATTAAAGAGAAACCAGGAGGCAACATACCAAAAATTTTGGAATGTAGCCAAAGCTGTAATTAGGGAATATTTTATATCTCTAAATGTTTACATCAGTGAAATGGAGAAAGTGTAATTCAATGAATTGAGTATAAAACTAAAAAATTAGAAAAAGAACAAATTAGAAATCTCCAAACAATAATAGTTTGGGGTTTTTTTTTTTGCATTATTGTCAAGGGATTTATTTTTAATAGATAGAACATAGTTTTGATAGGTCTGTATATTTATATTGAAGTGAGCATCTCTGATAATAGTGTATAGCTTCCAAACTTAACAGTATTTATATGGTCAGTATTGGAATAATAATTTCTCATTAATTTTTTTTATTCTTAAGAACAAATGTGTCTCTTTTAGAGGGTTCATCTTCCTGATACTTTCATGGCTTAGAAAAATCATTGGAGTATTGAACTCCAACAAAATTGATTTCTAATCATGCTCAATAAAAACTGGTGGAGGAAGTATGGAATGTTTCTCTCATAGCCTCTAAACCCCTGCTGTTGTGTATTCCATTTGCTTTTCCTCCCTTTATAAAATGTACATTATTTAACATTATATTTAATATATTATTTTCCTTAAGCCAATTAAGGATATTATATGGGCTCTGCCTTTGTTTCCCTAGGCATTTAGTATGTACCTATAATATGACAGTAGGAAATAATGTTATACTTTCTATTGGAGCCTGATAAAATGTTAAAGATTTCTTTTGGATTTTACTACAGTGAATAGAAAGCTGGACTCAATGCCAGGTAAACCTGGGTCAAGTCCTGCCACTGATACATGGTGGTTTTGTGAGCCTGAGCAAGTCATTTAACCTCTCATTCATTTAGGTGACTCCCTAAAACTCTAAGAAGCAGAGAAGGTGGCTCTGTATAATGATAGAATATGTGCCATCACTTGAAAGTTTCCTATATCATTGAAACCACAGATCCAGGCCCGAACTTTATTCTTAGGCTTAGTGACCAGATGAACAATGGTTAGATAATATAATTTTCATGAATATTGTTCTTTATCAAGCCAATAATGCAACCATATGAAAAATTTTTTTCTTGATGTTATGAAAATTTTCCAATTACTTTATGTTGAATTTCTTTTGAATTATGGATAGAAAGCTTCAACATACTTAAGGAAGGACTTTATCCTCAGGGCACAGTTAATCTTGTTAGCTTCTATGAAAGATTCATCAAAGAGTACTTGTCACAATCCCTAAGAACATTATTGTGTTCCTTTTAACTCTAAATTATTTCTCAGTTTGCTTGCTTTTATTTATTTGGTCTTTTGGTCAGTTTGTGAGTAGAACTGACAGCCAGATCTAAAGTTCAGAGATGCTTATGTTATTGCTGTGCCCCTCTTTTGCCAGACTCTGTGGACAGAATCCCTGAACTAAAAATTCCCAATGGAAAATATTTATGCTGATTATAGTTCATGATAGGAAGAGTGGTACTATTTCTGAAGATTCTCTAGTTGCTATGGGTAGATGCTAATGGAATTTTGAAACTGCAGCTATATCCTCAGCTGTGGATATCTCCTTTGGAGCTCAAATTCCTTTGATGTTTTCACTTCAATGATAGATGAAAAAAATAATCTTTGCTATTTGTATTTGGGAGCACCATTGATGGATTTCTTTCTTGGTTATAAGCACCTGTTTCTCAATTCAAGTAATAATCTTTTGAAATCTGGAACAGTGCTGTGTTGTGGGTATAAATAAGATAAACTTTTACTTGATCTAAATATATTCATCTTTTCTTGGTATGTTATGCCCTGGTGCACTTAAAATATGGGTTAGTTATTGAGCAAATTAAAAGAAAGTTTTGGTTCTGCTTCTTAGCTTGCTGAATTTCTATTTTTACTCCCTTCCAGAAAGTCATTATGAATAAACACACTGTAGTAACAAGTTATAATAAATTTTATCATCAAGCATTTATTAAAGACCTACTCTATGTCAGGCAGTGTGGTAGGCATTGAGAAATAAAAAGACAAAAAAAATCCCTGCACTCAAGGATATTATATTCTTTTGCACATAAAAGTAAATATAAAGTAGAGAACCTGACCAGGCAAATGAGGAGAAATTTGGATTTGAAAAACTTCAGTTTAAGTCCTAGCTTTGCCACTAATTATCTATGTGATAATGATCAAATTGTTCAACTTTTCTGGTTTTCGGTTTTCTTAATAGTAAAATGAAGGCATCGGAATGGATGAACTCAAGAAACCTGTTACATCTGTGATCCTAAAAATACAAATTAATTCTGAGGGGTAGGGGTGGGTGGGAGGAGATGTTGGCATCTAGTGAGGATTAGAAAAATCCTCTTGTAGAGGAAGACACTTGATCTGAACTTTGAAGAAACAAGGCATTGTAAGAGGTCAGGTGAAGATATGCATGCATTCCAGGCTGAAGAGATAGCCTGAGCAAAATGTATGGCACTAGAAGGTGAATTGTTATATATGGAAAATAGTTGGTAGCCCATTTTGGCTGGAGATCATGAATATGTGAGAGGGGTTAATAAGCTTGGAAAGGTGGGCCAGGTCAAAATTGCAAGGGGCTTTAATTGCCAAAAATCAGAGTTTGTATTTTATAGCAGTGTTCTATCTCAGAGGAAATTGGGAGTTTTGTGAGCAAGGTAGTGACCTGAAGAGACTTATGCTTCACAGCTGTCAATTTGGCTGCTGTGGAAATGGTGGCATAAATTGCATTCATCTGTTCAAACTTTAAGTTATTGGCTAAGCTTTTTTTAAAAATTGGCCTACTTTAAGCTTATCTAATATCTTTGCAAAGAATAAACTGTAGGGGTCTATATGAAAGATCTAGCATACAAACTAGATCCTCCTAAGCAAATGCTTAATGAAACAATTCATCTGAATCTAGTAAATTATCATTTACTTTGGCTTCTCCTTTGTTTTCTATTCTTCTATCTACAAGTGACTTCAAAGAATGCAAGTATCTTCCCTTTCAGAAATATATGGAGTTCCTTCAGTATCAAAGATATTAAAAGAGGAGAATCAAAAGAAAGGAGGCCCCGTATAGTAAATGAGAGCCACTTCCTTATTAGAGGAACTTTGATTTGTAAGATTTTAAGAGATAAGCAGACTGGGAAGACTGGAGGATTCTGCTGGAATGGGAGAAGGGCAGGAAGGAGAGAGAATTCTGAAGGGAGGAGAGGAAGTAAGCTGATCTGGACAGTTGGAGAGAAACTTTTTTGTGGGAAGCCCATCAAGAAGGCTGATCCGAGCAGATCTCTGATCCTGTACCATCTTCCTGTGACTCCTGACCCAGTACCCCAAGAAGACAGCCAAGTGAAGAAGACTTTACTAAAAGCCATTCACTATTAGAATATTTCTCTAAAATCCCCTGAAGTCCTGAACTTGATATAGTAGCCAAGGCAGTCAGAAAGTCAGGGCTAGACAATCTGTGTGACTATGTCTTGTTGTGCTGTAACTGGAATGTACTCGGGATTACTAGAGAGCTGCTAGTAGGGAACACACCTGAGGTTGCTTAGTTATAATGGGGATAGATGTACTTTGAGAGAGAGAGAGGTGCTGCCACAGGTGAATGCACTGGGGTTTGCCTACTGATCACTATTTGAGGCTAATTGATCAATCTATTTCTTAACCTCCTCCTCCCCCCACTCCCAGATCCCACACACTCCTTCATCCCCTTCCCTTTTTCCAGCCTCTCTCTCCTAGTTTATTCTTGAAGCTTGTAGCTTCACCCCTTCCCTTCCGCGCCCCCCCCCCCCAGTGGACTATGAAGATACTCTTGTTTTCCTTCTCAGGTAAGGAGTTTATTGGGAAACAACAGGATAGAGAACTGAGGAAAGAGGGATGAGGGTTTCCCTAAACTATAAGGAGAATTTGAGGGATTGGGAAATCAGTCCAGTCACAACTGTGATAGAGGGACAGTTAGAGAGATGGATGGCAACTGTTTAATATCTTCTTTGCTTCTCTACAAAGACATCAAGGTCTCTCAGCCTAATTTCAGAACCCCCCCCCCCCTCAAGGGTCCTTCAGCTTGGGACAGAAGTGAATAATATTAGTTCTCAGCTGCTTCTCTCTTCATCCAGGCTTGCCTCCTTTCTTTGTCAGTCACCCTTAGAGAGAGAGAAGAAACCAAGTCCCTATTTCTCTCCCTGGCCAGCTTCAACTGCTACCTCCTCCTGGGAACCTTCCATTTGGAACCTTTTCCTTGATTGACAGACAGATCCCCAGCTTTGTTTCTTGCATGACCTGACTTGCAAGTCCTCTCTCTCTACATACCTTTTCCACAATCCCCCCTTTTATTCCATAAAAAAATGCAACTAGCATTTTTTCAATGATACTTACCTGTATAATAATTCTAATTATCTTTTTTAACCCTGTTCTATATTAAATATTCTCTTACCCCCCAAAATAACAAAATCCTAATTCATCCTAGTTATTCTATCTACCCAGATACTAAGCTAAGAATGGGTTATAGGAAAATGGTTTAGTTAAGGGAATTCACATGAACATAGCTTTTTACATCACAAATCATGTAACAATTTTCAAATCATCTCAACAATTCCACTAACCTTAAGAATATGCAAATATCCTATTTCCTAATGTCTATAAAGTCAGTAAGAAAAATTTCCTATCACTAAAAAATGCTAAACTACAATTATGATGCAATCTAACTTCTAAACTTCAGAACTTCTTTGTCTCTACTTTCTTAAGCCTTAAACAAATTCACTAGGCTATGTGAATTTTAAAATTACTCCACCCTAATCAGACTGTACTTTAGAAGATTTGATTTAGCTATTTCCTGATCAATAACAATACAGATACTTGGAATAACAGAATCGGTCTTGGGAAGTCCACATTTTCCCCACCTTTCTTAGTTTAACAAGATTAGGAATGTCTGCATCAAGCTCAAGATTTAATTATCTGAGGAAATGGCCTTCAACAGACCTGTGCAGAAAAAGTGGACAGACCCCTGGGCTGTTCTAAGTCAAGCTAAACTATCATTGGTACAGATGAGATGCCGAAAAGTGATGTAAAACTGTCTATATAAGGCACATCACTTCCTCTCTCCTACCCTTTTCCCTTGAAAGGTGACTCTGGCTGAGAGTGTGCTAGGTGTTTCTACTTCTTGGAGTGTTGGTGGTGAGTTTTGCCCTTGAGCTGATTCAGGTTCAGGAATCTTAGCTGAGCCCCTTTGGAAGTCAAGCTGATTCTTTCCTCCTTCACACTCAAAACCTTACTTTCTAGATCTCCTAATCTTCCTGCCCAGTATTAACCTATTCCTTCTTCCTTCTTCTTAATCTCCTCCACTCTATCAATTAAATCACCATAAAATTTCCAGCTGAGTTTGGGTGTTTCATTAGGATTTTGTAAATAAAATCTTTGGTGACCAAATATAATTATTACATTCAGTCTCAACCATAATTTTAACCTTAACAGCTATTACTATTGTTAGTGGTTAGACTATTAATAAATTACTCTAACATAGTTAGCAAGTTAGTCAATTAGTAAATACATGTGTCTATAGGATATACTTAGTACAGATTTACATATGTACATCATTCTAAATTTTTGTGCAAACTCATGCAGAAAATAAATATCTTTAACTGTTTGAATTTCCCACAGAAATTTCCATTAGTGTATTTTTTGATATGCAACTAGTTAATAGTAGTAGTCTCTCGGTAACTGAGGATGACGATTGTCTTTGTGAGTTTTCATCTATGGTGTATAGATGAGTGTGCACAAAGACACTTGTGCGTGAAGGAGATTTAAGTGGAAAAGTTGATGCACAGAGACAGTCCCACTCTCTCTGCATTGGAAGCCTGGGTCCATTGGCACAAAAAAAGTTACACCTGGAGACTTCCTCAGCTGCATTGGATGGCCATGTTGTCTTATGCATGTTGTATACTTACCCATTCCATGAAATATCTTACTACAGTGTAATTCAATGTAGGATGTGCATGCATATATATGATGTAACATGTATGACGCACTCTCAGATATCCTCACAATCAAAAGTTCCAAGATTTCAAAGTTCCAAAGTCCTTCCATGTCCATTCATGTTGCTTGTAGAACTCTTTCTTCCTCTCTGGTCCTTTGTCTGGTCCACATGCCAGTCGCCATCCAGAACACATGAACAAACCACTAACATGAATGCATGTAAGATTTTTACATGTGTGTGCAAGAAAGAGTGAAAAATTACTTTTGCATGGAAGTAAGATGGAATCTTCATGAATGCCAGAATTTATCAGTCATTCTTCATGTCTGCAAGTTGGGATAACATGTGATTTCTTCGTGCATGCAATTAAGCTGGACATATGTTTTACATGGATGGGTGTGAGCATTATGCATAAATAGTGATTTCAAGTTTGCTAAATTTTGTTTCATCTTTCATTAGAATATTCATCAGATGGTTACTTTAGTACTGTATCTTGGAGATAGAATATAGAAAAAATTTGTATTCATTTATAAAAACATTGTTTCAGTCCGTAACTATGGTTGGCCAGCAGAGACTTAGTATATAATATTATATAGATTCTTTGTGACTGCTACTCTTTCAAATGCAAGTGTTTCCTTTTGTTTTACTGGCTGTATTTCTTACTGGAACTGTACTTTGTATTTGATTCAGGGGTGCTATCCTTTCATTATTACAACATATGCAGGGCTCTCTTTTCTGTATTCTGGTGGCAAGTACTCTTATGTTCTTTTCTATAATTTCAGTAGGCTTTCATTCACAAGACTTTTGTCTTGATTTCTTCCTGGGCTATTCATGTTGCAGTTCATGACTAGGACTTTTTTTTTTTTCAGATGTCATCTGTATATGTATCTTCACTGATGACATGATCATATTGTTGTGTCTAATGAGGTTACTGAAACTCAGAAGTAATATCTTTATGGCATACCCTCTCTCTCTTCCTTCCCTCGGTAGAGCCTGTTTTAGGTTGAAGGTTGAGAGAGATGGATAACCTTTTTCTTTCAGGTCTCAATATATAACTTGATGTTAAAGCCTTTGATAATAAATCCAACCAATGTGAATCCATGCTTCTCTAGCATTCTAGATGTTTGTGTCTGTCCTAGTTATGAAGTTGAAACTTCATGCTACAAGTTTAGGACAGTTCAATATGTTGAATTACTGGTTCTTCTTTTGCCAGAATAACTTTTTTACAATGCTACTCCAAGATTAGTCTTCATTCACATAAGGTTTAGTGTAGAATGTTACCCTATGGAACTCCAACCAATCTTGGTGTCACTGTTACAGCACAAATGGTACTTGTCATGTGTTTGACCCACCAGACTTTGGGAGAAGGGGTTCAGTCATTTTAGGGACTCCTTACTACCTCTTTCCTATTGCCTCATTCCTGAATTCATCTGCCCTATCCTTTATTGTTGTTCCCTTAGAAATAAACCATTTTCATAAGAGCAAGAAACTGACTCCATAATACTTAGGAAGAATGACTTGGGGTTGGGGGGAGGGAAGTTACATTCCTCTCCCCAGAAAGGAAGAAGTTGTCTGTGTCAAATGAAATCAGCCAAGTCTCTGAAGGAACAGAAGTTAAGGATCTTGAAGGCAGTCAGAGTGGGGTTAGCCAGGAAGAGTTGAGAAGGAAGACAATCCAGCCCCCCCCTCTCTATGTGACTCAACTCCATCTTTATCTCACTCTGGTCCTGATCCATCAGGAAGGGAAGACTCCATTCTCCCTCTGCCCTTTTATTACAGTACATAAGAACTAATGTTATAATTGTCACATTTTAACCAAAATGGGTGGAAGATGACTGAAGATTATGTTCTTGTCTCATTTAACCAAGTCTGCCCATTTAGTGAATGACCTTTCATTTTTGCTCTTCTAATAAATAAACCAAGTGAAAACCACCAGATCCACTTTAGTTTCATTTGTCATTTTGATAACTATGAAATCAATTTGATTTTCATATTATAGTACCATATTTCATAATTCTATGAAGAAATAAGTGTCACAAAAGACTTAATGTCTTTAGCTATTAAAATTGCTTACCTTTAGCTAAAGAATAGCAAAACATACAAAGTTTTAATAGCTCCAAATTGCACTGTTCTTTTGAACATTCTGTCTAGGTTATGTGAACTTTGCCATGTCTCTGTTTTAAGAGATGTCATATGTAAAAAAAAAAAAGATTTTTAAAGACTGCAAAAAGTTTTATTTCTATGAAAAAGAAATTGTTTAACAAAGCAATACCCAATTTTGTTGCTCCAGGTTGAGTGAATGTGGCAAGAATAGATCTTTTCCTTCAGATGAATAATCCCAGCAACTATTAACTTTAGTGGAAGCCAGAACTGGACAACAGTCCAATTGGTCCTCAGAACTGTGTAGGCAGCAGGGAGAAATTCTCTTTGGATACTTAATAAATGGTCATTGAATTCAGCAGAATTAGTAAGATTCCAGAAATGAACAAAACAAAACAATTACACCACAATACAACATTTCATATTCTTTTAAGTTCACATAAACTTTGTCAGGAAAAGACAGCATACAATTGCAAAATTAGGAAACCAAAGAATTTTGAATTCAGTTAGGCAAATGTCCTTTAAATCATATAGTTGCTACTATTTGCCTCATTGTTTAAAGAAATTTGTTTGCTAATGCCTAATATTTGAAGTATTCTAAAAACATCCAGTGATATTTTTCAATTCTCAAGAATGGACAAAGTATTGGAAGGCATGGAGGAGCCTTAGTGAAAGAATACTAATATATTTAGCTTCTCAAAGTGACAGCAGTTCTAGACCTTATAAAATAAGATTATTGAGTAGAAAATAAAAAAAATGAGGTCAAGAACATTTCTCCATTGCAATAACTGATATTCTAGAATGAACAAACTTACAGTCCAAGGATGGCAAAATGAATGAAGATATGAGAGCTTTGTTAAGAAGCTAATTTTAGCTGATAATAGGGCAATTGAAATAATTTTGCTAGCATAATAAAAGGGAATGAATTAGTAAATTCATCAAGCAGAAGCTAGTAGAAGATCAGAAATTAAAACAGACAAATAGAAGGAATGGTCAGGAGAAAAGACTATAAAAGGCCTCACAAGGAAATCAGGAAAAGCCTTTGTAACTAGGAAAAATTAAGAAAACTTTCAATCTTAGTCTAGAACAAAAAGTACTTAGAGAAGATAGAAATAGGCCTTTGTTTACAGCACAAAATGTATATCACAGAAAAAGATAAAAATAGAATATGATAAGTTGTCAGCAACTGAATAGTGTCTATGGAAAAATAATTCAAATATATTTATCCATCTTACTTCCATATAAATGTAAAGCAACAAGAAGACCTTTTATCTGTTATGGTGGGTGAACCCACAATGACAGTTAAAAAGATTGAAAATATTGGAAATCTAGAAAACAATATAATATTCTGTTCTATATTAGTTCTCAACATCAGTGCATTTTATAATACCCACATGACTTGCCCATGATCAGGGGAAGAGTTAGTATTCAAAGCCAGGTCTTCTGACTCTAAATCTATTTCATTTTTTTATTTAATCTTTTTCAATGAACAGAAGTTTGTTTTTTTCTTCCTTCTACATTTTCCTCCCACTGAAAATGGAAAAAATAAAACCTTATAAAAAATTGCATGGTGTTCAATTAATGGTTGAATTGAATATATTTAATTGGTTGCCAGGGATTTAATTACTAAATCCCCAAAATGAATTACTAAAGTCAAAATGGAATTTATGGTAGTTTATTTTATAATAGAGCGAAAATATTAAGACAGAGAGAAAGAGAAAAATAAGGGGGGGGGGGGAGAGAGAGAGCTCTGGCTTCCTTTGAGACAGCTAGGCATTCTTAGGCCCCAGTCAGGGGAAAGGAGTCTCAAGACGATGGGCCTTTTCTGGAGGCTGCTGCCTCCAGGAAAGGCCAAGGAAAGGAAGTCAGCCTTTATACTTACCACATGTCAGTTTAATCAGCAGATTCTTTATCAGTCTCAACTCCAGTAGAACTGCTTCTTACAGGAGGCTCCACTCCAAGTGTGTCTCTTTCAAACTCCCAGAAGAACCTCATTCAGGCCCTTGTCTCTTTCTTTTAAAGACCTTTTTTCTTGCGTCACTTCCCCTAATTCCATGACTACCAATCACAGTTGACACTCTGCTCTAGAACTGCCCAGAAGGCAGTTAGTTGATTCTAATTAGTTACCTACTATGACAGATGTGGGTCACAGACCTACCACTTAATGATTAAGTGGGATATTTACACCTTTAAAGATAAGATCTAACATGGGCAGATGACTCAACTTTAAGTATTGTGTTTGCATTTTTGGGGATTAAATCTAAAAATAAAGCTTCCTCAGAGGGGAGAGAAGCTTTAAGGTAGAAAGATAGAGACAGAATAGAAGTTTAGCTACCACCAGGGGGGTGACGGAGTCAAATTAGAGATATGAGGTGGCAGGAATGAGTCTTTATTAATTTTCCATGAGCCACAGCCAAGCTTTGATCAAAGGACCCTTCCGAAGGCTTTTACCAGTCCAGAGATCCACATTTAATACCACACAGGTTGGAGAGATGAAAGAGAGATAGAGAAGGTTTAAAGATGGAGCTTGGCCAGAGGCCAAGCTCCTGCCAGGACAGCCATCACCTAGCCTGAAAGAGAGAGAGAGAGAGGCAGAGCTTGCTGGGCTAAATACAATCTTTGATATGCAAATATCCACAGTATATAGGGATGATTCTCATTGGTTAATGACAAGGTATAGGTGTGGTTTCTCTTAACCAGGTGAGCACAAAGAAATCTGTGTTCCCGCTTAACCTGGGGGAAGCTGGGGTCAAGGGTCAGAGGCTTTCCCAGCCATGTGCAATACTGAGCATGCTCAACACTGAGCATGCTCTCTTCTAAGGCAATCTGTACATACCAACTGTTCCCCTTGCCCATAGCTAGGGGTGGACTGCTACAAAAAAATAGACAGGGGATTACAATTTAATCTTCACCATCAAGGAAGAGCTAAGTACTTCCATTGTTACAATCAGGGGAGAGCCAAATCCCATCTTCACAATGGTCAAACAAAACAAAACAAAATTCAGAGTTAACCACATGCAAAAAATTATGTCTCAATATACACTGAATTCAATCAGTTCTCTTTTGGGAGGTAGGTAACACTGTGGGCCCTTTAGAATCATGGCTGACCATCACATTGATCCATATTTTTAAGTCTTTCAAAATTATTTTTGTTTACAATGTTGTTATTATGCAAATTATTTTATTGGTACTGCTATTCTGCATTAATTCATACAGGTCTGCTCCAGTTTCTCTGAAAATGCCCCCTTTATCATGTCTTCCCATATACCATAAGTTGTTCAGCCACTCTCCAGTTTATGGGACTCCATAGTTTCTAGTTCTTTGCAATTACGACATGGCCAACTCTAAATATTTTTGTACATGAGTCCTTTTCCTCTTTCTTTGATAATTTTGAGCTAAAGATAAACTGGACTTAGACCTCTACGAGGAGCCCAGCAAAAAGACAACACCATGCCTATGGGAATTAATTCCCCAAATAGGAGAAAAAGACTTCTTGCAAACAGAATCTTAGTCACCACTTTGCAACATATACTTTTAAAGTTTGAATTCACTTTTCCCCAGACTCTGCATGTATTGTGGAAAAATACATTACGAACTTTTGGAGAAGTTTTAAACCAACTGCTCTTACTGTACCTTCTTAGTAAATATTCTTTTCTAAAAGCTGCATAAGGCTGTCTTGTAACACCGACCAAGGAGTCTAACATGCGCGCGAGTCAGGGGCTCGCTCGAAAGCCACCCGTGGCGCAATGAAAGTGAAGGCCCGCACCCGCCGGCCGAGGTGGGATCCCGAGGCCTCGGTCCTTCTTCCCGTACTGCCTAGGGCGCACCACCGGCCCGTCTCGCCCGCCCCGCTGGGGAGGTGGAGCATGAGCGTGTGTGTTAGGACCTGAAAGATGGTGAATTATGCCTGGGCAGGGTGAAGCCAGAGGAAACTCTGGTGGAGATCCATAGAAGTCCTGACGTGCAAATCGGTCATCCGACCTGGGTATAGGGGCGAAAGACTAATGGAACCATCTAGTAGCTGGTTCCCTCCGAAGTTTCCCTCAGGATGGCTGATTTCTAACTGACGATCTTGGTGGGGGAAGCACAATAGTGTGGGCTCAAACTAATAGCATTAAAGAATCACTCCTGACTCCAGGATCTTGGAAGGGTTATGTAGTCATCCTAGCTTTGGGAGTAGGAATGGAGTGTGGAGAGGGATCTTCAGAATTTTTATGGACCAAATAATTTTATATATATTGGCTTTAACTACGTAAAATAAAAAGACAAAATAATTACAAAACTAGTGGTTGAGAGGCTCAGTTATCTCCTAAGTAGTCAATTTCTTTGTATAGGGACAAAATAAGGAAATGCTGCCTCTCTGAAAAAAATCTTGAAAATATTGGTTACTTTTCTTCTTTATTCTGTTTTCATAAATTCTGATGGTCTTCATTTGATACTCTCATACTGAGAAAGACTTAAGAGATTTCTGCAAGTCTCAAGCAGCTTGGGTTTCTTGCCAGTTTTTCAAATAGCACTTAATGGTATATTTTGATAACTTTAAGAAAAATGTAAAGAAAATTGATTCTTTTATGTTATGCATTTATGGATCAGGAAGGTGCATAAACAATGGTGATATTGAATATGTTGCAAAGGGTAGAGGAATTCAAGGGTATGTGAAAAGAACACCAGATTCAGAATTAAAGTCAAGCTAAAGAAATAGGTCAAATCAAAATTTATACAAAAGTTGGATGAGAAAATTATTTTCCCTCAAAACAGTTTTGATACCTTGGATGTATTGTTTTGGAATCTTGCCTGGAAAAATAGAAGTATAATTAGTGGCAAACACCTCCAACATTTGCTTTCATAAATGATTGTGTCTGAAAAAACTGGCAGCTACTGAGGGTATTTGAGTTGCTTGGCTTAGAGATAAACCTTGATAAGAACAAGTGGATGCAAAATGAATATTGCCTAAATAATATAGTTATATATAGAACATGAATCCCGGGGAAATTATAGAATACATACATGAATGTAGTTAGCTATTTGGGCAAAAGATGGCTTTTTGGATTTAGACATTCTTCAAAACTTATTTCTTTTCTTTTTCACAGCAAATTGAGACTTTATTTTAATCTTTAAAAAATTAATTAAAAATATTTTTTCCATGGTTAAATGATTCATGTTCTTTCCCTCTCCTCTTCCTTCTCCCCTTCCTGAGCTGACAAGCAATTCCACT
This sequence comes from Monodelphis domestica, assembly GCF_027887165.1. Lineage (NCBI taxonomy): Eukaryota > Metazoa > Chordata > Mammalia > Didelphimorphia > Didelphidae > Monodelphis > Monodelphis domestica. Next base: position 203,483,313 of record NC_077230.1, read on the forward strand.
GGGTTAAACATGTATTATTGTTTAAAACCTAAATTATTAATATTTATAATAGAGTGATTATTTAAAAGTCAAAATCCCCAATCATATATCCATCAAACCATGAGATCTGATCATATGTTTTTCTTCTGTGTTTCTACTCCCACAGTTCTTTCTCTGGATGTGGACAGCATTCTTTCCCATAAGTCCCTCAGAATTGTCCTGGATCATTGCATTGCTACTAGTAAAGAAGTCCATTACATTAGATTGTGCCACAGTATATCAATCTCTGTGTTGTGACGGGTTAATTTTGGAGATAGGAGTTTGAACAAAAGTCAGGAGAGCAGTTTCTTAAATACAATATGTTTTGTTTATTTTTAGGAAAATCCGGATAGGAAATAGAAAGGAGGAAAGTGAGAATAATCTTATAATAGTGTGATATGGAAATCACTTTAAAAGACTGATATATATTAATTTAAGGTCGCCAAGGAATTCAGCTATGTAATTCCTAAATGAAAACTCAAATCAGCAGTCAACCTTTTATGGAGTTTAATTACAAACAGGAGGAAGAAAAGTATTAAAGGGAAAGAGAGAGAGAGAGAGAAAAGGGGGAGAAGGGAATAGGGCTTAAATACCCACTCTGCTTAGGCTGGGCCAAAGGCCCAAGGCCTTGGATAGCTGGGGCAAAGAAACAAGATCAGTCCCTATCACTCACGTGACCAAAATGGAGACACAGTCTGAGGGCCTCCACTCCAAGCACCAGGCTCCAGCAACCTCCTCTCCTCCACACAGGAAATCCCCAGAACTCCTCAGCTGTCCTCTACCTCACTTCCTGTGTCTCACCTGTGCCAATGGTGGCTCTAGCTTCACCCAGGACCGCCCAGAGAGCTGTCCCCTTTGCACATGTCTGTTGAAGGCCATATTCTCAAATAATTAAATCTTGAGCCTTTCTCTGCAGCCCTTCCTAAATCCTGTTACCCTGAGTAGGGTGGAGATTGTAGTTTCCAAGACTTGATTCTGTCATTCCAAGTATCTCTATTGTTATTGATCAGGAAATAGCTAAATCCTATCTTCTAAAGAATGGTCTGAATAGGGTTGAGTAGTTTTGAAATTCACAATAGCCTATACCTAAGATCTCAATCCTAACTAAAATTTTCTAAAAAGCCCTAAATCTATCTGCCTTCAAGGCTCTGACCTAACTTTTCTACTCTGACTATCTAATAATTTACCCACTATCTAGCTACATTTCTCTGACTCCTTACAGTCCCAGAGAGAGCAAGCCACACACTCCTCTCCCCAGGTAACCGACAGACAAAAATCCCCTTTTCCAACTACCCCCTATTACTGACTAACTCTCAGCCACACCCTTTTAACTGTCACCAACTGACAGTTTGCACAGCAGGGGTGCTCTGACTCAGAAATATTTTTTTCTCCCTTTCCTCTTAAATAGAAAAAAGGAAAAAATTAAGAAAAAGTCTCTTAATATACCCCCCCCCCCATATCTGTTGGGAGACCAGTCTCCCCAATAGATTTTTCAAATAAAACTATTGTGAAGATCGGATTAACTCTCCCCTGTCCATTTTTAGATTAATTCACCAGAAGCATATATACCCCACTTACACTTGAGTGGGGGAAGTATATAGCCCACGTGTGCTGAAAGTAGGTGACAAATCAGAAACAACTGACTGCCCCTTGGGCAATCCTAATCAAGTTTATAGACTATAGTTGGTCCATGTAAAGTAAAGGAATTCACAGAAAGTGACACAAATAAGCATCTTTAAAAGGAGCTATAACTTCCTGTGAGGGGCACTTCTTTGTTCTTCAGAGTTCCGAGTTTGAGTGGGATGCTGGTGAAAGGATCTGCTGACTGGACCTGAGACTCTTGACTTGGTGAGTCTGTCCTTGAATCTCTCCCTTTGAACTACTATGTGGGTGAGTGAAAAAGCTGACTCCCTTCCCTGGCTTGTTCTGGAGGTACTAGCCTTTGGAGAGGCCCCTTGTCTTGAAGGAGGCCTCATGGCTAAAACCTTTGTTTAATTTACCTCTGGACCCTCTTTTTTGCGCCTCAGTCTTTGAACTTCAAGGCCACATGAGGGTACATCAAGAGATGATAATGCACAAAGACAATTGTCATTCTCGGTCACCGAGAGACTACCACTGATGCCCCTAGAAGACAATTATATAATGTATTCCCTACTTTGAGTGTTACATATGGTTCAGTGCTATCTAGGGAAGAATGGACTGGGATGACTAGTGAAATTATATCAGTATCTGGAAAATCAAATGTTTCACTATTTGATTCCAGAGTCCTTTCTCCCCTGGAAAACCTTCATAAAGGACCATGTGTACCCCTCTGAGATTCCTCTCATTAAGGAGGATTTACATTTTGGCTGGTACATGGATATGGCTCATTATGGATATATTTTAACAAGTCATTTGCTTCAGTTTGGTTATTGTTTCTATCCTTCCCATAATTTCCAACATTGTTATTTTGGAAATTGTTTCTGCTATTATTATTTCTAGGGCAGTTGTTGTTCCTAGAATAGTTATTCCTAAAAGTTCCCATGATTATTTTTAAAATTGCTAAATATTTGATTCTAGCATCTTCAATTTATCATCAGCTGTTCCTTTTTCCTGCACAAGTAACAAGTCTTTGGCTTGAATATTCTCTTTGGGTTGTATATTCTCAAACTGGAGCCATAGCCAATCCAAAATTTGCATCTCCTTTTTCAAGCATTTGAATTTTTCCATTTAAAACTTTTATCTCCTTTCTTAATGCATCCATCAAATCACTGTAATCAGCATCTTTCATTTCATGCCCATTATAAACATAAACTGCCACTCTCCTTAATTTATCAAAGTCCATATTCATCTAGTTAGGGCAACTGGTTTTGAAATAGTCCTGACTACTTTGCAACAATTTTTTACAAACTGCCTTCTCACTTGTCTCATGCCTCTTTTTTATATTAAGTCAATGTCTATGTATCTTTCTTCCAGTTCTATAAGTTTGTCCATGAACTGAGAAGAATTTTCTACTGTCTCTTGCTTCAAATTTTCAAATTTTGTCCAAGTACCAGATCTATCTGAACATGTTCTCATTGCATTCTGAACTGCCTCCCTAGCATGATACAATCTCTCAAAGTCCTTTTCATCATTAACGTCCCAGTGAGGGTCATTCTCAGGCCAGCTAACTTCACCCCACTCCTTATTGGTAAGCTTGATAACTATCCTTTTCCCTTTTAGTTAGTAACTCATCTAGAAGATATTAAAAATCAATCCAGGTTCAATCAAATTGCCTGCATATCTTCTCTAGCTTTTTTTTTTTTAATCACATCTGTGGGCACCTCCTCAAAAGAAGACATGTTGCATTTAAATTCCTCCATATTATGAGGTGTAAATGATTTGTGGTGCCTAATATTTACAAATGCTGTCTTTTTTGGATTGAAAGTTGGTATTTCCCTTAAAGGGAATAGGTTAGGGTTTGTATCTTCTTTCTTTGGGGATTTTTTTTCAGCCTTGGTGGGAGAATTAGAAACAGTAGGAGAGTTAGAGCCAAGTGAGAGATAGTTTCATTTTGTTGCATAATAGTTTCAGTTAATTGTGAGATACTGTCTTCAACTTCAGAGATAGTTTCAGGTTGGTGGGCAATAGTTGTGGTCAACTAAGAGATTCAATCCTCAAGATATGCAACTCTAGTCTCCATTAATCTCTCTTTTAGTTGTTTCCTTTTCTTAATAAAGATTAATCTAAATACAGATAGTACCATTGAAACAATGTGGACAGCACAAATACTCTAGACAATAAAAAACTGTGAGATTTAAAATCTCAGTGAAGGTCCCAGGTATTGGGAGTTGTCTGAGGTAACTTGGCACCACCTCCTTCACCTTCCTATCTGTACCATGATATCAAGGACCATGGTTACACTCCTATCCTTTTTCTAATATTGTAAATAACAGAAGATCAATAGATTAATCAAATTCCTAGCTGGTTTGCCAGGCTGTGAAGGGTTGAATTTTGGGGGTAGGAGTTTGAACAAAAGTAAGGAGAGCAGTTTCTTAAACACAAAATGCTTTGTTTATTATTAGGAAAATACAGATAGGAAATAGAAAAGAGGAAAGTGAGAGTAATCTTATAATAGCTTATAAATATACCTAAGATCCCATTCCTAACTAAAATTTTCTAAAAAGCCCTTAATCTATCTGCCTTCAAGGCTCTGGTCTATCTTTTCTACTCTGACTATCTAATAATTTACCCACTATCTAGTTACCTATCTACCCAAGATAATCAATAATCAATAAGGCTGTTAAGGCCTTAAATCCATTTCTCTGACTCCTCACAGTTCCAGAGAGAGCAAAGCACACACTCCTTTCCCCAGGGGACTCAGAGACAAAAGCCTCCTTTCCAACTGCCTGCTGTAATTGACTCTCAGCCACACCCCTTTAGCTGTCACCAACTGACAGTTTGCACAGCTGGGGTCCCCTTACTCAGAAATCTTTTTGCTCCCTTTCCTCTTAAATATAAAAAAAGGAGAAATTAAGAAAAACTATCTTAACAGTGTACAATGTTCTCCTGGTTCTGCTCATTTCACTCTGCATCAATTCCTGGTGGTTTTTCTAGTTCACTTGGTATCTGATGGTGATGGAATACTGTTGTGCTAAAAGGAATGATGAACTGGAGATATTCCATGTGAATTCCAAAACTTAATTTCACCTGGCACTAAGAAATAAATAATTTGCTCTTATTACTTGACTCACTGACACCAACCAATAAGTCACTCAACAGCATCATCAAGCTCTTACTATGTGACATGTATTCTACTAAGTGTTAGAAATATAAAGTTAAAAACAAAAACAATAAAGTATAACCAAAATATTTCACTCAGGGTTTATATGGTACAAATGAAATAGCCACATATGACATGATCTTTTTTTCCATTTCAATAAATTTCTTTGACTTGTATTCAAAACAATTTCACTTTAAACCAAATTTTCTCTTTAGCAAATGGTATTACGATGTATTTCTGTGTATTTAAATATTTATTTACATGTTAAAAATTTAAATGACATCTAAAATATTTAAAATTCATTTAAATGTTAATAACAGTTGACTTTCATGAAATGCTTTAAGATTTGCAAAATGTATTTCCATATACAAACTCACTTGATCTTTTTGGAATTATAAACTCCAAAGGCAGATATAAATGTATCTAGTGTCCTTGACTTTGCAGGCAGTAAATAATAAATTTATTTTAAAATAGTTTGTTTTTACTTCTTTTAGCCACTTAATCTCTTTACATAATGTCAACTATTCTCTAGCCCTCATTTATTTGGTAATAGCATAAAATATTGCTGTTGAAGAGTCACTGAGTATTTCAAGAGTAAAATGGTATTAGCAAAAAACTGCAAAACAAGGAAATTAAGTGACTTATCTGAGGTTACATGGGGTAGTCTCTGAATGATCTCTGAATTTAACTATCAGAGAGCAGTTCCTCTACTGTAAACAAATATCTTTGCCTTCTGTTGAAATGAATTCATTATTAGGCAAAAAGATGAAATTTTATGGAAAGGACATTTCCCTTAAAAGATAAACCAATTCCTAGATATTTTTGTTTCCTTATTTTTACTAATCCACTTAATATCCGCATCTTTTCTTTAGAAATAATATCTAAACTGAAATGGATGTTGAAAGGCTCTGTGGAATTAGAATTGTTCTATTTTGTTTACTTTCAGAATCACAGTAATGACAGTTTCTATTCACTCTCTGCACAATTCTGAGAACCGAATTGTCCTTTCACCTGAATATTGCTTTTAGTAAATAGTTGCTGAGAACATTCATTACAGGGAAAACCTATTTCTGTCATTTGTATTGGAAACCTCCTGTAGTCTCTTGAGCTCTTTCACACTAAAGTGAGTGGTATTTGTTTATGGAATGAAGGTTAAATATGCTCAACCCTCCTACCTAGAGCAACTATTCAATAACCTTCATTTCCAGAAGGAACTACTGTGAAAAGTCTAAACATTTCTAGAAAATGCATTTTAAGGGTTTAGGGTCCTCCAAACATCAGAGACAACTTGGTATGTATGTGAGTGGCAGGGAAAGCCCATTGAAGTCAGGGAGCCTTCGTTTCAATTTCAGTCCTGTCACTTAAGTCATAACCTCATTGGCCTTTAATTTTTAATCTGTAAAATGAGTATAATTATTATTGTACTATCTACCTCATTGAGAGGTCAACTATGGAAATATAAATCAATAAGTTTTGCAATTGTAAAATGTTATTTCCATATCATGTATTTAAACAATTACTGTGATTAATAAATTATCAGTAAGCTCACCTCACACGTCTCATCAGGACATACTTACGGATTTCTCCTCTAACATTATAAGATTTGCCATCTTCTATAATGAGGCATCAGGGAGGATTCTGCAGATGCTGACTATAAGAGTACTACATATTTATATTATGGCACATAGTACCCTTCTTCCTCCTACATATATGAATATATACTTTATTTTCTAATATTTATCAATGGTAAAAATGGACACATCTCCATCCTGTTTGTAATGGAGGTGGGAGGATTGAAGAATCTGGCTCAATTTCATCGTCTAAGCTTAGAAGGAAACAGATTTCTTCCTCCTTAATTAAGCACCTGCTTTTGAAAGGGGCTTATGAGGAAGCTGCATTTATTATCAGCAAATCTGTTGTAAGGGGAACTTTAATAAATTGTTACAAATTGGTTTTCATATAGAAGCTTGTCTTTTTATCCTTTTGTATACTAAATCTCATAAATGAAGTGAATTGAAAGGGGGATATTCCCTTCACTCCCTATGAAGGAAAAGCTATTGAATCCACCAGGTCTGGCCCCAAGCCCCTAAGGCCACAAGTTGGCTCTATCCTTTCAGGGCAGACATAGTTTTGACTATCCAAGGACAGGGGAAAGTAGAGAGAAAATCCTGATTTGCCAAGGTTGGGGTGCATGGAGACACACCAGAACTGACAGTACTGAGGAGGAGGATTAGGAGGAGGTAGAGGAGGAGAAGAGCAGCAACAGAGTCTATATAAAAAAAAATGGAATCCTGGGTGTCTTTGCTGGGATAGAGTGTCTGTTGGGCCAAAATATCATGCTGTGTTTGTATCGCCATGTCTGGACTTGCTCTGCTTTTGGCATCTATCCCAGGAAGGCTTTCCCTTTCACCAACACTTCTCTCCTTCCATATACACTAGATTCCATTCACCTAGGTTTAGCTTTGAACAGTCTCTCATTTTACCTAATTCATATGATCCTGAATATTAAGTTCAGTTTTCCAGATGGAATAATATTTTGTGTCCTAAAAGAACTATGATAAGTTCTTTTATGGGATGAATGATAATTCCTTAATTTGTCCTTATTCAAAATCTGTGGTTTATATCTCGAGTTTATTTAAAGTAGGTGATATCTATAAATGACAGGAATTCCAACACTAAGAAGTTATCCCTGAGCATTAACCCTTGTAATCTCTAGGATATTTTTTTCTGTTGAAATGCAAAAACTGTGGGTAAAAGAACACATTAATCCATTATGAGATGTTCACACCCTAGTAATGGTTATAAGAGAACTTTCTGGATAAGGATAAGTCACTGAGTATAGGATCTGGAAGGAATGGGACACATCATAAGGAAAGGGATATACTTTGGAAGATAGGGATATAATTATTTGTCATAACTGACAGTAACTGACATTTATATAAAATCTAAATGTAGCAAAATATTTTATTAAAATTATCTTTTTTTTGGCATTTCTGGAGTACCCATAGGATAAGGCTGACAGTGGGCAGTCAATATAATTAAGATAACAATTCTACCTAAGCTAATCTACTTACTCAATGCCATCCCAATTAAATTTCCAAAAAAATCTTATTGAATAGAAAAAAGCAAAATTCATTTGGAAGAAAAAAAAAGACAAGAATGTCACAGAAATTAATGAAAAAATGTAAAGAAAGTAGGTTTAGCAGTACCCTATTTTAAATAGTATTATAAAGCAGTAATTATCAAAACTATCTTGTACTGGCTAGAACAGACATACAAGAAGTTTATTAACTTTATCTCTGACAAAAGTAAAGACCCAAGTTTTTGAGATAAGAATTTACTATTTGGTAGATATTGTTCAGAAAACTATAACACTGTCTGGCAGAAACTAGGTGTGGGCCAGTATCTTACTAAGATAAGATCAAAATGGATACATGACCGAGACATAAAGGTAGATATCATAGACAATTAGAAGACTAGGGAACACATTAACTATCAGATTTAAGGATAGGAGATTAGTTTATGAATAAACAAGAGATAAAAATCATTTTGACACAGAAAACAGGTGATTTTGATTATATCAAATTTAAAGGTTTAATACAGATAAAACCAATATGGCCAAGATTGGAAGGAAATCATATGTAGCATGTGATTGTGCCTGAATAACTACTGTGCCACAAGAAATTTTGAGCAAGTTAATTTTAAAATATGGAAAGACCTACATGAAACTATGAAGAGTGAAAGGAATAGAACCAAGAGAACTTCATATCCAGCAACAGAACATGTTACGGGCTCCCTCCTGACAAGAAAGGCCTGGATATACATTGGGGACCTCTCACTTCTCTGATTCACTGACACATCCAAGAAGAAACTGAGAATACTAGTACCTGATATTACTTCTACTTCCTTTTATAGTCTTAGACACACAAATTAAGTAAAGAGGCATTCATTGTGCAAAAGGCTTGGCATAAAAAGAGATTAAAAACATACCTTGCCCTCAAGGAGTTTATACTTTTAGGGAGAAGAAAACATTTTGTGGAAGGAGTTTCCAAAATTAAGCAAAAATATTTGATACAGTGACTCTTGACAAGTTCTGCAACGTTGTATATATAAAATATTCTGCCCCATAGTTGACTAGTTTTTTGTTGAGAGGAAACCAACCATCATTTTCTGAGATGAACATTATTATTACATTTACTCAAGGTCCAGTTTCCTTTGGGAGTTCTATCAAAGGATTTTATTTCATTTTATAATATATATTTTTAAATTTTGTTAAATTTTCCACTCTGCTTCTCATTTTTAAAGCATAAAAGGATTTCATTACAATCATATACCACAATTTCTTCAGTCATTCCTTAGTTGATGGGCATTCTTGGAATTTACAATTCTTTGCCAACACAGAAAGAGCTTTTATAAATATTTTTTAATACAAATAAGTCCTGTGAAAGGATTTTAAAGAAAGACATTTAGAGATCCTAAAAGCATAGGGACATGGGGTAAAAAAATATAAAAAAGAAATAAACTAGAATTATTTCTAAGGTGTAATCCATTTCTTTGTCAATCAAATAGAAAAGGTAGTAGCTATGGAATCAGAGGAAACTGGGTTCAAATCTCTTGTTTCACATGAACTATGTAGCCTTTGCCAAGTAGTTTACTTAGTTTTCTAATTTGTAAGATGAAGGGATTGGACTAAATGGCCTGAAAAGTCTCCTCTCTCTTGAGCTGTTTTTATAATAAAGATTTCAATGACTATTATAGTTATATTCAAGGCATATTAGCAAGCATTTATTAAGAAAAAATAGTGTCAGGCACTGTTTTCCTGATTGATGAATTTTTGATAACATTATCGAAAATTCTCTTGTATTATAATGGCTAAAAAGGAGTTAACAGATAGATCCCCTTTCCTGCAGGGGACGGGGTGGAACCTAAAAAGAAGAGAAAGAAACCAAATGCCATGTAGTATGTTAAATTATATTTGTTTCTGGAGAAAATTTAAAAAATGACTCAATTTCCCCTATTTTGCAGGGGTGACATCTTTGGATATGAAGTATTACCTTTATCATCAGATACCTTTACTGTTTCAGTTGGTTTTGATTAATTGCTTTTTTCACTTATAAAAACTTTGTTACAAATGACTTGCTATGTAGGGGAGAGACAAATTAAAAAATAAAGATGATGTAAAAGCAAAACAAGAATAACAAGTTATTTGGCAAATAATATTTATAACATTTGTTTTAAATTTATCTGCCACAAGAGGGAGGAAGAGAACTATCATAATATTTTAGATTTTCGATCTTCAGATAACTAGCCATTAAAAAAAAAAGTCATCCTCAAGTTCTGTTTCTTCTTTCTTTTACCCAGAGAATAAATATTGGATTCTATTTCTTCCAAACTAGTCAGGAATTGATTACATAGGCTTTAACCAACTCTAACTTTAGCCCAAACATCTTTACTGAAACCAAACAACATAAGTATATAAGAAAAAGATGTGAAATTGATGTCCAATTGCAGGAAGACAAACTATAGTCTCATGTTTTATGGAGAGATCATCTTGCAAAATACAAATAAATCCTCCATCCTGTACTGAGCCTTTATTTTAGCGCTGACCTGTTAAATTGAATAAAAGAAACATATTCATATGTTGATCAAGAGTTTCAATATTTATAAAGCCAAGGCTTACAACTAATTGAGACAACAAAAATGTTGATGATGTAGTAAATGTTAACTGTGTAAATCAAAGAAATTTGAAATTCTCCTTTAATGGGGATTTAGGACTGTTCTGTTCTTGTGGTAAAAAGTTAACTAGGTGTATTGTTTATTGTTTGATTCTTTGGCTTTGGAAAATAGTCTCCAATGAAATAGAATGCCTAATTTTATATTATTTGCAGCAGTTTCTTGGTAAATCTGAAGGGTAGAATACTTACTATATAACCTGAACATTTTCCATTACTTCAACCACATTAACATTTAGAAAGATTTTTAAGATACTGATGATCTGCCTACCCCACTCCTCAGTAATAAAAAACCTTGAACGTTAAAAGTCTAAATACGTCAACTTTTCCTTTAAAAGTTCTTCAGTTTCCTCTGAGGATTTTACTACACAATTGGCTATATATAAAAGGGCTTCCAATAGAAAAGATGATTATTTGAAGGGCCAGCTCATGTGTATTGGCTCAGTGTATTGAGAACCAGGTCTAGAGACAGGAGGTCCTGGCTCAAATCTGGACTTAGCCACTTCCTAGCTGAGTGACCTTGGGCAAGTTACTTAACCCCCATTATCTAACCCTTACTGCTTTTCTACCTTAGAACCAATACACAGTATTGATTCTATGATGGAAGATAAGGGTTTTTATTTAAAAATAAATATTATTCTAGTTTGGGATGAGAAACAAGGTAAGAAATAAATACATGTGGTGCATGTTATGTTATGTTCAATAAATACAGTTCATTTTCTGAAAAATCATTCCCCTATACAATTTAACTACGAAAGGGAAATAATGCATTATTATCTGCAATATGTTTTTTACTTTTCCTGAAATTTTTGTACTGACAAAAAAACTTTTAAAATGAAGGAATCCTTTGAGAAACTGAATTAAATACGTATTTTACAAATAAATTTCAGTTTTACTTAATATTGACATTGAATAACTTAATAAGTCATTGTTTTCACCACAATAGAGTTAACGTTTGTTTGGTCATTGTAGTGGCAGTTGAAAAGCCATGGTATTCGTTGTTCATTATTATTTCAAGTAAAGACATAATTTTAAATTCTAACTTATTTTCTTTTAATTTTTTTTCTTTTAGTTTTTTTAAAAATAATATTTTATTTGATCATTTCTAAGCATTATTCATTAAAGACAAAGATCATTTTCTTTCCCTCCCCCCAACCCCCCATAGCCGACGCGTGATTTCATTGGGTGTCACATGTGTTCTTGATTCGAACCCATTTCTATGTTGTCAATATTTGCATTAGAGCTTTGTTTAGAGTCTCTCCTCTGTCATGTCCCCTCAACCGCTGTAGTTAGGCAGTTGCTTTTCCTCAGTGTTTCCACTCCCATAGTTTATCCTTTGCTTATGAATAGTGTTTTTTCTCCTAGATCCCTGCAGATTGTTCAGGGACATTACACCACCATCAATGGAGAAGTCCATTACATTCGATTATACCACAGTGTATTAGTCTCTGTGTACAATGTTCTCCTGGTTCTGCTGCTCTCGCTCTGCATCACTTCCTGGAGGTTGTTCCAGTCTCCATGGAATTCCTCCACTTTATTATTCCTTTTAGCACAATAGTATTCCATCACCAACATATACCACAATTTGCTCAGCCATTCCCCAATTGATGGGCATACCCCCGCTTTCCAGTTTTTGGCCACCACAAAGAGCGCAGCTATGATTATTTTTGTACAGGTCTTTTTGTCCATTATCTCTTTGGGGTACAAACCCAGCAGTGCTGTGGCTGGATCAAAGGGTAGACATTCTTTTGTCGCCCTTTGGGCATAGTTCCAAATTGCCCTCCAGAATGGTTGGATCAGTTCACAACTCCACCAGCAATGAATTAATGTCCCGACTTTGCCACATCCCCTCCAGCATGCATTACTTTCCTGTCTGCTTGGTGTGAGGTGATACCTCAGAGTTGTTTTGATTTGCATCTCTCTGATTATAAGAGATTTAGAACACTTCTTCATGTGCTTATTAATAGTTTTGATTTCTTTATCTGAAACTGCCTATCCATGTCTCTTGCCCATTTATCAGTTGGAGAATGGCTTGATTTTTTGTACAATTTATTTAGCGCTTTATAAATTTGAGTAATTAAACCTTTGTCAGTGGTTTCTATGAAGATTTTCCCCCAATTTGTTGTTTCCCTTCTGATTTTAGTTACATTGGTTTTGTTTGTACAAAAGCTTTTTAATTTGATGTAGTCAAAATTATTTATTTTACATTTTGTGATTCTTTCTATGTCTTGCTTGGTTTTAAAGCCTTTCCCCTCCCAAAGGTCTGACATGTATACTATTCTGTATTTACCCAATTTACTTATGGTTTCCTTCTTTACGTTTAAGTCATTCACCCATTTTGAATTTATCTTGGTGTAGGGTGTGAGGTGTTGATCTATTCCTAATCTCTCCCATACTGTCTTCCAATTTTCCCAGCAGTTTTTTTCGAATAGTGGATTTTTGTCCCAAAAGCTCGGATCTTTGGCTTTATCCTATACTGTCTTGCTGAGGTTGCTTTCCCCCAGCCTATTCCACTGATCTTCCTTTCTGTTTCTTAGCCAGTACCAAATTGTTTTGATGACTTCTGCTTTGTAATATAGTTTAAGGTCTGGGACTGCAAGGCCCCCATCATATATGTTTTTTTTTTTTTCATTATTTCCTTGGATATCCTTGATCTTTTGTTATTCCAAATGAATTTTGTTATGGTTTTTTCTAAATCAGTAAAGAAATATTTTGGGAGTTCAATGGGTATGGCACTAAATAGATAAATAAGTTTGGGTAGGATGGTCATTTTTGTTATACTGGCTCGTCCTATCCATGAGCAGTTAATGTTTTTCCAGTTGCTCAAGTCTAGTTTTAGTTGTGAGGAGAGTGTTTTGTAGTTGTGTTCATATAGTTCCTGTGTTTGTCTTGGGAGGTAGATTCCTAGGTATTTTATTTTGTCTAAGGTGATTTTGAATGAGATTTCTCTTTCTAGTTTTTGCTGCTGAGCTGTGTTGGAGATATATAGAAAAGCTGATGATTTATGTGGGTTTATTTTGTATTCTGCAACTTTGCTAAAGTTGTTGATTATTTCAATTAGCTTTTAGGTTGAATCTCTAGGATTCTTTAAGCAGATCATCATGTCATCTGCAAAGAGTGATAACTTGGTCTCCTCCTTGCCTATTTTGATGCCTTCAATTTCTTTTTCTTCTCTAATTGCTACTGCTAGTGTTTCTATTGGGCATCCTTGTTTCACTCTTGATCTTATTGGGAATGCATCTAGTTTATCCCCATTGCAGATGATATTAGCTGATGGTTTTAGATATATACTGTTTATTATTTTTAGGAATGACCCTTCTATTCCTATGCTTTCTAGTGTTTTTAATGGGAATGGATGTTGTATTTTATCAAAGGCTTTTTCTGCGTCTATTGATATAATCATGTGATTCTTGTTGGTTTGTTTGTTGATGTGGTCAATTATGTGGATGGTTTTCCTAATATTGAACCAGCCCTGCATCCCTGGTATAAATCCTACTTGATCATGGTGGATGACCCTTCTGATCACTTGCTGGAGTCTTTTTGCTAGTATCCTATTTATGATTTTTGCATCTATATTCATTAGGTAGATTGGTCTATAGTTGTCTTTCTCTGTTTTTGACCTGCCTGGTTTTGGAATCAGTACCATGTTTGTGTCATAAAAGGAGTTTGGTAGAACTCCCTCTTTGCTTATTATGTCAAATAGTTTATATAGTATTGAGATTAACTGTTCTCTGAATGTTTGATAGAATTCACTGGTGAATACATCAGGCGCTGGGGATTTTTTCTTAGGAAGTTCTTTGATGGCTTGTTGGATTTCATTTTCTGATATGGGATTATTTAAGAATTCTATTTCCTCTTCTGTTAGTCTAGGCAGTTTGTATTTTTGTATATATTCATCCATATCACCTAAATTGGTGTATTTATTGCCATATAATTGGGCAAAGTAATTTCTAATGATTACCTTAATTTCCTCTTCATTGGAGGTGCTGTCCCCCTTTTCATCTTTGATGCTGTTAATTTGCTTTTCTTTCTTCCTTTTTTAAATTAGATTGACCAGTACTTTGTCTATTTTGTTTGTTTTTTCAAAGTACCAGCTTCTTGTCTTATTTATTAAATCAATAGTTCTATCATTTTCGATTTTATTAATTTCTCCCTTAATTTTTAGGATTTCTTGTTTGGTTTTCTGCTGGGGGTTTTTAATTTGATCGCTTTTGAGTTTTTTTTATTTGAATTTCCAATTGATTGATCTCTGCTCTCCCTAGTTTGTTGATATATGCACTCAGGGATATGAATTTATCTCTGATTACCGCTTTGGCTGCATCCCATAAGGTTTGAAAGGATGTCTCGCCATTGTCATTTTCCTCGATAAAATTATTAATTGTTTCTATGATTTCTTCTCTAACTAAACAATTTTGGAGTATCATATTGTTTAATTTCCAATTGGTTTTAGATTTGGTTTTCCATGTACCATTACTGATCATTATTTTTATTGCCTTGTGATCTGAGAAGGCTGCGTTCATTATTTCTGCTTTTCTGCATTTGTGTGCTATGTTTCTGTGACCTAATGTATGGTCAGTTTTTGTGAATGTGCCATGTGGTGCTGAGAAGAAGGTGTATTCCTTTTTGTCCCTATTTATTTTTCTCCATATGTCTATTAATTCTAATTTTTCTAAGATTTCATTCACTTCTTTTATCTCTTTCTTATTTATTTTTTGATTTGATTTATCTAAATTTGATTATGGTTGGTTTAAGTCTCCCACTAATATGGTTTTACTGTCTATTTCTTCCTTCAATTCTCCTAGTTTCTCCATTAGAAATTTGGGTGCTATATTATTTGGTGCATATATGTTGATTAATGATATTTCCTCATTGTCTAAAATCCCTTTTAACAAAATATAATTACCTTCCCTGTCCCTTTTGATCAGGTCTAGTTTTGATTTGGCTTTATCAGATATCATGATTACCACTCCTGCCTTCTTTCTGTCAGTTGAGGCCCAGAAGGTCTTACTCCATCCTTTAATTCTAACCTTGTGGGTGTCAACCCACCTCATGTGTGTTTCTTGAAGACAACATATGGTAGGGTTTTGGATTCTAATCCATTCTGCTATTCTACGTTTTATGGGTGAGTTCATCCCATTCACATTCAAAGTTATGACTGTCATTTGTGGACTCCCTGGCATTTTGATATCCTTCCCTAATTCTAACCTTTTCTTCTTCGGCTCTACCTTTTAGTCCAGTGATTTACTTTAAATTGGTCCCCCTTGTCCCCTCCCTTGATATGTTTCCCTTTTTAGTCTCACCCTTTTTGTTCCCTCCCCTTCCCCCCCCTCTTTCCCTCTCCTTTGTTTTCCCTCTCCCCCTCCCTCCCTTGGTTTTCCCTTCTCCCTCCCCTTGTTGGGTAAGATAGAATTCAAGATCCCAATGGATCTGGATGTTTTTCCCTCTCAGAGTTGATTTCCCTGAGAGTAAGGTTTAAGTAAAAACTCTCTTCCTCTCCTTCTTATATGAGTTTTCTTCCCCTCCCCTTCCCATGTGAATCTTTGTGTGAGAAAGATTATTCTATTTGGTCTTTCTTTTCCCTCTATTTACACATTACATTTTCCCCACATGTTAGTATACATAGATTGATATAAATGTGGTCCTTATAGAAGAGAGTTTGAGTAACAGAAGAAGATAACATTTTTCTACTTTTCCCTTTCCTTCATATTTACCTTTTCAGGTATTCCATGCTCTTTGATTTTCGATATCAAACTTTCCACAGAGCTCTGGTCTTTTCATTGCAAAAAGTTGGAAATCTTCTATTTTGTTGAATGCCCATACTTTCCTTGGATGTATATAGTCAGTTTTGCTGGATAGCTGATTCTTGGTTGAAGACCCAGCTCTCTTGCCTTTCTGAAGATCATGTTCCATGCTTTACGATCATTTAGAGTAGAACTTGCAAGGTCTTGTGTGACCCTGATTGGGATTCCTTTATATCTAAGTTGTCTTTTTCTGGCTTCTTGCAGGATTTTTTCTTTTGTTTGAGAGTTTTGGAATTTGGCAATTACATTCCTGGGAGTTGTCTTTTGGGGGTTTAGTGTAGAGGGTGTTCTGTGAGCTCTGTCAGTGGCTGTATTGCCCCCTTGTTCTAGAATCTCTGGGCAATTTTCTTTGATTATCTCTTGTATTACGATGTCGAGTTTGCTGTTTATTTCTGGCTTTTCTGGAAGTCCAATTATTCTTAAATTATCTCTTCTCCCTCTATTATCCAAATCTGTCACTTTGTCAGTGAAATATTTTATGTTCTCTTCTAATTTCTTGGTCTTTTGGCTTTGCTTTATTAGTTCTTGCTTTAAAGCCTGTTTTTCTTTTACAGTTTGGTCAAACTGGTTTTGTAGATGCGTGAATTTCTTTTGCATTATTTCCCACTTTTCGTCCCAGAAGGCTTCCATCTTTTTGATCATTTCAGATTGAAATTCTTCATGGGTTTGTGGAGAGTTTCCATTTCCTTTGGAAGGTTTTGGAGCATTTGCTTGTGTTTCCTCTTCTATCTTCTCTGTGTTTTGTATTTTTGCTCCATAAAATATGTCCAAAGTCGCCCCCTTCTTCTTGTTTTTTTTTTTTTTTGAATTTTGGGACTTTTGTGCTTCTGTGGAGTTTGCCATCTCTATCTGAGTGCTGGGGATTAGCTTTTCTTATCTCTGTCTGGTGTTCAGAGGTTTTAGCCCTAGGCAGATTGTCCATTCTATGCAGTTGTTGTTCTGTCTTCCCGGGAAGCCAGGAGTTGCTGATGTGTCCCTGTTACTGCCCTCCTC
Organism: Monodelphis domestica; assembly: GCF_027887165.1. Classification (NCBI taxonomy): domain Eukaryota; kingdom Metazoa; phylum Chordata; class Mammalia; order Didelphimorphia; family Didelphidae; genus Monodelphis; species Monodelphis domestica. The sequence goes on from NC_077230.1 coordinate 203,500,598, forward strand.
TCCTCGGTACCCTCCTGATGCTTCTCCGCTGCCTTACTTCCACGCTCTAAGCCTAGCTTGGCTCTTGTTCATGTGCCTTAGCTGGCCAGCTCCTGCACTCTGCAGAGGGAGGGGCTGTGGCTTCCTGGAGCTCTGAGGACTCCTAATGAGATTAGCTTTCCCTGGGTTGAATTTAGTATGCCTTGAGGCAGGGACATTTTTAGTGAGACTCTGATGGAAGGATCCAGCCAGGGGGTTACAAGCTCCCCCCTCTCTCTCTGTTTCCCTGCTATCTGGGTGCCCCCTCGACTGGGTTAGGTTATTTTCAGGATGTGGCCTTCAGAATAGCCGGCTCCCGAGGCCCTTTTGCCAGTCCTGAGGGTTGCTGCTGTTTCAGAAGACCCTGCTCTCTGAGGGGGAGGGGCCACGGCTTCCCGGAGCTCTGAGGGCTCCTCCCAGGGGGTTATGAGCTCCCCCGTCTCTCTTTGTTTCCCTGCTGTCTGGGTGCCCCCTCGACTGTGTTAGGTTGTTTTCAGGAAGAGGCCTTCAGAATAGCAGGCCGTTGGGCTCTGAGATTGCCTCTGCTGCCTCGGACTTGGACTCAGCGCTCTCGGTTGGGGGGGAATGGGTCCTAGGACCTTCCTTCTGCCTAACCCTCAGGTCCGAGTGGTCTTGGGTTCTGGCTTTTGGTGGGGGCCATACCTTTTGATCCAGGTCCAGGTCCAGGAGGAGGATTCCCGGGTCTATGCTGTTGATCGTTTTGAATTTTGGTTCCCTAGGAGCATTTGGTTTGAGATCGGTAAGGAAGGGTTTCAGGAGATCTGAACTTTAGCTTTCTCTAAGCTGCCATCTTCTATTCATGCTTATTTTTGGGAATCTTTGAAAAAACAAAACACCAGTGCACCTAGATTTTCCCACACTTCCCCTTAACTCTTTATCCCACACACTATTATTGTTTGTAGTATTAACTTACTAAAATATGAACACACTGTCATTTGTCATAAATTTTTAAATAGTATTAATTGAATAATCCTACAAAAATTAGATGACAATAATTTTACATGGGCTAATAGTAATGATAGTTATTTAATATTTTAAAATTTAGGTCATGTTAATAATAAAATGCCATGAAATAACAGAATCCTGAGTTGGATCAGAACTTTTAGACCCTTAGTCCAGAGTATATCTGAATAAGAATTCTCTTTAGAACATACTTAGCAAGTAATTATCCAGGCTTTGAAAAATATCAGAGAGGATGACCCATTGCCCAAAGAGGCAGTCCATTTTACTTTTGGATAATTAGGGAAATTTTTTAAACATCAACACTATCTTACTATATCAAAACAGTATATCAGTTTTAGTTTTCCCCACATCAAACAATAGATGTTTAAATGATTAGTATTTATCTATATCTATATGTGTGTGTATCATTACTTGTGCTCTGAGATTAAAACCAACGTTTTAAATATCTAGGTCAGCTCTTCTGTAATAATTATTATTTCACAAGGCATTTTATATTTTTCCCATTTATTGTGCCAGCTAGGTAGTTAGCAGTGGATAGAACACCAGGCCTATAGTCAGGAAGACGAGAATTTAAACTGACCCTACGCAAGCCACTTAAGCATCTTTGTCTGCTTCCTCATCTGTAAAATGAGCTGGAGAAGGAAATGGTAAACACTACAATATCTTTGCCCAGAAAACCTCAAGTAGGTTCATAAAGAATCAGACATAATAGAATAGTAACAACAAAATTTATTGTGTTTGCCCTAATGTCAGCAAATTAAATTAAAAATAATATACAAAAACTGAATCTGTTCACTGGGGCAAGGAGAATTTGGTAACTGTAATAAAGACAAAACAATTTTCTTTTTGCAACATATGGAAATACTAAGGGTTTATTTTCCTTCCTTTTTTTCCATTTTTGTACCCTAACTAATGAAGGAAGCAACTGTAGGTAATTTAAATATCTTTGCTCACCTGGCCCCATAGAGACTGACAGGTGAGTGGAGGAAAAGGAATCATTGGGAGAGCTGATGAGTCTTTCTACTCATGGGAGGTACTGAAGTATACAAGAGAATCTCTTTGGCGTCTAAGGAAAAAGAAAGTCAAATAGGGAGTCACTGACTTAACTGGATATTTGAATTGGAGATTCAGGAAGTTGAAAGAATTAGTATATTCTTGACCCCTGGTCCCTCTCTGAGGCGCCCCAATGTCAGCAGATTTGTAGAGAGAAAAATCCAGAGAAGCATACATTTCCCTTCTCCACTTTGTGTTATAATGTTCACAGGTAGATAAAAAGTCAATGATATTTACCAACATAACAGAGGTCAGTAATAGCTCTTACTAGAATAAACTGGCTGAACTGCCAGGAAAACTGGAAAGCTGTCTGACAGAAACTAGGCATAGAACAATATCTTGCACCAATGTAATCTCAAAATGTGTGTATGTGTATGTGTTTTGGATATATAGGAAAAATTATGGAAATATAGGAAAAATTACCTATTAGATCTACAGATAGTAGAAAAAGTTAATAACCAGAGATGGTATCGTGGAAGGAAAACAATTTTGATTATATTAAATTAATAAAAATTGTACTTAAAACCAATGCAGCCTAGATTAGAAGGAAAGTAGGAAACTCGGGAAATATTTTCACAGCAAGTTTCTCCATTAAAAGTCTAATTTCTCAACTATATAGAGAATTGAGACAAATTTATAAAAATAAGAGCCATTCCCTAATTGGAAAATATTTTAAATCACTAGTAATTAGAGAAATATAAATTAAAAGCAACTCTGAGATACAACTTCACACACATTAGTTTGGCTAACCTGACAGAAAAAGAAAATGATAAATGCTATACTTAAGTGGAAAATTGGGACACTAAAGCACTGTTGGTGGAGCCAATTAGCTGAACCATTCTGGAGAACAATTTAGAGCTCTGCCCAAATGGCTAGTAAAATGTGCTTAACCTTTGATCCAACAATACTAACCAAAGCTAGCTCAATCTCAAAGAGATCAAAGGAAAAGGAAAAGGAACTCCTAGTACTTAAATATTTTATGGCAACTTTTTTTTTTGTAGTGACAAAGAATTTGGAAATTAGAGGATGTCCATAAATTGGGAAATGGCTGAGTTATGGCATATGGTTGTGATGTAATACAATTGTGCTATTAAAATGATGAAGAGGATGGTTTCAAGGGAAAAAACTGGGAAGACTTCTGTGAACTGACACAAAGTGAAGTGAACAGAAACAGGAGAATAATGTGCACAGTAAAAACAATATTGTAATGATTATTGACTATGAAAGACTTAGTTACTGGGTACAATATGAAAAGTTCCAAAGGACCCATGATAAAAAAAAAAATTATCCACATCCAGAGAGAAAACTGATGATCTCTGAATGCATATTGAAGTATGTCTTTTTCTCTTTATATTTGTTCATTTTTCCATAATGCAAAAATGTTTTGCATGACTTCAAACATATAATTGGTATTACATTTCCTTTCTCTTGAGTAGTGGTAGTGGTGGTGGGAGGTAGAAAATTTGTACTTGAAAAAAAAAACTAAACATATTTTTAAACCCCACAAAAGTAAAATACTACTGGCTGAGAATAAAAGAAGAGAACTTTTCCAGCTATTTGAAAACTTTGGGCAAAGATATGGTAAAAGGGCTATAATAGGAAATGGTGGCAGGAAGCAATGATCCCACCATCTGTCAGGAGCAGCAGTACGCACATGTGTCCCAAATGTCTTAGTGCACTTTTAAACTTTAATAGCTTAATGCAGTTTTCAGCTATTAAATTTTAAACTGCTCTAAGTGTGAGTACGCTCTAAAAGTGAACGTGCATGGACAGAGGGACCATGGTAGGAATACTAGTAAAGACTGACCATGAAATTGCAATAAACATTATTTTACCTTTTGTGATATTGCCTCTTACATGGTTATTAACTCTTTTGCTATGTGTGGATCTTCAGGGAATGGAGATAGCATTTGCCATGAACCTACTCAAAGCATAATTAGAGGTGACAAAGGCTACATAGATGTTTTGGGGAGGTCTAGGTGGGTGATGTTTTTCAATCTATATGAGCATTACTAGTTTTTTTTTTGACCTTTAAGTAAAACTATTTATTCTTTTAGGCTTATAAACTCTGTATTTGCAAAGGTAATTGGGGACACAGTAGTGTCAATAGTGACATTCCCAGATTAGAGTGATGGTGAATAAGCCAAACAAATGAGAAATTCTTCCTAGTGTGGGTCATGCTTTCCTGATTGGTGAGTCCACCAGTGCTGACATATGTGTTGTACTACAGCTGACTGGCTTTTAGACCTCAAGGAATACTTGATTTTTGTTTAGGTATTCCAGTTGTGTCTGCTACTAGGCTTTTCCTTGGCTGATACTGGAGTGGTTTGACATTTCTCCAGTTCATTTTACAGATGAGGAAACTGAGGTAAATAGTATTAAACTACTTAGCCATGGTGACAGATCTGGAAAGTGTCTGAGGTCGAATTTGAAGTCGCTAAGACATTTTCCTGGCTTTCCCACCTAGCTTCTTTACATTCCATCAATTGCCAACCCAGTTATCTCCCTGCTATTTGCTCAATGGACTACTTTTCTCTGCCCATCACTTTCTATAATGTGTTATCTTCCTTAAGTAACAGGTATGCTACTTGAGTGCAGTAACTGTCTTTTTTAGCACAGTGATTGGCATATAGTAAATTCTTTTTATTAATTCATAAGAGGTTTAAGTGAATTAAATATTAAAGGTATAAGGTATAAATTATCACATCATTGAATTCTACTGATTTGCCTTTTTTCACTACTGAAATAACTTAGGGCAAATTTGTGAAAGTGGTATTTTTTGAAAAGCCTGGGAATTAAGGCAATATATCTGAACTTGTCCAGGCATATATTCTTCCATTTTCCCAAACCACAAAATAAGACTCAAGGTAACTAGAGGTGTTTAGGTGATGCAGTAGATAGAGAGCTGGGTCTGGAGTCAGGAAGACCTGAGTTCAAATCTAGTTTCAGACATTTATTAACTATATGACCAGGGGCAAGTCATTTAAGCTATTTGTCTCAGTTTCATCCACTATAAAATAGGGATAATAATAGTACTTACATCATAGGATTGTTGTGAATATCAAATGAAATAATATTTGCAGAGTTCCTTGCTGGAACATAGAGACTGAAAAGAAGCATATTAATCAATATTCATTTAAACTTACCTTTAAAAAATATATGTGATCTAAAACCATCAGCAAACATCATCTGCAATGGGGATAAACTAGATGCATTCCCAATAAGATTAGGAGTGAAAAAAGGATGCCCATTATCAACTCTATTATTTAGCATTGTACTAGAAACACTAGCAGTAGCAATTAGAGAAGAAAAAGAAATTGAAGGTATTAAAATTGGCAATGAGAAGACCAAGCTATCACTCTTTGATGATATGATGGTCTACTTAAAAAATCCTAGAGTATCAACTAAAAAGCTATGGGAAATAATCAACAACTTTAGCAAAGTAGCAGGATACAAAATAAACCAACGTAAGTTGTCAGCATTTCTATATATCTCCAACACAGTGGAGCAGCAGGAATTAGAAAGAGAAATCCCATTCAAAATCACTTTAGAAAATATAAAATACTTAGGAATCTATCTGCTGAGACAAACACAGGAACTATATGAACATATCTACAAAACACTTTCCACACAACTAAAACTAGATTTGAGCAATTGGAAAAACATTAACTGCTCATGGGTAAGATGAGCTAACATAATAAAAATGGCCATCCTACCCAAACTTTATCTATTTATTTAGTGCCATACCCACTGAACTTCCAAAAAACTTTTTTATGGAATTAGAAAAAAAACCATAACAAAGTTCATTTGAAAGAACAAAAGATCAAGGATATCCAGGGAAATAATGAAAAAAAATACAAAGGAAGGCGGCCTTGCAATCCCAGGTCTCAAACTATACTATAAAGCCATGGTCATCAAAGCAATTTGGTACTGGCTAAGAGACAGAAAGGAGGATCAGTGAAATAGACTTGGGGTAAGGGACCTCAGCAAAACAGTTTATGACAAGCCCAAAGATCCCATCTTTTGGAGTCAAAACCCACTATTTGATAAAAATTGCTGGGAAAATTGGAAGACAATGTGGGAGAGATTAGGTTTGGACCAACACCTCACACCCTACACCTACATAAATGGGTGAATGACCTGATCATAAAGAAGGAAAGTATAAGTAAATTAGGCAAACACAGAGTAATATACATGTCAGATCTTTGGGAAGGGAAAGATTTCAAAACTAAGCAAGACTTAGAAAGAGCCACAAAATGTAAAATAAATAATTTTGACTACATAAATTAAAAAGTTTCTGTACAAGCAAAACCAATGAAACAAAATCGGAAGGGAAATAAACTGGGAAACAATCTTCATAACAAAAACCTCTGACAAAAGTCTAATTACTCAAATTTATAAAGAGCTAAACCAATTGTACAAAAAAATCAAGCCATTCCCCAATTGAAAAATGGGCAAGGGACATGAATAGGCAATTTTCAGTTAAAGAAATCAAAACTGTTAATAAACACATGAAAAAATGCTCTAAATCTCTTATAATCTGAGAGATGCAAATCAAAACAACTCTGAAGTATCACTTCACATCTAGCAGATTGGCTAACATGACAGCAAAGGAAAGTAATGAATACTGGAGGGGATGTAGCAAAGTTGGGACATTAATGCATTGTTGGTGGAGTTGTGAATTGATCCAAACATTCTGGGGGCCAATCTGGAACTATGCCCAAAGGGTGATAAAAGACTGTCTGCCCTTTGATCCAGCCATAGCACTGCTGGGTTTGTACCCCAAAGAGATAATAAGTACAAAGACTTGTACATGAATATTCATAGCTGCACTCTGTGGTGGCAAAAAATTGGAAAATAAGGGGATGCCCTTTGATTGGGGAATGGCTGAACAAATTGTGGTATATGTTGGTGATGGAATACTGTTGTGCTCAAAGGAATAATAAAGTGGAGGAATTCCATGGAGACTGGAACAACCTCCAGGAATTGATGCAGAGTGAGAGGAGCAGAGCCAGGAGAACATTGTACCCAGAGACTGGTACACTGTGGTAAAATTGAATGTAATGGACTCCTCCATTGGTGGTAATGCAATGACCCTGAACAAACCAGAGGGGTACCAAAGAGAAAACACTACCCACATCCAGAGGAAAAACTGTGGGAGTAAAAATGCTAAAGAAAAACTACTGCTTAATGACATGAGTCGAAGGGGATATGATTGGGGAAATAGATTCCAAATGAACATCCTATTGCAAATACCAACAACATGAAAAGAGGTTCTGATCAAGAACACAGGTGATACTCAGTCAAACTGCGCATCGGCTATGGGAGGGGTGGGGAAGGGGGAGGGAAGAAAAGAAAATGATTTTTGTAACCAAGGAACAATGTTTGAAATTAAAAATAAAAAATAATAAAAAAACAAAAAAATATGTGAAGGTCTTTTCTATTGAAGTCACATCCTTATCTCGGTATTTCTGTGCCTTGACCTATGTAAGGTTCAGTTATGCACTGGTTCCATATGGTTGTGGTCTACATTTATGTTGCTACCAATTGACTTTATGACCCTGCAGTCAGAAACTTTTCTCCTTTGTAAAATGTAGATAGTAATCACTATAGTGTCTCCCTCACATGAATGTAGGGAGGTTAATACGACATAAAAAAGTGCTTTTAGACATAAATATAGGCATAGGAATATTAGACATAGATACAGAAATAAGACATCCAAATGCTATTTTAAAACAAACAACAAGGTAATATATGAATACAAAGGTTACATACAGTGGTATAAATGGAGTGAGATAAATGCAGAACTCCTGACGTTGCCAGGATCTAAACAACTTTAAAAGTATGAAAATGATTTAACTGGGCTCCCAAAATAAATTTCCATGTTAGTATTTCTCTATTGTATTTTATAGACAGTGAAGTTTGCCCTCCTCCATGAGTTAGAGATGCCTATTCTGAGAACCTTTTCTGGAAGCTTTGGGAGCCATTAGCTCTATTCTTCTGCCTTCCCTGTAGTGCATCTTGGCAAAATTTGTTTTTCAGTCATTTAGTTACATCTGATTCTTTGTGTCTGTGTGAACCATACTGTCCATGGGGTTTTCTTGGCAAAGATACTGTCATGGTTTTTTGTTTCCTTCTGTAATGGATTAAAGCAAACAAAGGTTAAACGACTTGCCCAGTCATTTGGCTAGTAAGTATTTGAGGTCAAATTTGAACTCAGGTCTATCCTGACTCTAGGTCCAGAATTTTAACTCAACTACTTACCTGTCTCCTATCTTGGCAAAACAGTTCAGGCTAATTTGTATACTGTTTCTGACAAAGAAGAATGAGAGAAAGAAAGACAAATTCAAAGAGACTAGAAAAACTTTCTGAATTCTAGGAATAGTCTTAGTGTCCAGGGATTATATATTACAAGAGAAAGAAAGTTAATAGGTGATAGCTCACCTTGAGGCAACTTAGAGAAAAAAGATATATCGATTTGAACCTCTGAGAAAGTGACATTTCCTTAGTCACTTGAAAGGATCCCTTGTATAGAAAGGGTGGGAATGCTGTACCATGAGTGTAAAAGGACCAATGTTTTATATAGTAGGTAAGCACTAGGGCCCCCAGTCAGGAGAAAGCTATTATTTTGAATCTAGGACTTCAGTGTAATATCCCACTAGCCAATTGCTTGAAAGCTTATGTCTAGAAAGAAAGCAACTAATTCATTCTCCTGGAGGAAAGATGGCTATTGGGGAGCAGTGAAGTGTGACAGAAACCATATAGCAACAGCAATGAGAACATCTGTTGCCTCATGGTTGCTGAAGACAGAAATGGAGGGAGAAACCAAAGACAAGGTGTAGAAAGGGGACTGGGAGAATGGAGCATAGTGATAGTAATATGGCCCTGTTACCCTAAGATAAGGAGGAATGGAAAGAGGGAATAAACATTTATAAGACACCTAGTACATGTCAGGCTTTACAAATATCTAATTTTGTCCTCTCAACAACTTTGGGAGATAGGTGTTATTATTTCCTTCTCTTTTAAAGTTGATGAAACAGAGGAAAATAGAAGTTAAGTTATTTACCTGGCAAAACAACTATTAAATGTCTGAGGATGCATTTGAATTCAGGTCTTCCTGACTCCAGATGGCATTTAGTTGCTTCCACCAGCTAGGAACCAGAAGAATGATGCAGACAAAAGAGGATCAAAACATGGGAAACCAATATGGAGGAACAAACCCTGACCTCTCTTTGCTACAACCAAAGCTAGGATGATTCTATAAATCAGAGGAACTATTAACTTTCCAGAGGGAGGAAAGCCTACAGGTTCAAGTTCTTTGCCCTTTATTTTGTAAATGAGAAGGAGTTGAGAGAGATTGACCTTGGAGTCAGAAAGACCTAATTTCCAGCCCTCCTCTGACACATAATGTATTACTCTGTGAGATTATGGGCAACTTAAATAACATCTAAGTACTTTAGGAAACACTCTTAAAACTATAAATTGCAGAGAAGGAGTTACCTGCATTAGTAAGAGGGAATTTCCTCATCCAAGAATCCTGTGTACAAATCAAAACACAGGTCTAATCCCCGTCCTTTAATTTATAAATAAAACCTTTATATTTGGAAAGTTTGAGTCTGTCATTATACAGGGAATTGGTGGATACTTTGGAGGAGTGCCAAATATTGAAGTTCCCAGGTTCCTGCTAGTTGAAGGAAATGAGGCAGAAAATTCCTGAAGGATACTTTTAGGCAAGTCACTTAATCGCTGGAGCATTTGTTTTCTTTTTCAGAACATAACTTCCTTCACTAAAACAGCTTTTAACAACTTTATGACAGTAGAATGTCGAAGAATTGCTGTGACTGAAAACTTCTCCATTCTTTGGTACTAAGGTTCTTCAAATTTATCTAGATGGTTTCTTGGGCAAGAGATATAATCCATCAATAGGCTAGCTTTCTCTCTACTCAGAACCCTTCCATGGCCTCCTAATTTCTCTAAAGTTCCAACTTGTTTGGCATTCAAAATCCACAATTTACTGCTCCCCTTTTTGTATGTTATTTCCTTATTCCCTTTACATATTCTACAGCCAAAACTTGCTGTGATCCTTCATCTGTTCTTGCCTCTGGGACTTTGATCATGTTGCTGATACCCGGATACTCCCTCTTCCTCCATATCTTGACTTTCATTAATCATTTCAAACATCACTTCAAATGCCACCTTCTCTAGTCTTCATGCATCTTCCCATTAATATAGATTCTTCCCCTTTTAGGTAGAAGGAATTCTGAAAATATGTTATTTTTGGACTTCTTTTTAAGGTTTTATGATACTTATATGTATTTTGGGGTATAGGATAAAGGGAAAGGTGTCTTACTTATGTTATGTTATATTATATTATATTATTTTTAACAGAAGCCTGTGTGTTAACTGATCAACATCATGCCCTTTCATTTAAAAAGAGATAAAAATATTTCTAAGAAAGTAAAACCTGGGTAACACAATTGGAGAAAAGATTAGAAATAATTAACTAGGGGCCATGGGAAGATATGTCAGTAGAAAGATAGTTTCTACAAGGCACACACACACACACACACACACACACACACACACACACACACAAGACAGTCAGACAAAGATATGGAAAGACAGAACCAGGGAATAAGAATGAACAGAAACTGAAGAAGGGCAAGCCTCCTATACATGCTGAGAATAACTGGCCATATTGAAAAGAATGAGAGGTTAATTGGTCATGGGAAACATAGAGAATATTATGAGATGTAATATAGATAACTTTGACTATGTTAAGTTAAAAAAGTTTTTGCACGAACTTGCAACCAATATTATGCAACCAATATTAGAAAGGAAGCAACAAACTTGGTGGAGGGTTATAGCAAGTATCTCTGACAAAGGCCTTATTTCTCAAATATATAGGGAACTGAGTTAAATTTATAAGAATATAAGCCATTCCTCAAATGATAAATGGCCAAAACATATGAAAAAGTAGTTCTCAGATAAACAAAATAAAACTATCTTCAATTATATGAGAAAATGTTCCACATCACTATAAGAAAAATGCAAATTAAAAGAACTCTGAGGTACCATCTCACACTTATCAGACTGACTAATATGAAAAAAAGGAAATAGCAAAGGTTGGAGGATATGTGAAAAATTGAGACACTAATACATTGTTGGTAGAGCTGTGAACTTATCCAACCCTTACAGATAGCAGTTTGAAACCAGGCCCAAAGGACAATCAAACTGTATACCCTTGACACAATAATACCATGACTAGGTCTTTATCCCAAAGAGATCAAAGATGGGGGAAAGAATGTATTTGATATTTATAGCAGCTTTTCTTGTGGTGGCAAAGAACTAGAACTGAATAAATGTCCATCAATAGGAAAATGACTGAACCAGTTGTGGTATGTGCTTGTTATGGAATACTATTATGGTATAAGATATGAAAAAGAGAATGGTCATAATAAAAATCTGGATAGGCTTAAATGAAATGATGCAAAGTCAAGTGAGCAGGAGAATGTTGTATTACAGCAATAAAATATCAAATGTGAATGACTCAACTATTATCAATAATCCAATGATCCAAGAAAATTCAAAGATACTAGTGATAAAAAAGGCTTACCTACAACCATAGAAGAAATGAGTCTGAATACAGATTGAAGCATTCTATTTTTCACTTTGTTTCCAATTATTAAATATTGTCTAAGTGACATACATTTTCTTTCAAAACATGAATATAGAAATATGTATTGCATGAGAGCACCTATATAATATGTATCATATTATTTGTCATCTCAGGGAAAGGGGAGGGGTGCAGGGCAGGGAGAAAATGTCAATCACAAAATGTCAGAATATGATAATTAAAATTATATCTATATATAATCTTGAAAAGAAAAAATATAAGAAAAAATTTAAAGATAAAAATTTGGCATGAGATTTGTGCTTCTTAGGATGACATGTATAAGTGTTCACCATTTGAGAATGGGTACCAGGAGAGTTTAATGATTAGTTTAATTTTCCTTTACTTTTTTAGTCAAAGGATTTGGCTTAGTAAAAGAAACATTGGTAAGCATTTGTGTGCAAAAAGTTGACATAGACTACTATTCCAACAGTACCAGGGAACTGAGTGGTAACTAAAAATCATTCACAGTGAGAAGTGGCTCTAACTGGATAGGAGATACTAAATAATAATACTTCACATTGGATCATAAAAAAGCAAAAGTCCCATATTGTGCTAAGAAATATGTATATGTTTAAGTAGAAAATTTAGAAAATAAATCTTTTACCTCTAGTTTTATGAGCATTTTTTCAATTTTTTTTTCTGTTTTGCTGATCTCCCTGCTAGATTCACACAAATCTTGAAACAGACTATTTATTATGCTATTATTCATATCTTCTTGTAAGTCAACTATTTTTTTCTTAATTTATGTTCTATAGCATTTGGAGTATATACATTTAATAAGGATACTAGTTTGTTGTCGATGTATCATTTGTAAATGATGTAATTTTCTTATCTCCAATTTTCTTGTGAATTTTTGCTTTTACTTTTTCTGATAACATGATTGCAGTACTTTAAATTTGTTTTTAATTAAAAATCTACTTTTTCTCCTTTCTGCCTTAATTCTCTCCTCTATAATGGAACTCTTCAACAAATATGTATAATCAAGCAAAATGAATTATGATATTGACCATAATCTAAAATATATATGTTCTTGACATGCAATCTGAGTCAATTGCATCTCTTTTAGGAGGTAGGTAGCATGTTTCATTCATCAGGACTCCTTTAGGGTTGTGATGGGTTATCAGAATTTTTCAGTCTTTTAGAACTCTTTGTCTTCACAGTGTTATTATTATCTGTTTTCCTCCTGCTCCCTTAGTTATTAGTTTGTTCAAGTCTTCTCTAATTTTCTCTGAAAATATTCCCTTTATTTTTTTGGTGAAAATATTTATTTTTTTCAAATTACAATAAAATAATTTTTTACTTTCACTTAAAAAGGTTTTTTTTTTAGTTTCAAATTCTCTAACTCTTTTCCTTCTTTTCCCTTTCTCTAAGATAGCAAACAAATAGATATACGTTTGTGGTTATGCAAAACATTTCCATATTATCCATGTTGCAAAAGAAAACACAGGCCACAGACCACAAAGTGAGGAGAATGGAAGGGGGACAAAGAAAGTTAAAAAAATGAATGTTTCGATTTGAATTGAGATTTTGTCAGTTCTTTCTTTAGAGATAGAGAGCATTTTTCATTATATGGTCTTTGGAATCATCTTGGACCCAGGGTATTGCTGAGAACAACTGTCATTTCTTTTTTTCCCCATTACATTCAAGTGATTAATTTATTTAGCCAATTCCTTTTTTTATTCTTTAACATTATTTGTTTTTAATTTGGTCAATTTTAAACATTATTCCTTGGTTACAAAAATAATTTTCTATTCCTCCCTACCCTTCCTCCACCCCTCCCATAGCCGACGTGCAATTCCACATGTGTCCTTGATCAGAACCCATTTCCATGCTGATGTTTGCCCTAGGATGATCATTTAGTATCTACATCCCCAGTCATATCCCCCTCGACCTATGTAATCAAGCAGTTGTTTTTCTTCTGTGTTTCTACTCCCACAGTTTTTCCTCTGAATGTGGATAGTGTTCTCTCTCATAGATCCCTCCAAGTTGTTCAAGAACACTGCATTGCCACTAATGGAGAAGTTAATTACATTCGATTGTACTACATTGTATTGGTTTCTGTGTATGATGTTTCTCTGGCTCTGCTCCTCTCACTCTGCATCACTTCCTGGAGGTTGTTCCAGTCTCCATGGAATTCCTCCACTTTATTATTCCTTTGAGCACAATAGTATTCCATCACCAACATGTGCCATAATTTGTTTAGCCATTCCCCAATTGAAGGGCATCCCCTCATTTTCCAATTTTTTGCCACCACAAAGAGCTCAGCTATGAATATTCTTGTACAAGTCTTTTTCCTTATTATCTCTTTGGGGTACAATCCCAGCAGTGCTATGGCTGGGTCAAAGGGCAGACAGTCTTTTATCGCCCTTTGGGCATAGTTCCAAACTGCTCTCCAGAAGGGTTGGACCAATTCAAAATTCCACTAGCAATGAATTAATGTCCTGACTTTGCCACATCCCCTCCAGCATTCATTACTTTCTGTTGCTGTCATATTAGCCAATCTTCTAGGTGTGAGGTGGTACCTCAGACAACTATGTCATTTCTAAAAGCATAATGAAGGGGTCAGCTAGTTATATATTATATTTATATACCATAATTTGTTCAACCATTCCACAATAGATGAGCATTCCCTTCAGTTTCCCTTTATTTTCCACCACAAAAAGGACTTATTATTTTTTTTTTTGCATAAGAGTACTTTTTTATCTCCTTAGAATATAGCTCTTGTTATTTGGAATTCACTTTATGCATAGCAAATTTTGTTCTAGCCTCTCATTTTTTATTTTGAGTATGTATTTGCTTTTTAGATATGCTTCTTGTAAGCAACAAATTTCCTTATCCAATCTGTCAGTCTAATTTGTTTTCCTGACTTGAAATTCATTCACATTTAAAGTTCTGATCATTAAGTTTGTAGTTTCCTCCACTTGTTTCAAATATTGCTTTTTCCTTTAAATTAGTTTTTTTTGGTTTCTTCCTTTAAGATAGTTTATCTCTAATTATTTTTGCTTAAGCTTTCTTAGATAATACTATTGCCCATGTCACCTCATTCATTCTCTTGTTATCCATCTTTTTGCTAAGAGACTATGGGAGTTATTTTCTCTTCACTGTTTATCATTGCCTTGATTAGGGTACATTATTTCCCCCATCTAAAGCTTCCCAAGGGGGGAGAAGCTTTAAGGTAGGAAGATAGAGGAAGGATAGAAGTTTTGGATACCACGAGGGGGATGGCGGAGCCAAATTATAGATATAAGGTGGCAGGAATGAGTCAGAAATGCAGGCCTTATTAATTATCAATGAGTCACAGCAAAACTCCAATCAGTGGACTATTCAGAAGGCTTGTACCGTCCAGTGATCCAAACTTAATACCACACAGGTCAGAGAGATGATAGAGAAAAGAAAGTGCCTGGCCGAAGGCCAGGTCCCAGGTGGGAGAGATAGAGAAGGATTAAAGATGGAGCTTGGCCTCTGGCCAAGGACAGGCATCAGTGCGAGCTGAGATCCAAGAGGAAGAGAGGGAAGAGAGGAAGAGGAAAGGTAGAGCTTGCTACAGCTGTATTTAATCTCTTTGATATGCAAATACACACAATACATAGGGATGATTATCATTGGTTATCGACAAGGTATAGGTGTGGTTTCTCTTAGCCAGGTGAACACAAAGAAACCTGTTTTCCCGCCTAACCTGGGGGAAGCTGGGGTCAAGGGTCAGAGGCTTTCCTAGCCAAGCACAAGACTGAGCATGCTCAAGACTGAGCATGCTCTCTTCTAAGACAATCTGTACATACTAACTGTTCCCCTTGCCCATAGTTAGGGGTGGACTGCTACACCATCTATATTGTACTACACCAGTCTTCTTTTATTCATTCTCTGATTTTTCAGTTGAGTCTTACAAAAGATAGTCTCATCAGTTAGTGTGTGTGTATATGCATATACTCAAGTGAATATGTGTGAAGTTTAATCCATGATGTTCTACCATCATGTTTCTGCTTTCTTTATTCCCTTGTCCACTTTTAGAAATACATCTCTTAATTTTACTATTGCTGTATTAAAAAAAAAAACAGTTTCATAGATATCTTTCTCCTATTTTTTTCTTTTAAATAAGTCTCTAGAGATGGGATGAGAATTGTTACTGATTCTTTTCTCAGTTGATACATTTCTTGACCTTTCTTATGTTTCTGTTCAAAATATCTTAAAGTTGAATAACATGATTATTCTGTTTGACTTTTTGAGTACTTCCAAAACTTTCTTTTATTGAATATTCAGATTTTTATTGATCGTTAGACTCAGGTTTACAGTGTATGTCATTTGGAGTTGTATCTTGATCCCCTTTGCTTTTTGGAATATATATTGTCTCATCATTTCATAGGATTATGATAGGATTTAGATTGAGAAGGTACCTTTAATTCACTCAGTATACTTCCATTATTGGTCATGTTATGACACTCAGGCTCAGGGAAGTGGATAAACTTGTCCAGAGCATTTGACACAGGGATACATAGCTAGCAAGGAGCAGAACCATAGTCTGAGCTCAAAAATCTTGTGAGTAGGGTGCTGTCCAACCCATTTGTTAAAAGGAAAAAAATGAATCTCATATATTAAGTAATTTTTCTAAAGACACACAACTAGGGCCAAAGTCTAGGTCTTTGGCCTCTCCCTTTGGGGATCTTTCCAAAGATCCCACCTCTTTGGATAGTCTGTTTATTTTTTCCTTGACAAGAAGAGTTTTTTTTTTTAATTTTTCAAGTGTTATACCATATGACCAATTTGACATTTACAATTGTTATTTTTTCCTTTGGAGTACATAAGTGGGATTTTTAAAAGTGCAGAATAATCATAATTGCATTTGATAATAATTCTAACAACCCAATTGGCTCTTTCTCACAATTCATGAGGGCTTTTATTGCTTTAAATAATATTGCTTTCCCCCATGTTTTTTTCATGCCTGTCATAGAAATACTTAGAAAACAATCTGCTAACTGGTTGAAAAATGTATGAATGGTCTTTAAAAATCACATATCAGATTTTTTAAAACTCTAACAAGCTCATCTGCTTGTTGCTGCTTAACACCAGTGTGAGTCAAAAGTTCAGATTTTAGATATATTTCCATCATCCATATCTTCCTTCCTACCATAGAAATTGTGTGAAAGGGATCTGAAGAGCTATTTCTACCATTGACTTACTTATATTCTCTTCCAAAAGGGCACACCCTGTGAGTGTGGGAATATAACTCTTCTGGGCAGAGGTTCCAGGGCTGCAATTATCTTAGATGAAGATATTGGATGGCTTGATTTCTCCTGGGAGATTGGTAATTCAGAAGGAAGAAAGTTTCCCTTCGGTTCAAGTTCCAGTTACACTTTTTTTTTTTTTGAGCCTCTGATCCAATTGTATTTCTATCACCTCCAACTTCCAATAACACATGACTTGAAATTCTGAATTATCTCTGAAATCAAATATTGAAAAGTTTTATTGTAGTTGGTTTGTAAGAGGAGGTTTTCTTTCAATACAACCAAATGTCTGAAAATATAAAAGATTAGAGGAAAAGTCAGGAAAAGCCACTTTATAACTTGGTTATATTGCAGCCCCGTAAGAGTATAGAAGGTGGGAGGAACTAAGACATAAACTCCTCTAATCTGTCTCATTTTACAGATAAAGAACCTGAAGTTTACAGAGGTGAACAGACTTGCTCAGTATCACAAAGGCACATAGTAACAGAGTTGGGCTTCTGATTCCTTCTGAATCCAAATCCATGCTAATTCTGAAAGTGAAAATTTAATCGATAAATTAGCTGTTTGTTTAACAATCCTATTCAATTAGCTCGACTTTTATTGGATTTTTATTTATTGATTTATTAGATGAATTGGATTTTGGATTTTTTGGATTGAGTATATTAAAAAAACTGAATTTCATAAATGTTGTCAATGTCGTGTTTGCTGCTTCCCAAAGGGACACATGTCACCCTTCTGAAAGAATCTTAAAAATGCTATGGAGCCTTGTTGGCATGGGAAGAGAAGCAGGAAGAAATGTATATATATTGTATGTATATGTATATATATAGCATTCAGATTTGGAAACTGTAAAATACTTTACTTTTCAGAATATAATGTAAAATAGTATGAAACTGGAAGCTATGGAATTTTTAGGGGTTTGGGGGTATTGTGCTTCTTTATTCAGTACATACTTATTGTCTGATAAATATGGTACTCATTTCAGAAGAGATTAAAGAGGGAAATAAGAAAAGGGAAACAAACATTTATTAAGAACCTGTTATATACAAGGCATTGTTTTAGCCCTTTACAGATATTACCTCATTTCATCCTTACAGGATGTGAGACATACACTATTATTATCTCCATTTTAAAGCTGAAGAAACTGAGGAAGACAGGAGTTAACTGGGTTTCCCAGGGTCATGTAGGTGATCTGAGGCTGGTTTTGAATTTGGGTCTTCCTGAATCCAGGCTCAGCATTCTCTCACTTCTTCTTACCTAGCAGCCTTAGATTAAAGGACAGATTTTTTTTTACTATCTAAGGTTTTGCAAATAACAAATGTTTTGTTTGGTTCTTGGAAAGAAGGACTAAGTGCAAAAAGATGCCTTTGGAGCCTTGCAACCTCCCTTCTGGTGAGAGGGAGTGAGGAACAGAAGAGGGTGGATTAAAATATAGACAGGTATACGTCTTTTTACAGTGTATTTGCTCCCGAAAAGCTGTGTGTAAACTTATTTTTTTGCAAATAGAGTCATTCCAAATGCATTTAGGAAATTCACTAATTCTGCCTCTTGTTACCTATATGATCTTGTTCTTGTTGCCTCAGCATGGAAGAGTACATAGGACATCTGGGAGGAGATCTTAGTTAAGAGTCCTGCCTCTGTTCCTCATAAGCTATATGACCTTTACTATATCACTTTTTTAAACTTTTAAAAATCAGTTTCTATATCTATAACATATTTGGGGGGCTTAAAGGTCTTTAGGGTCCTGATTAGGTATGTTTCTATGATTCAAACATAAACAAATCATAAAAACAATCCTCAACATTAACTGAAAGGACAGAATTATCATTTGTGATTTCCTGGAATATCATGAATTTGCCAAGACTGAAGCAATGTTAATTAAAAGACATTTTTAAGTGCTGACCAGTCAATGCACCAAGAGCTTGGGGTTACAAAGAAAGGCAAAAACATGGTACCTGTCCTCAAGGAGTTTCTGGATTGATAGAACTCTAACTCTTCTGGAGCAATTAAGAGTAGAGAATAGATAAGCACATGCTCCCTATAAGGCTTCTTTTGGGGAGCTCATATAAGAAGACTCCAAAGAGTAGACAACCTGAAATATATTTCAAACAATCCAGTAATGGACCCCAAGGAATTTAACATGGACAAGTAGAAGTGCAGTGATTCATTTAGATCTAAGGCATCCAACAGAACCAGGTTTCAGAACCTTGCACAGAATAATAATAATGGAAATTTAGCACTTTAAAGACTTCACACACATCACCTCATTTAATACTTTGTGAAGTAAATACTTTGAGAACCCAGAGTAAGCCTGCATCATGTTAAGACTTTGGAGTTGTTAGATTTAAAATAGTTTTGAGCATTAAATAGTTGTAGATAAGAGAGTGGGAGCCATAAACTGTGATAATTAAAATGTTTGGGAGCAAGGGAAATATATATATATATATATATATCAATTATGACCACTGAAATATGTTTTCTACTGTGTCTTGGTTTTATATAAATATAAGATGGTCGCCAGGGAATATATTCCCAATTTATGAATATGCCCAAGCCAACTGGGTTTTATAGAGAAATTTAATTTATAATACACTGATTAATCAATAGAAAAAGAGAGAAAGTAAGAAAGGAATAAGAATGAATAAATCAGTCAGTTGGTTTTATCACTCACCCAAGATCTCTCTAGGTAAGGCTTCTCATGCCAACCTCAGGCTCCACCTTCAAGAGAGCCTCCTTTCAAGAAACGTTTCCAGAGAATTCTCCTTCTTCAGAGCCAGGCTTCTCTCCTGGTCCTCCAACCACAGCCTCCTTCAAGACCTCTCCAGGACCTCTCTCCTCTCAGACTCCTTCAGAGCATCCCCCTCAGAGCAAAACCTCCAGGACCTTTCTCCTCTCAGCTCCTTCAGAGCAACCTCCTCCCAGAGCAAAAAACTCTCCTCCCTTTGTCCTCAGACCCTGCTATCTTTAAGGAAACCATCTAAGTTCCCTCCCCTCAGTTCTCACATCTACCAATCACTGTCGATGTCTCCCCTGTGCCAATGGTGGCTCTAGTTTAACCCAGGACTGCCCAGAGGTCTGTGGCTTTGCACATGTCTGTTGAAGGTCATATTCTCAAATAATTAAATCTTGATCTTGCTGCAGCCCTTCCTAAATCCTGTTACTCTAAGTAGGGTGGAGATTGTATTTTCCAAGACCTGGTTCTGTCATTCCAAGTATCTCTATTGTATCAATTCTAAAGTCAATCATGACTCAAAGAACTTCCTGTTCTATGCTTAAGCATAGGTCAAAGCCCTTTCCATTGTTTAGCAAAAGGTTTCTGTCCTAAAGTAGTCTTAAGTAGGGAGGAGAAAGATCCTCCCATGCCAAGGGGTTTCACATTCCAATAGTTCTTACTATCAGTAGGAAATTTTTTCCAGTATTAAATTTCCCAATGGGGAAATTTCCAACATTCATAAGTCTAAAAAATTTTAAGGTTTACAGAGCAGAACTTTGCCTCTAGAACTCTGAGATCTCAAAGGTTATGTTGGAATAATGCAAGCTCTGGCACATTCTGTCATATTAGGAATGCATCAAATATATTTTTGGGAAAAAAGCTGTGTCTGCCATCTATGGAGAAGCTCATCACCAATAACTTGCCCAGGTATGTGCCAATGGATTCTTTGGCCAGGGCAACCCACAAAAAAGAATAAGGTAAAATGGCCCAGAATTATTTGCAGCCCTTTCTTTTTCTTCAGTGATGGTGGTAAAAGATACAAAGTCATGGTTTTTATACTTTCCATAAACATTGATTTATCTCTTGATACTTTAAATCTCCTCCAGAAAATAACGAGTGGAATTCTACCAATATTACAGTATTATAGTTTTCAAGCTAGAAGGAGCCTTGTAATCCATTGAGTCTGACTGCTTTCATTTTGTAGACGAGGAAATTGGGTCACATCACTTGCCCAGAGTCACAACTAGTAAATGTCTGAGGAGAAATCTGACTTTGAGTCCACTGGTTTATCCACAATTTCAGGCTGTCTCTGTGAAATGAGAACACAAAAGAAAGTGGCAGCTGTATGAAAAAATGCCTCACAGCTCCTCTTTGGAGAACATAATGATTGTGGAACTTGGCTTTTTATATGTACGGTGATGTAGGCTAACTCTGGGTTCTCAATGCATTTCATTCATAAAACATTAGATGAGGTAATATATGTGAAGCATTTAAATGCTATATAAATTTGAGGTATTATTCTGTACAAAGGTCCTGAAATCTTGTTCTTTTGGATGCCTTTGATCCATGTCAGTCATTGTGCTTCCACTTGTCCTTAAATCTCTTTGTGTTCTAATAATGAAACACTCGTAATTAATGTTTGTAAAGTAAGGAAGAGAGATGAGAAGCCAGGCTGATGGACAGATCAGCCTGAGGAGCAGCAGGGGAAGGGTGAGAGAGAATCCTGAGAGTTCTAAGGAGTGGAGAGAACTCTGAAGCCAACGGTCAAAGGTCTTCTGGCCTGGGAAGGGAAGGAGAAGGAGCTTTTTCCAGAAGCTGAGAAAGAGCCCAACCAGATTTCTCTACCAGTTGGGACCTGACTCCATCTAGAGACCCTCCATATCTCCACTGAGACTCAATCAACAACTATATGATTCTCAACAGGGATTTTGTTGGACTCACTCTGACCAGAGCCACAGGAGCAGTTGGTGAAGGAAGAGGCCAAGGTCCAGAAGCCTCTGGCCTCCAGACTCTAAAAGACCAATCTGCAAGGGGGGCAGACCATAGGGCTGCTCTACACCCACCTTCCCTTTTTCTCTTATTCCTCTGCCATTACCCTCCTCTGTTGACATCTAAATAAAATATACCTGAAATATTTAGATCTGGGTTGGGGCCTGTCTTTAGATAACAAACTAGGGGATCAGGATTAAATAGTTTGAGACAGGATTTCAAGGTGAAACCCTGTCCTTGTCTGGTGATAACCCAGACCTGGGTTTATCATACTACCACAGTGGGGAGATCTGATTCTGAACTCCCATGGCTCAGGACTAAGGAATATTTGTCATCTTTCCTTGCCAGTTTGTGCCATACCTTAAACCCTAAAGGCAGACAGTTAAAATGCCTGTGTGAAGTGAATCTACAAGGGAACATCTTGCTTCACTGAGACAGACAGCCTCAGGGGCCCTGAGCTCCTCTAAGGAGGCATATTGCCACCTTTACTGAGATAACCTGGTTCATATCTGTTTCCAGCCCTTACTTCTCCCTTTCAACATCTTACTGGAGTCACATCCTTCCAGGGAAGACAGTATCTGATTTCTCTCTCCCTATTAGTAATAGAGGAGAGGAAATCATCCATTCATTCTCTCCCTATTTCCCTCCTCCATTACATGTTTACAAAAGATTACAATGAAACCAGTTGCAGTTTATGCATCAACATCTGTTATAGAGGACAAGGAAGTATAGAATTTCTGTGAAGAACCTGATTAGACTCATCAAATTAAATAATAAAGACTAATATCCATATGATGCTTACTATGTGCCAAGCAATTTACAATTATTATTTCATTAAATTCTCACAATAATCCTTGAAGATAGGTATAAATATTATCTCCATTATACAGATTTGGAAACTCAGGCAAACAGATTTGGAAACTCAAATAGAAAGTGTCTGAAGTCAGATTGGACCCAGATCTTCCTGATTCTGATCAGCCAGGTTTTATAGTAGATAGAGTGCCAGGCCTGGAGGCAGGAAGATTCAAATTTCCAAGTTCAAATCTGGCTTCAGACACTTACTAGCTGTGTGACCCTGGGCAAGTCACTCAACCCTGTTTGTCTGAGTTTCCTTGTCTGTAAAATGAACTTGAGAAGGAATTGGCAAACCTCTCCAGTCTCTTTGGAAGAAAACATCAAATGAGGTCACAAAGAGTTGGACACATTGAAAAACAAAACTTCCTGACTCCAGCCTCTGGTCTATCTCCATTGAACCACCTAGCTGCCCAGATATCAATATCTAATTTAAAACTCTGTAATTTCACTGCAAAAGTAGACATAGGAGAGGTCAATGAAAAATATGTTGAAAAAGATGGTTCTGGAATAAGGAATGAGAGAAGTCAAAAACTCATGAACAATATAGAAACCTCCTGCCTACTTAACACAAATACTTTTTTCAAGTAGGGAGCCAATAATAAACATCATGAAAAGTTAAAGTGATTATATTTTAGTAGATATGAAACAACTGGTTTAAGTGTAATTTTTGAATGACTACATATGATCAGACAATTGACTTTTTAGAACCCCAAAAGAATCAACACCAAAGGTGAAGGAATAAAATTCTAGAGATATGATGCACAAAAAGGAGGGACCTGTAGTGAAAACAGAAACTTTGACAGAGATAAGCAATATTTTCTAAGAATATTTAATAAATATTTAATTATTTATATTTAATTCATTTTCATAATTAAAATGCTAAACTCCCAGGATCACCTTAGGCAGATGATGATCTCTTTTCGAGTAGAGTGAAGAGGTAGCCATGGGCAGAACCAGTTTAGAAAATAAATTTGTTTGCAAAAATCTTTAAAATAATTTTTATTGATATACTTTGTTTTTATAACACTTTCAATTCAGTCAGTCAATTAACAAGTATTCATTTAACACTTCCTCTGTGGCCAGTCACTAGAAATGCAAGTTCAAAGAATGAAGCAATCTGTACTTACAAGAAATCCATTTTAAAATTTGTCCTTCTGAGCTCTTTAGAGTCTCGCTCCCTAACAAAAAGCAAAGCGAGAGAAGCAATTCAGGAAAACTAATACATCAATGCAGTCTGACAATATATGCAATGTTCCATACCTATAGTCCCCTACCTCTACTAAGTAGAGGAAGAGGTACATTTTTTTCTCTTCTTCAAGACCAAGCTGGATCATTATAATCACACAATGTTCAGTGTTGTTATATTTTTGTGTTTTCCATTTACATTATGATAAACTGCATATGGCATTTCCTAGTTCTTACTTTTCCTTGAGTCAGTTCACATGTATATTCATTGTGTTTTTATAATACAGCAATATTTTATAGCCATTATCCAATTGATGGACATCTGCTTGGTTTCTAGTTCTATCTTATCTCAAAATTTGCTACCATGAATATTTTGGCACATATATGTGTATTATATATATATGTAATTTCCTTTAAGAGTCTCATGGTGGATTATTATAGAAGATATTAAATGGTTTTCTCTCAAAAGAGAAAGTATTGAGCTAAAAATAATTCTAGAAACTATGGCAAGATAATGAGCTAAACAATGATTTCAAGAGTATTTATGGATAAAACTGGAGGAACAATGAAGAGAAAAGAAAAAGGAAAAGGTCTGTAAAGCTTTCTTAGAAAAAAATAACCACCTTATCTTCTGTCTTAGAATAAATACTGTATATTGGTTCCAAAGCAGAAGAGTGATAAGAGATAGGTAAGGGGGGTTAAGTGACTTGCCTAGAGTCACAGAGAAAGGAATTATTTTAGGCCAGTTTTGAACCCAGACCTCCTGTCTCTAGGTCTTTCAATCCATTTAGCCACCTCACTGCCCCTGGTAAAGTTTTCTACAAGCCACTCTTTTCTCCATTAGTAGAAGAGAAACCACCACCTACTAACACAAGGAAGAAGAAATGGCACTAAAATGATGAAAAAAACAGCTGCATTAGACCAAAGGTACACAGAAGGATCAGTGCTGGGAGCAACACAATTTTCAGGGAGTTCAGGAATTTATTCTCAAGATTTCTATTAAAAAGGCTACTAAATGCTAGGAAAGAATTGTGAATCTTATTAGTACCAAAAAAGGGCAACTAAAAAAAAAACTATTAATAACCATTGCTACATTTGCCTTCTTTCATATCTCTATAAAATCTTTGAGGATGTTCTACACAAGTATTGAATGCTTTCATGATTAATATTAAAGAATGCTATTCTATATATAGTAAATTACATCTTCACATTCACATAAATAAGAAACTATACTCGTTTTGTTGACTACAAACTAGTATTTATTTCAGGAGAATAATATCCTAACAGTTTGAACTTTGACAGTTCTTTTCCAAAAAGGAGTATCCCAAGAATGTGACAAAAGCAGAAAAGGTTGGGGCTTGGTGGATAGAGTCAGGTCTGGAGAAGGGAGGACCTGGGTTTATATCTTGCCTCGGATGTTCACTCCCTAGTTGTGTAACCCTGAGTAAGGTACTTAACTCCAAACTGCCTAGCTCTTACTACTCTTCTATCTAGGAGCCTATACATTGTATGGAATCTAAGCCAGAAATTAAAGGTTAAAATAGAAAAGGCTCATTGAAAGATATATGTATAGAGGTAACTATCTTATAGCCCTCTAATATTAATGTTAAATAAGTCATATAACAATGGGACATATTTTAACCAATTTTTCCCCATTGTCATGGAGCAGGTTCCACTTAGAATTCAGATGGAAGAATTCCTTGTAGATTCTGGGGTTCTCCAAATGCCACTGCTTGTAAATGACATTTTAAAGCTTTCAGCAAATCTTAGAGAATCTCTTACATGAAATCCATAATCATTCAAAAGAGTTTAGCTTAACTCTTCACATAAGAAAAAAACAAACCTAGAGCAGCTATCTATTATCCACATTATGATGTGTAGATGGAAAGAAAACTGACAACATTAATCCATAAATATATATATATGTATATATATATATATACATATATATATATATATATATCTTGGAGAGAAGAGGAATAAGACAGAAGACTTGATTAGTTTTGAAAGTGTATAATTTTTCTTTAATGGCATTCAAATATTTCCTTAAAATAAAAGCCCTTTTTATTCTTTTACTTGCATAATATTTTATTAATAAG
Organism: Monodelphis domestica; assembly: GCF_027887165.1. NCBI lineage: Eukaryota > Metazoa > Chordata > Mammalia > Didelphimorphia > Didelphidae > Monodelphis > Monodelphis domestica. The sequence continues at coordinate 203,526,389 of NC_077230.1, forward strand.
TTAAAGTACTCATATTTTAACAGTACAAACTAAACTGATCATGCTTTATCATCCTTGGGATCCTTTTGTTTATGTCTTCCCATAAATTTTCAATAAGGGTCATTCCAGCATGATGGGGTAAGGAATCTTTCTGACTTTATTTAGCATGTGGTTTAGATTTCCATTGATTATTTTGTCCTCTTATATGACTAGTCCACCCCCCTTTCTATTTATATATCTTTAAATGTGTCCTTTAGGCTGTTTCTTTTGCTCAGTTTCTTACTGGAAACACATTGAAGACTACTCATGGCTCTCCCATCTTTAAACACCCCTACCCCCAACCCTAAATTGGGCCCCTCTCCATTGCCCTTTGGGTAACAAATAGCTTTGATTCTTTAGGGACTGGTATTCCATGACACACAGTCATATAACAGCCAATCAGGCAGACAAGCATTTAATAGTACAATAGACAATAGTACAATAGACAAGCATTTAATAGTATGCCAAGCACTGTGCTAAGTGGTAGAAATACACACCCAACCATGAAGACTATAGATATTAAAAAGATAGTTCGTTCTATTGGAGAAAAGTTTGGAATTATTAAAAGCATTGCAAAACTTCTGAAAGAGAAGACAGCTCACTCCTCTTACTTGATTCTGGGCCACATTTGCTGTTAAGTTACAGTGTGTGTCCATGTTAAATGCTCTAAGGAACCAGCTCTATAGGCTGGACAACTGTTTTGAGGGTTAATGGTTTTCACACTTTCTGAGATGTGTCTCTGTCTCTGCCTATCCATCTGTTTCTTTTTCTCTCCTGCTTTTTCTTTATCTTATTTGTATTGATATCTTTGTTTCTGTGACACCTTCATTTCTGAATATATTCCTCCTTTTCTTACATAAATCATTCCTTCTAACAATAATTAAAAGAGAAAGAAAATGAATGGTTCAAAAATCCAATTAATACATACACAATTTTTGACAGTATGTATCATTTTTTTACATTCATGGTAAAAATGTTTGCAATGCCTAGAGAAAAGTATAATTTTTTAACTTTTCCCTGGAGCCAGAGCTCAGTCATTATAACTATTGTATTTAGTTCCAGTTTTTCTTCTTTTTATATTGTGTAGTCACTGGGTTTGTTGTGCTTCATGTTACACTCCACTGGGAGTCGCCCTGAATTATTCATATCATATTACTTCTTATGATACAGTAACATTCCATTAGATCAGTGATGGCAAACCTATATTCCACATGCCAAAGATGATACTCAGAGAGCTCTATATGGGCACACACAGCTCCTCCTCCCCCAATTCATTACTAGGAAGGTAGAGGGACTGGGGCAGAGCTGCTCCCCTCCCCCTCTCCACCATGCCTGATAACCTTTTTTCACATCCTCCACCCCTCTGCCCAGCAGCCCAATGGGAGCAACAAGGAGGGAAGGTGAGTGGCTCACAGGCAGCAGAAGTGCAGGGGAGCTGAGAGCTCAGGCCACTTCCTTTCCCCTCTACACTTGCTAAGGACATTCCTCTCTTCACCCACCCTTCTGGCTAGCAGCCCAAATGGGAGGGCTTCCTCCTGGAGGGTGCTGGACACATCCAGCACAGGGGGAGTGGCACAGCCACTTTTAGAGTGGTCTCTAGAAGGTTTCCCATCACTGTGTTAGATCTACATGCCATAATTTGTGTAGTCTCTCCTCAGCTGATTGTCCTCTTCTTTGTTTCCAGTTCTTTTCTATCTATAGACTCAAGGTACTCCAAGTTCTGCTTCTGCCATGGCTGTAGCCTCTCTAGCAGGGAGTCCAGCTGCTTCTCATGGGCTGGGATAGAGTTTCTCAGTGTATTGGACAGTGTTTAATTAGAAATTTGTACCCCAGGACTCCATTTCCCAGAATCCAACTTTCATCCTCATGTTACATGCTTATGTTTTGGAGATAAAGTTTCTGTAACTCCGCCCCCTCTTTACTCTTCTTCCAGTAACAGGGTCAGAAAAAACTTCTCTTTACTCAGGCTTTGACTTTTGTCCTTTTATTTCCTCTTCTTCAAGTAATTATTAATAAATCTTATAAACTATAATACTTGGAGTTATTGGATGTTAATTTTAATATTACATTTCAAGAGTAATTTTAGGATAATAATACAACATCTTCACCTCCCCTCACTCCAGGAAGAGGGGCTGCAAAGCTGCAGTTGCCCCTGTACCTCTTCCAGGGCCCAGGCCATGGGCACTGGGAGTAAGATGCACAAACATTATGATGTCCTATTTTTGAAGAACAATGTTCTTCCAGCCATGCCATAAGACTGCCATGGAATACCACAGTTTATAAAGAATGAAAGTCGCTGGTCACCCAAAGATCAATGGAGAGGCACAAGGTAGGTAGGTGTGTGTCAAGTGCATCATACTCTTTTTTTTTTAACACTTCTCAATTTATTTATTTATTTTTAATTCATTTTTTTGGGAAATTGTATTTAATTAGTTAATTTAAACTATTTCTTTCCATGGCTACAAGATTCATGTTCTTTCCTTCCCCTCCTCCCACCCTACCTCCTGGAGCTGACGCGCAATTCCACTGGGTTTTACGTGTGTCATTGATCAAGACCTATTTCCATATTATTGATATTTGTACTAGGGTGATCATTTAGCATCATACAATTTTTGAAAAACTTCACAGAAGAGCTGGCATAGAAGAGAGCATGAGAAAGCTATATAACTGGAAAAGGATGTGGGCTGGTCATATTGATATAGCAATGGAGGATTGACCTTTCTGCCCCATTGTTATCCTGCACTGACAAGAGATCTAGAAGATGCTGGGGGATGAACACTTACCAGGGGAGGATTTCTAGGAGCCCAAGGGCTGTGGCCAAAAGCTATACAGGAGGGGAAGGTCTACACACACACACACACACACACACACACACACACACACACACACACACACACACACACTCATTGTGATGTGCACCTTAGTAGGGAGTAACTGCATGGATGAGAACACACAAGCCACATAGTTTAACTTGTATTTATTTTGTACATACTTGTCTGGGCGCATTATTTGTGAGAGTTGGGAAATGTATCCAGATTTCCTAGAGTCTGAGGCCACTCTCTAGTTATTATGCCACATTGCCTTTGACCTGGCATGTAGTAGGTGCATTCTATATGCTGGTTGGATTTTTTCTGAAGAGGCACATATTATAAGTATTGTAATTCTAATTAACCTATGGTGCAGAGTAATTAATTAGCTTGGTTGTGTTTAAAAGTATCAGAACAGGATTTGAACCCACAGTTTTTCTGATTCCAAGTCCAAACTGTCACCATGGTTCTTTTTTGTTTGCTTGTTTGTTTGTTTGTTTTCTTTTGAAATGAAAAAAATTATTTAATTAATTTAGAATATTTTTCCATGGTTACATGATTCATGCTTTCCCTCCCTACCTCCCACCCCTCTCCCATAGCCAATGAACAATTTCACTGGGTTTTACATGTCTCATTGATCAAGATCTATTTCCATATTATTAATATTTGCATTAGGGTATCACCATGGTTCTTGTTTCATTGGAAATGCTGAATAGTGTTTAATGACTTGAAGTTGCTAATTCTGTTGGTAGCAGCTACCGCTACAAAGAAAAGATAATGTGTTTTGAAAAGAAAATCTTTGTATTCCACCATGGATGTTCAACAACCAGTTCTTCAACACTAGTAATATTGTGGGAAAAATGTGTCAGTGTGTGTGGGGTGAGAACAAGAAGTTAAAAAAATGAGCTATTTATGATCTTTTCAGAGAGAAAAAGGTACATTAAAAAGACATGGAAAATGCTTATGCTGTTAGGCAGCTTATAGTGAATATAGATCACTGGATTTGGAGTTAGGATAGACCCGAGTTCAAATGTAATCTTAGACACTTGCTTGTGTATCCCTGAGCAAGTAACAACCTCTGGCTGACTTAGTTTCCTTCTCTGTAAAATAGGGGTAATAATATAATCTACCTCATAGGGTAGTTGTGGGGATAAAAGGAGATATTTGTAATGTACTTTGCAAGTCCCAACTGCAATATAAATGCTGGCTATACTGTAATGAAATCTTTCCCTCAAATATTATCCAAATTAAGGTGATTATCAGATAAGTGAAAAATGCTCAATGCTCCTGGCTATAGATTTCCATTTTTAAATGAAAGTTGGTAAAAACAACAACAACAACTAAATGGCACATGGAACTTCAGGCCCAATTGGCCTTATTTTCAGACTGTTCATATAAACTAGGAAGAGAACATTTGCTTCAACAATAACATTATAGTAATAGATCTTACTATTTTTATTACTAACATGGCATGGAGGAAAAATTAGGCAGAGAGGGATAGTCAGTTACAATAATCACATTTAAGGAGAAAGACTAAATCCTCTGGGTGCATATGTGTGTGTATGTGGGGGTCTTTTCTGTGTTGGCAGAAAAAGGAAGGTCCAGCTGCCTAAAACAAATTATTCCAGTGTGTGTGGGTATATGTATGCATCAATATGCACACAAGCATTTCTGGAGCATATATGTTGCACTCTTGAAGAGCTACACAAAATAGGACTTGTTCCTATTATTGAGAAGTTGACTATCTAATGGGAAAGACAAGACTAAGACAAATGTATACACGTGCATTTCATAGCTTCATTTATTTGTCTAGCTAGAGAAAAACCACCAAGCCACAACTCTAAGCATAAATACCAGTTTATATATAAACACCAGTGACAGAAACATGAAAACACAAAACTAACTGCAGCTGCCTAAAGATATACACATATGTGCTAAGTAATCAAGGAGATGGAAAAGTTACAACTTAAGCTCATATCCTCTTATGCTTTCTTTATTAGGGGATAAAAACCAGCTGGCTATGATATGATTAACAGGGTTTCATTTACTTGAAGACTATTATTAAGTTTCCATTTAACTTTCTCTTCTTCAGACTGTGTAATCCACATTCCCTTAACCTATTCTCTTCATTGTAATGTAAGTTTTTTAATCATCATCAAAATTACTCTTTAAATCCTTTTCTGGTTCTTCACTTCCCTCTTGGGTTGAAGAACACAGCAAGGGAAGCCATATTCAATAAACGTCTATCTGTTATGGTTAATGAGGAAATTGGCTCCAGTTTTCTGCATACCACAGGATACTATAGACACGCACCACAAATAATATATGTGGAGTAACCATTTTATAGCCATAATTTACAGTTCTTGTCTAGTAAGACCCTAATGTAAATTAAGAACTGAAAAATGAAAGTCAGGAGAACTGGATCCTAGTTTTGGCTCTACTAGTATGAACTTGAGTGATGCATTTAATATATTTAGGTCTCAGCTTCCTTTTCTGTGGAATAAGGAAGCTGGCACAAGGTGGGCTTTAAGACTCCTTCTTGATCAAATAAACAAAAACAAGTAAAATTTTTCTAGTACTTTAATGTTTATGAAGAGTTAGGATAGGTAGTATGTTGCATTGGTAAATGAAGTGGGGATGAATTTGAAACTATAGTACTATAATTAGTAGGTGCCATGAACAAATTTCTCCAAGTAGGTCATTTCTATCCTCTATAACATAGGGTAATGATATTTGCATTACATACCTTGTAGGGCAATTTTGTAGGTAAGAAGGGAGAGATTAATCAAAGAAGCTTCCCTGATTAATTTGATTAACATAATACTTATCTCATATAGGAGGGGCATACCTTTTGGCACCTTGATAACAAGGCAAAGATAACTTAGTGGTTTCCCAAGACTAAGGTCCTGATTGTTTTCTATTGGCTGTGGCTGTCATGAGAGATTTTGGTTATTTAGAAGAAGAAAGCATGGATCTTCTATAATATTTATAGGGAAAAAGATGGGGGAGTTGAAAAAAAAGGGGATATAGAAAGGTTTGTAGCAGGGAATGGAGGAGTTGAAGGGTGAGAGGGAACATGGCTGCCAGTGAGGCAAAGGAGAGAGATGCTCCCTGCTTAGAGGCTATATTTTGAACAAAATGGGTGTCCAAGAAATGAGCCACTTATGATAGCCTGTGGGGATGTCTTCTCTCTGGATTGCTGCTGAAGTTGCCCCAGAGCAGGTAAACACAGACCCTCCTGAGGGACAAGCCTTTCCCCAGAATTTGGTCACCAGTAGGGGTCCAATAAGGAACATTTGTAATTGGATGACTGGACTGAGGTTCAGCTCCCTCTATGCCCCAGAAAAGATAATCCTCTTATCTGACTGCAATATTCATATAAGATAAATTTTAATAATCAGTTCGGATTGGAGAGGTATCAGGGAAAAGGGAAGAGGGATGTCCCTAAATAAGGTTTGAGTCTTTCTCAGCTTTGGAGCTGAGGCCACATCTCACAGGCTGGTGAAGGGTTTCTCTTATTCCTGTCTACACTATATCTGTGCTAGTTCTCTTAATTTCAAAATCATAGCACTAGACAGCAAGCAATAAGAAAAATTCTAACCTTCAGAGATGGTTGGGCCTGTCTCTTCCAGCTGAAGAAAATAGAGGCACTCCATTCAGACTGGGAAGCCAAAACCCCTCCCACTTCCAATGCCAGGAAGGAAGTGCTCCAGTCATAAGACCAATTGCCACTTCCAATTGCCCCTTCCCCCACCAACTATCAGTCTTGTCACTTTCTTCCCTCTCTAATATTTCCACTGTTGCTTGTTCCAACACAGTGGCAGAAAGTCCAGAACTTGTTCTAGTTTCCTTTCCACACTTCTCTCAAAAGCCTTCTGTCCCTTCTGGCCTATAGAAGCGAGCTTACAGGCAGGATTGGCCTTTTTTTCCAGTTTTTAAAAAAAATCTTTTCACTCTTAGTGCTGAGAGAAAGGATAATAGAAAAGGATCTCCCCAACAGCAGTTAGTAGAAAATTGTGAAAGGAAAAAAATATATGGGAAGCTCCATTTACTTGCTCAGGTGGTATAGGAGAATCTCTACATTTCAAGATCTGGTTCCCTTTATTCTTTCTGTTTTACATTTGGAGTACATGGGAGAGACAAAGGACCTATTGGCAGACTTGTCTAACCAAATAGCTGGCAGAAATCATAACACTGGTGGAGTTCCTAGTACAGTGCCTGGCTACTAGTAAGTGTCAACTGGCTGTTGGTTGATTTATTATAGAAACACATCAAGATCAATTTTATTTGCCCAATCCGCTTGAGAGGGGAATTAAAAAACAATGTTCCTAAACCCCATTCTTCTTTATAAAGAAAAGAGATTTCCTAGGCAGTATGATCCTAGCATTTAGATTTCTTGCAGAGAAGGGAGATTTCCTGGGCAGTGTCAACCTCAAGGATTGCCTTAAGAGTATCTCCAAGTTTAAGTGTTCTGGAATGAGGCTGTCTAGAGTGAGAGGAATTTCTTGTGCATTGCACCCTTTGAATAAAAATAGGATCCCCCACATGGACCCTGAGGCTGAAGAGCAGCTTCATGACATATGAGACAGGATTTCTGACTTTTCTATACCACACTATTACTGTAAGTTATTCAGATAGGAAGGGGTAGCCCATCTAGAATATCTAAAGTGTGCTTGCTTCTAGGAGGAGTCTAAATCATAGGGAATACTGGAAGTCTAGGAAGTTCCATGTAGGATCCTATTGAATGACAAGAGCTACACCAAAATGCTAGGGTCCTGATATTTTATTTTTTATTCCTTCTGAGAGGAAATAGTAACTTATGTGTTCCTGGGCTTGCTCATTGGCTTCTTTGAGTCTTTCATGTGCATTTTCAAGGGAATTAAATATTTTCCTGTACTCAGTATGCATATGTTATCTGGAGTGCTGTTATAGAAACTAGGAAACCTCAGCTAGTTCTGCAGTTTTCCAAAGAAAGAGGAATATAGTAGTGTGAAGATAATTTTAGGGTTGTGACTTAAAATCTAGAGTTAATTGGCTGCCAGGTGAAATCCCAAATAAAATACCCAAGTCAGTCTGGAAATTTATGGTAATTTAATTAATATAGAGGGAAGGAATTTAAGGAGAAGGTGGGAAGTGGATATAGGGTTTCTCCTACCTGGCCTGTGCCAGGGGGAGTTTAAAATTCCTGCCTCTAGGTCTCTGAAGATTAGAGGCTTCTAAGAGGATAAAGTTGGAAAAGTAAAGGAGGGAAACTCAGCCAGAAACTCACCACCGAACCAGATAATAGCTTGTAGCCACGCTAAGATACCGAAAGGCCCAGCACGCTGCTATCAGCCAACTATCCGCTGCAAAAGGTCCAGGAGAGAGGAAATGAGTCAGTATATAGACCTTTCACTCTTATGTCTCCTCCTCTAAATCCCCATTCTTTTTTTAGTTCTTGTCTTCTTTGATTAGGTTATATCTTTAGAGTTACTTAACACTTCTTTGTTAAGTTTACCTCTTGTGAGTTACTTAACCTTTTTGTGATTAATTTAACCTTTATAGTTACTTAACACCTTTTTGTATTAAGATCTTAAAATAGACTTAGCTTAAAGTTCTAGCTTCACAATAAGGTAAGAGTTAAGTACCTTCATTGTTCAATCAGGAGATTACAACTTTATCTTCCCCTAAAATATGGTCTAAGTAGGGTGGAGTACTTTAGAGTTCCCAAGACATTTCTGATTTTATTAAACTAAGTATCTTCATTGTTATAATCAGGAAATAGCTAAATCCAATCTTCACAGTAGGAATATTAACTAAATAAGTATTTATGTAAAATATGTAATGTTAATTAGCTTGAAAATAACATTTGTCTCAAATCTAATTTGGTCCCAGTGATGGACAATCATCTAAGAGTCATACTAAATAAATTATTTCAGATTCATCCCCAAAAGATCATTGAACATGTTGTAGTTGTAGGGCCACAGAAATACCTGAAACTATTGACTAAGACATTTGGAGGAGTGTGATCTGTACCAGTCTAAGGAGTACTCACAGTGACCAAATCTTATACTTTTGAAATAATAAAGAAGTGAAGGTTTATTGTCTGAAGGCTTCTTTAATCAAGGACCCAAGGCAAAACTAGCAGAGAAACTCCATGGAGGTTTCTCATAATATTGGTCTCAAAACTGTGTTTCCTAAGTAGAGAAAACTGCACTGAATCACAATTTCAAAAGTAAAAAGACCCTCAAAGGCCATCTAATCAAATTTACATATGAACTTCATTCTCCTCAACAAAGTTCATTACATGTAGTAATATGGACATTGTTTCAAGATGCTTAGAGAGTGAAACCCACTAAGTTGTATTAGTCTTTTGGATAAATCTAAATTTATTAGGAAATTTCTTTTGCTAACATCAAATCTAAATTTTCCTCTTTGTGACTTTCACCTAATCTTAATTCTGTCTCTTAATTCTCTATCTTCTGACCTTGAAGTCAAACACATCAAGTTTAATTTTTCTTCTAAATCTTTCAAATAATTGAAGGTAGCATAACATACTTCCTAAGTAGACTCTTATGTAGGCTAAACACTACCAACTCTTTCATATCTATCTTTGCATTCCATAGTCTCTGGTGTATTCATCATTCTGGATTTGGTCTAGCTTGTCATCATGTTCCTAAAATATGGTAAGCAAAAATGAATATGATACTTAATTCAACCACATTGAGATAGTCACATTCTCATTATGGGCACTATTCCTGTTGATGCTGTGAATTTTAAAAGTCTCCATCTTGGTATAGCACCCAAAAATTGTGCACACCCACACTACACGGGCATGTGCTAGTCAATGACAAATCAGAAATAACTAACTGCCCACCTGGGCTGTCCTAAGCCAAGCTAGAGCCAACCATTGGCACTTGTGAGGCACAGGAAGTGTCAGATTCATGAGAGTACATGTGTAGGATACATAGGATAGGAAGGCACAAATGGCACCATTAGAAGAAGAAAGAATCTATGTCAATAAAATCACAGCTTCATTTAAAGAATTGACTTGATATTTCATTTTAGTAGATTTGGCCCACTGTTTTACCTTATGATGGTAATTTTGTATACCTGCTATGTTACACAAAATACTAATTTCCATCTTGAGTTTTGAGTAATCTAAAAATTTGATTGGTATACCATCTATTCATTTATCCAAATCATCATTAAATATGTTGAACAGAGCAGAACTAAGGGTTGATTTCTGTAATTCTCTACTAGAGACTCCCTACCAAGGCTGCATCGAATCTTGGGAGCCTACATTTAGATCTCAAAGGAATTTAGAGATTATTCATTCAGATTCTTTGATTTTATGGATTAGGAAACTAGGACCCATAGGCAAGGTTGTAAAATTCATGGTTTTACCCCTTGAGGCAATTTGATCACATTATTCCTCAAAAGCCTCAGTTCTTCCTCTGCTGTACTTTGGTTACACATTGAAATGGTGATAACCTTAGATTTCCTATCTAGGGTTTTTCAGATTAATATTATCTTCAAGATTCAGAACTTCTAATTTCTTCTTTCAAATCTACCTTCTTTCATTGCACCTCACTAATTCTCATACTTAATTCCATTCTTCACCCAGAGGACCATAGGTCCCTTGGCCATCCAATATAATGTTAGCTTCTTGAGTGTAGAGATTATGCTTTGTGCCCTCTGAATCTAGAACAGTGTATTTCATGTAGAGGATGCTCAATAAAAGCTAATTGAACTCAGTTGAATTCCTGTTTTGTAAATCCCTTTACTCATTCTAATTTCACTTGTCTTCAAACATAGTCATAGTCCCATGGAATGCAAGTTAAATGGCACTAGCTATTACTCTGGAATTCCATACCCACCTTTGCCTTCCACCATTCCTGAGCAGTGAATCTTCACTATTGAGTAATCTTCATTATCTCATCCCCTCCCCACAAGATCTTTGGAGAAAAGAATAAAATAAAGAAGATTTCAATGACTATAAATTCCTTCTGCTCTACCCTTCTGACTTCCCATCTCATTCCCCAAATTATCATTCTGAAACTTTTTATCTCTCCTTTTACCTCTGTTAGAGTCCATAGTCCCTATACTTATAATGGATGACTTTGCTTCCTATTTCATTTGGATTGAGGCTGCTAATATAATAATGATAATTGTATTTATATAGGATTCTTAAGGTTTATTTAGTGCTGTACATATATTATCTCATGAATTCTTACAATTCCTTTCTCAGCATTGTTATTAAATTTGTCCTGTTCTTCAGTATATTTTTTCACTAAAGCTCATTCCTCTAACTGTGCCCATGATCACATTGATTCTTACTTCTTCAATGATCTTACTCCAGTAATTATGCCTTTTTCCATACATTTCCAATCTCTTCATCTGTCTCCTTTCTACATGTCTGCAAAGAGGCTCATGCCTCACTAATACTATTAAAAATATTTCCTTTCTCTTCTAATTCAACCACATATCCAATTTCTTTCATCTCTTTACAGCTAAATTTCTTGTTGTCAACATTCTGTTTTACTTTTTAACCATTATCTCTCTCCTCAATCACTTTTAACCAGTGTTCTATCCTTCCCTGAAATTGGTCTAAGATTCTAAAGGACACTATAATTACCAAGGCTAGTAGTTTTCAAGGCTTTGTCCTCCTTTGGACCTTTTGATACTGTTAAACACTAACAACTATTCAATTTCTTTCCTGTCTACAGGGATGACATGGCTTCTTCTCTCTCTTTCCATCTCCTTAAACATGTGTTCCCCAGTGATTTTTTCTTAGTTCTTTTTACATATTCTCTCCCTTTAAAGTCTCAGTTTCTTTCAGGGTTCAATTACTACTTCTATGAGATATTACTGAATCTTAAATCTATGGTTTTGACTTCTTTGAGCTTTATAAACTTCATATGTTTGCAAGACACAAAGGTGTCTCATCTCAAATTCAGCAGTATAAAACAAAATATATATATGCATATATTTCCTCCATACTATATATTTTATTATTATATTTTCTTCTAAACATATTCCTCCTTCTGACTTCATTTTTTCTGTGTGGATCATCAACATTTGCCTGCTTAATGTTGTTTGAAACCTTAGAATTACTATTCATTTCCCTTCCATCTTCTAGTACATTGTGACAAGGAAATCACTTTAAAAGACTGATATATATTAATTTAAGGTTGCCAAGGAATTCAGCTATGTAATTCCTAAATGAAAACTCAAGTCAGCAGTCAACCTTTTATGGAGTTTTTAATTACAAACAGGAGGAAGAAAGCTATTAGAGAGAGAGAGAGAGAGAGAGAGAGGGGAGAGAAGGGAATAGGGTTTAAATACCCCATCTGTTTAGGCTGGGCCAAAAGGCCCAAGCCCTTAGATAGCAGAGGCAAAGAAAAGAGATCAGTCCCTATCACTCATGTGACCAAAATGGAGAAACAGTCTCAGGGGCCTCCACCTCCAGCTTCCTTCAGAGCAAGCTTCTCAGAGCACAACCTCTCAGAGCAAAACCTCTCCAACCCTCTTCAGTCCTCAGACCCCGCTATCTTTAAGGAAACCATCTAAGTTCCCTCCCCTCAGTTCTCACATCTACCAATCACTGTCCATGTCTTCCCTGTGCCAATGGTGGCTCTAGCTTAACCCAGGACCTCCCAGAGGTCTGCCCCTTTGCACATGTCTGTTGAAGGTCATATTCTCAAATAATTAAATCTTGATCTATGCTGCAGCCCTTCCTAAATCCTGTTAGGACTGAGTAGGGTGGAGATTGTAAGTTCCAAGACCTGGTTCTGTCATTCCAAGTATCTCTATTGTATCAATTCTAAAATCAATCATGACTCAAAGAACTTCCTGTTCTATGCTTAAGCATAGGTCAAAGCCCTTTCCATTGTTCAGCAAAAGGTTTCTGTCCTAAAGCAGTCCCAAGTAGGGAGGAGAAGGATCCTTCTTATCTTACTATCAGTAGGAAATTTTTTCCAAGTATGGAACTTTCCAATGGTGAAATTTCCAACATTCACAAGTCTAAGAAATTTTAAGGTTTACAACATCCAGTTAGTTACTGAGACCTGTCAATTTCATCTCTATAACATTTCCTCATATCTCTTCCCTCCTTTCTATTCACAGGATCATCACCACAGTATTGCTTCCAAATACGACCTGTTTGAACAATTGCAGTAGTCCCTAATATCTTTCTTCTTCTAGTCTTTGTTCCACTCATTCCAATTCATAATAATATGAGAAATATATTCCCATAATATATTATAAGGGAAATTATATTATTGAGGGAAATAGTTGACATTTTTTTAATTAGTGAAAAACTTTGATAGTTCCCTATTATTTATTTCTCTTTAAGGTTTCAACTTCTTTGCTAGGCATTCATGATCAGCCACATTCCAATGCTGGTTGTATGATCCTCAGCAAATCATTCAGCAAATCATTGCAAGGGACACTTCTTTAAAACTACAAATTGAAGATATGGTGATGACTTGCATTGATTTACAGAGGGAGTTTCCTCACCCCAATGAAATTACAGGTTCAGTCCCTAATCTTATTCCTATTTATTGTATTAAAAAATTAAAAAAACTTGAATTATCCAATATTTTCCCAGTTCAAAAATCTTTTCCCTCTTTGTTTTATTTTAAACATTTGTAAAATAGAGATTTTGATACTCTTAAAAAAGTAATTCCATAGGACTTCAAAGAATAAATGATTGCTTATACAACTGTAGGAGAAAATTTAATAAGAATGATGACTTTTTGTGTCTCATGCTCTGTTTTTTCTAACCATTGACTATAATGGCCATAGCAGTTGTATAAAAAGTAAGGTTGCTCTTGGAATAGGAGCTTTGGACACTGTTATATATCATTTTTGAAAGACTGTATGATTTCATTGTATTTTTGTTTAGATATAAAAGCTAGGATTTTCTACCAGAGATAAGTAGAACAATAGAGAATCTAATCCCAAATGTTACAGAGATTGAAGTTGACAGAATGAACCCAATTATTTCTTGCTTCTGGAAGAAATTAATTTACAGGATTTAAATTTAAATGGAGAAAACTTTAGTTGAATGTCATTTCATAAAATCTAAACTACCCAAAATTGGAATCTTTATAAATACTTCACTTTAAAAAATCATACAATGGTTTCTCCCATCATAAAATCATTCTGTGTCAACTATAATTATCAAACTTTTCAGTGGTAGGGGCCTTATATGACTGATCTAATATAGCCATACCATTATATATATATATATACACACACACACATATAGTTATCCAGAGAGACTAGGGCAGTTGCCCATGCTAATATGTTTACAACTGGTCCTACTAGAACCATGATCTCCTGATTCTGAGGCCAGAGTCTTTCTAAAGCATATTACAAATGATAAAGAAAATTGAAATAAGCAAAATCTTAATGGGGAAAATTGAATTATAAATATTTCCAAATACTTTTTGGAGACAACTCAAACAATGTGGGTATTTTGCTCAAATTTATAAAGAAATACACAAAGTATAAAAGTAGTATACAATGTAGCACTATCTACTACATAATGTAGTATTTTTTACATGTTAAAAATGGAATATTTTGCCTTTAAAACAAGGACATTTTAGTGAATCATCTGTATTATTGCAACAACTTTTTTTCCAATTAGTTTTTCAAAGGCTTGACACTGTTTAAACTGTAGGTAGAGTCTATTTCTTTCATAATTTTTAAATACTAAAGAAATCAAGAAATATTTGCCTGCATATAAGCTTCTTGAGGGCAGAGACCATTTTTTATTTGTCTTTGCATTGCCAATGCTTAACATGGTACTTAGCACATAATAAGTGTTTATCAATTGCCTGTGCCTAGTATAGTATTTTATATCCAGAATATGGATCATAGGATCATAGATTTGGAACTTAAAGCAACCTTAGAGGCACCTCGTCTATCTTCTTCCCCAGACAGATAAGGCCAGATGAGTTACTTATATCCAAGATATTGTCTTCTTTAGTCATTTCAATCAGGTCCTACTCCTTGTGACCCCATTTGGGGTTTTCTTGCCAAAGATACTGGAGTGGATTGCCATTTCCTTCTCCAACTCATTTTACAAATGAGGAACCAGAGACAAATAGGGTTAAGTGCTTTGTCCAGGGTCACATAGCCAGTTAGTGACTGAGGCTGGATTTGAACTCAGGAAGATAAGTCATCCTGACTCCAGGCTTGGCACTCTATACACTGTGCCACAAGGTGACATAGGTATTAAATGACAGAAGTTAAATTTGAATCTGGTTGCCTGATTCTAAATACACTGATCTTTTTACCTATAATACTATGTGTCTCAGTAAATGATTGTTGAATTCAATTCAATTGCATATAACTAGACACTTAATGAGTGTTTGTTGAAGTGAAATATTTGTTAAAAATGCCAATTTATTCTCATGCTTATGACCTGTTTGAATTTAAGAAGTTCCTTTTAACTTTAGGGGTCTCTGATTCCTCATCAACAAAACATATTTACAAATCTGCAAAGGGGATGACAAATTAGATGAACTATTAAGTCCTTTTCAGTTCTAAATCCTATCATAATAATTGATAATTGTTTATTAGAACTTTGAAATTTAGCACCTTTAAAGGTTCTATATTACCTCATTTGAATCCGACTCTAAAATAAGTACTAAAATATTATTTTCCTACCATCATTTTTCAGATAAAGAGAGGCTTAGAAAGATGAAATAAATTGTCCACAGATACTCAGCTAATAACTGTCCAGTGCATAATGCTGTCCTATGATTGTTCTGGGAGAATGTTGAAAGATAGATGAACCAGTGACATACATTAGACATAGCTATCCTAGGAAATAGTAGGTTGGTGCAGAGGATAGAGTAGTAGGTCTAGAGTCAGGAGAGCCTCAGTTCATATTAAGCCTCTGATAATATCTGTAGAATCCTGCTAGTCATTTTACATCTGTCTTTCTCAGTTTCCTTATCTATAAAATGAGGATAATATTAGTATCTACCTCCCAGAACTGTTGTGAGGATAAAATGAGATAGTATCTGTAGAATATTTTGCAAACCTCAAAGCTCTCTCTAAATGTTGGTTATTATTATAATACAATGGGACTGTAGTATAAATGTTGTTCTCAGTTGTTGGTAAATAATAGCTATAAGCAAAGATCAGATATCAGCCAATTGGAAATTGAGATTTGGAGACTTTTTTGGTCTGTGGATACATCAGGCAAGAAAGTTTCTTTGAATTGTCCTGGGTCTTTGAACAGAAATATGATCATCCTAGCTTCACATTTTAAAACCTTTATTTTTACCATAGAGATCTGACATCAGAACTTGAGCAAAATTGGTTAAACTAAATTTTCATTAGCCTTTGAGAAATTTTTATGTCAGAAATTTAGAGGGCAGTGGGTGCAAAAACAATATTTAAAAATAGAGTAGTAGAATTTCAGAGCTGAAAGGGACTGTTCTGACTATATAGCTAGCTCCTCATTCTGAAATTGAGGTCCAGCAAGAAGTTATGACAGAATTAGGATTAGAACCTCTAATTTCATATCACTTTGTCCAGTCAGTTTCCTCTTACTACATTACCCTCTCCTTCTTCACATCAGGACAAATCATAGGAAGCTTTTTTGTCTGATGTTTCCACAGACAAAAAAGTTCTCCAAGACTCAATTTCCAATTGGTTGATATCTGGTCTTTGTTTATAGCTATTATTGACCAGCAATTGAAATCAATATTTATATTACAGTGCCATTGTATTATAATAATAACCAGTATTTAAGAGGTCTTTAAGGTTTGCAAAACATTTTATACTAAATGATATGGAGATATTCCCCCCTTTATATCCATCCACATATTAATCTTGCATCACTATGAACAGTTTATTCTATGCAAAAAGCTACTAAAAGTTGAACTGAAATACTTCTATTGAAGATTTGCACTTTGAGCTTAGTGATTAAAATTAAATAGGCATAAAATTACTTTGATTGTATCCAAGAAATAATATTTTAAGCTTGAGAAGAAAAGAGAAAATGGATTCAGAGTAGCTAAAAGACTTGGAAGAGATCTTAGGGCAGGAGCATGCTGATAAATATTTAACAATTTGCTGTTCCCCAAAATATATGATATGTGCTTAAGATTTTTTATAAGATTTTATTCAAGTTTTCATTTTATTTATTTATTGTAAGGTTTGCACTATTTTCTAAACTTTGACTTTTTTAAACCCATTTTTAAAAAGCATTCAATTTATTGTTGTTCATCTATTTTAGTTGTGTCTGACTCTTGATGACTACTTTAGGATTTTTCTTCACAAAAATACTGGAGTAGTTTGCCATTTCCTCATCTGACTCATTTTACAGATCCTGAAAATGAGGCAAAGAGAGTTATGTGACTTGCCCAGAGTCACAAAGCTATTAAGGGTTTGGGGCCATATTTGAACTCAGAAAGTTGACATCAGGCTCAGGACTCTATCCACTGTACCTCCTAGCTGCTCCACTTTTAAGTTTAATCCATATTAACATTTTCTTGCTCTCTTAAGTATAGATGATCAATAAAGTAATAAATTAAAGTCTGATTTTATAGTTTGCTTATTTTTTGAGTATAAATGCTCACATTAAAATTTTACTAATCCTTTGAAGGCTATTTGGAGCTAGAGTCAACACTCTCTTGCCTCAAGGTCCTATCAGGGATGAGAGTAGGACTGATAGGAGGATCTCAAGAAACGACAATGGATTAAGTGAATTTGTGTAATGATTCATTATTTTTTCTAGCATATTCTTAAGTGTCCTTGGCATATTTAGTATTCTGTTGGAAATAGTGGGTCAATTCTCCACATGGTATAAATATCAAGTTTTTACTAAGTGGAATTAATAATAAAATAATAAAAATTAAAAATAAAATAGAAAAGAATTCTGATTTCTTTTGTTTTCTTGCTTCTCTACTTCCCTTATGGAGGATAAGCAGTAAGAAGTTAATAATGAGGATCATAGCTTTGGAACTGGAAAGAGCCTTAGAAATCATTTAGTCCAGAGAGGTCAAACTCAAAGGTTTTTGTGATAGAGTTAAGGTTCTAAACCAGAGCCTCTAACTCCAGCTTTTTCTGTAATGCCAGAATATTTCTCCTATGTAAACTGGTGGTAACTTTCTATTTAAAAAAAACTATTATAGTATCTTCAACAGTCAGGAAGAAGTGATGTCATATGGACATTATTAGAGTGATCAGTGAAGTTTTAAGTTGTATATTTAAAAGAACTCCAGTAATTTATGTTTTGTCTCTGTCAACTTCCTTTAATTCTTAAGATCATGTCTAATCTAAGAGAAATCTAATCTAATCTAATCTAAGAGAAATGTCTAATCTAAGAGAAAAACTCTGTGTTTTAGATGAATTTATAACTGATTAACTGACCAAAGTAATGTTTAGGAGAGGCATTCTGTTAAAGAAATTTTAGATATTTCCCCTGAAGTCTGGGAGACTCCTTCCCTTGATATAGAGTGCTGAGTTTTAAAAATATAAACTAACCTGAACTACCTAAGCTTGTTCTTTGTCCTTTTTTTTTTTTAAGTGGACTGGTGACATAATGGGTCTGGGATGCAGTGGATAACCTTGTCTTCTTAATGTCTGACCAAGTTCTGTGCACTCTACCATGTTTGCTCCCACCCCTCCATGGCCATTGAAACAAATTGTTCTCATCCACGTCTTTCTCCAGTGAAGCTTTACATGCATGGGATAGACATCCCTCTAAGTCATCAGTGGGTTTATCACAATTCCATGCAACTTGTCCAGCATAGAAGAATAATTAATATGGAAACATGTAGTTGCCAGTGAGGTATGGTTTATAGGGATGCCAGAATGATTCCTTTAACCTTGAATTGCCATTATAATATCTAAAATATCACCATAAGACTTAGTTCTTGGACTTTTCATCTTTAAGAATTTCCATAGAATGTTTAGATAGAACATTGTACCTGGAATGAGGAAGAGTTAAATTTGAATTCTGCCTTAGAGTCTTCTAAATTGTGTGACCCTGGGCAAGACACTTAATCTCTCTCAGCCTCAGTTTCCTCATCTATAAAATGGGAATAATAACAATGACCTTATAGAGCTGTTGTGAGAATATGAGGAAATAACATGTAAATGAATCTAAAAGACCTATATACACGTTAATTTTAATATCATCATCATTATTATTAATGTCAACTCCTCTAAAAGATATTAAGCAACTGGGTACAGGAACTATTTTTCTATTTTTTGCCCTGATATCTTTTAGTGCCTAACACAGTGCCCTTGAACATAGCAGACTTAGTTGATATTTTTTTAATTGAATTCTATATTAAAATTAAAATCTCCTTAATGGAGTTACCATGACGAGCTATTACTAGCTTACACATCAGTATCATTAGAGAAAGGGAGTGTGATGTAGTGGGAAGAGGGTTGGACTTGGAGTCAGGAGAGACTTAGGATTAAATTTATGACTGACACATTAGCTATGTGATCTGAGCAGGTCAGAGTTGACTCATTTGAAAAACAGAGTTATTAACACCCTGAGTAAGGATCAAGTAAGGCAAAGTACAGCATCTTTATAAACCTTGAACTATTCTATAAGTGTCTATTAGTATTTCAAATGTGTCCTTCACAATTTTGCCCAGAACTTACCTTAAAGACACCTATCACAACAGTGTTACACTGTTTTGCTCTCTACATTTTAGTGTTTGTTGTCTTAGGTTCCCAAATGATATTTTTATTTTTAGTCCAGGACCCCGCAACCTTACTCTTTTTATAGTTGTTTAAGCAAATATCCTATTTAAGACTGAGCTTCTTTTTAGTGTTCTAAGTATTATGGGAACTGGATCTCAGGATCAAACAGCCACCTCTACCCCTTCATTGTATAAAGCACTTGGCTGGCCTTTAGCAGTTGATGGTTCTCAGCTTTAACTGAATAACTCTCAAATGGGAATATTTGCTGTTTTGGTAGTTTGGATATGTGTATCCAGAGCTCATATATCATGGCATTCACTTTGCCCTTTGATCAGTTTTAATTGAAAAAAAAATGTTACTTGAATGAGACTTATTGAACATAAACTATAGATTAAAACTTAAAGGTAGTTCAATGAACCTGGCTATTTTTAACCTTTATATGGAAGCTATTTTTAAGCCACAAAAAGAATGCTTGAAAAATCTCTCCCAAGATGGATTGACCAGCGTGAAATATGTGTATTTATATACTTGTCATTTCCAGCTAGAATATTTTCCTTCTTTGCTTCTGCTTCTTGACTTCCCTAAAGATTCAGCTGAAATCCCACCGATTGCCAATCTATCC
This sequence comes from Monodelphis domestica, assembly GCF_027887165.1. NCBI lineage: Eukaryota > Metazoa > Chordata > Mammalia > Didelphimorphia > Didelphidae > Monodelphis > Monodelphis domestica. The sequence goes on from NC_077230.1 coordinate 203,546,504, forward strand.
CATTCCTCTCCTCTTCCTTGGTGTTATTTTTTCAAGTTCCATGTGATCATTTTTGGGTTGCTGATGAGTGTGTTTTGACTGACTGCTGATACCAGAACTGGCACAACAGAGACTTTAGTAGTTTGTGTGGGGAGGTGGTACTGCTCAGAAGTGAATGCAGATTAAATGCTCACCTATAATCCCTCTTCTGTCCAAACTCACACTAATACCTGTAGAGTTCCTGAAGCACTTCGGAACCCCCTGGTGAAATTGGTCAAGGGCAATGCTTTCTGAAGTATGTACAAGGGAGGCAGGAGGAAGCCAGCAGGAGCTGGTGAATATCACACCCACCATCCATCGCAGGCAGTGTTGGAGGCTGGTAATGCACAAGTGCTAAGCATTAGGTGGCACATCTGACATCATTTTCTTTTATTCACTGTTTCCTTCCACCTCTTTGTAATGGAAGCAATGATTAACTAGTAAATAAAAGCTTGAGGTAACTCTGTTACTGGCATTCTCTTGATAGGAAGACACTTGTTATGCCTTTGTTAGGGAAAGTTATTGCACCTTGTGCCTTGCAGGTAGGATACTAGACCAGTATTGGTGAAGTACTGGCATACTTGTCAAGCTGGCACTGGGGAAGCTGCTCCATTCTCCCTCTTCCTGGTGCCGGGGACATTTTTTGCATGCCTCACTCCTCTGTCCAGCTGCCCAAAGTGAGCACGTCCTCCCTCTGCTCTCTGGTGTAATGTGCAGTGCTCACAGGAAGCTTGAAGTTGCAGTTTGGGCACCTGAACTTGAAAATCTCTGCCAACACTGGGCTAGACTAAGGAATAAGAAAACATCTGTTATGTACAGAAGTCAGAAAATTCCTTTATTGCATAGATAATATTGGGGTGCTAGGTCAATACTGTGGATTTTGGTATAAATTAATTTCTGGGAAAAGAAATACTTTAAAATGTCATTTTACTATATTGTTGAATTTATTTACATTCTCTACAGCCTATATGGATACTAGGGAAGTGGAAAGATAGGAGTATTTTTTGAACGCTTATGTTCTGCCTTGGTATCTAGTTTTAAGGCAGAAGAATGGCAAGGGATAGATAACTGAGGTGACATGATCTGCCAAGGATGACACAGCTAAGAAATGTCTGAAGCTAGACCTGAACCCTTTATACTCCAGGCTTGGCCCTTTATCCACTGTGCTACCTGGGTGTCCCTTAAAGTTTTGTGGTAGTCATTTCTAGTTATGTCTGACTCTTTGTGGCTCCTTTGGGGGTATTCACGACAAAGATATTGGAGTAGGTTGCCATTTCCTTCTCCAGTTCATTTTACAGATGAAGACCTGAGGCAAAAAGATTGAATGATGTAGCTAAGTAAATGTCTGAGACTGAATCCAAAGGCAGGAAAATGTGTCTCTTTCTGACGCAGGCCCTGCAGTCTATCCACTGCACCACCTAGCTGCCAGAGAGTCGTTTTTAATATAGGTTGCATAGTTTCTTGTGATCATAAAGTCAAATCAGAGGACTCTAATTCCAAGAACTGACTTTGCTTAAGAAGAATAACAGAGTACAAAGAAAGTCTTTTCAGGGCAGAGATGGTAGTTTGCAAATGGTAGTTATATAATTGATGTTTATTGAATAGGACTGAATTAAACAAAGTTAATTGAATTAGTTGCTCATTCAGTGACCCCATTAAGGAGTAAGAATCATCTCTTATTTTCTTTCTTAGTAAGAGTGAGTAGTAAGAATTTTAATCATAGTAAATCTTAAAGGCACTTAACTGTAAAAGAACCCTGGGCCTGTTTTTAAGTATGTTATAAGAACCTGCAAAAACAATTCAATGTTACATGTTAACTACAGTTCCCCTGAGGCGGAGGACCTGGAACTTTCCACAGATCCATTTAGAGCTTTATGGAGCTGTGTTCAACAGGAGTAGGTTCTCTGGCCATTCAGATACATCTTTGCCAACTCTGAATCAACTGCTGTTATATAAGGAAGTCTAATACCTACGTTCTTCCTTGTTGGTCAGCATCGACCTTAACGGCAGCCGTACATTTTGGAGATAATGAATGGATGTAGACTCCATGTAGGAAAAGTGTCTTAGCCTGTAGGTCATTTGGCCTTGCATTATTCTCGTGAATGATTTGTCACAACACAGGATGTCCATTTATTATGTACTATGTACATTCCTCTTAATCACTGGAACAATATTCATGTTTTTACGGCCCAATTACCTCTTTTCCATATTGCTCTATTTTCATTATTAAGAATTCATTACAGTACTGTGAAGAAGGCCAGGAATAGTCACTTGTGCTCTAACTGAGGAAATGAAAACAATGGAGCTATGTAAACTTCAGAGAAATAAAGTTAAACATTGTACATTATTTAAGTAAAATATAGAAATTATTTACTTATTTGATTTAGAGTTCGTATTTGATGTAGAACTCCAGTTCCTTCATTTTGTACATTTGAGAGAAGGTAAATGATTTGCCCAGGACCATACAAATAATATTAGGCAGTATGGTTAGCACACTGAAGTGCTGGAGGAGTATTGAACTTAGAATTAAGATTGACTCAGGCCCAAATATTATTTTTGACTTCTAGTAACTGCTGTAACCATATTTTCTGGCATGAGATTTAGCTAAAGCTATGGAATAAAAGGATTTCTGTTATCTACAACAGAGAATTTCTTTTATTATAAAGTTGCTAAGAGTTTTTAATGAAATTTTAACAGATCTGAGACGCGGTTTCCTCACTTACAAACCAGAATAGCAATATTTGTGCTATTTAACCTCTAGAGTTGCTTGAGGGATCCAGCAAAATAATACATGTAAAATATTTCGTAAAATGTGAAGCCCTATATAAATATCAATCATTATTAAATGGTAGAGCTAAGAAACTAGGTCTCCTAACTCCAAAAGGTTTAAAAAAAATACTAGAACTGTATCATTCAAGCTATTTGTCTTTGACAACTTCAAAATGAGACTTTTGTGTGAGTCTGTCAATCTTTCATAAACTTTTCTCAGCATCTTTAACAGATATGCAAAGATCCCATGTTTGATATCCTTTAGAATGTAGGCTCCTTAGGACTAGGGATCATTTCCTCCTTTGAATTTGCATCCTCAATACCTACCATACTGTCTGGCACAAAGCTAGTGCTTTTTAATAAATGCTTATTGTTTAATTGACCACACTTTCAATTCTATGAATGCTTACTTGCCCAGAGAGGAGTTTCTGAAGCTTCCTATGTCCCCATCTTGCACCCTGGATTTTGGAAGTTGTACAGGGATGAAAGCACCACATATGTTTAAATGTTTGAAGAATGACCAGGAGCTCTTGATGTTGCTTACTTCTTAAGTTTCCTAATGCTTATCTTTTTATCTCAGCATTTGACTATCTCAGTGTGGCAGGTAGGGGATGTAGTGGATAGAAAGCTGGGCCTAGAGACAGGAAGACATATCCCTGAGTTCAAATCTGGTCTCAGACACTTATTAGCATGTTACCTTGGGCAAGTCACTTACCCTCTGTTTGCCATAATCCACTGGTGGAGGAAATGGCCAACCACTCCAACGTCTTTACCAAGAAAACCCCAAGGACAGTAGTGGCATGCTCTATTTCCCACAATCATGAAGAGTCAGACACAACTGAACAAAAACAATTTCTAATACCAGCCTGGCTCTCTAACCATTGCACTATCTAGCTGCCCTCTTATATACAAGTTAGTTGAGTGTCAGATGGAGGAAAGCATTCCAAATAGCCCTAATTCCTTCTATGGGCAAATGCCTTCTCTTCCTTGGATAAGATCAATATTACCTTCTTAAAATTCCATGAGTAATGAATAGGATATGTCTTAAGAACATTTTGTTTATTTTAAGGCAAAATAATTTGAAAAGTCAACAAGGGATATGTTGGAATAACATTTACTTTCATGAGCTTTCAATTATTTCTTTTTGTCAAAGGCACAGCCCATGGTGAAATTTTCCAAATGTTGACAAAAGTGGTTTTGCACATTAATTTTTTCCCTTTGTGGTGGAGGGAAGTAATGGAGTGGCACTTATGTTCTGATATAACCAAAATACTTTTATAACGCATGAAAATTTTAGGTTTTTAAATTGTAATTTCCTTTAGTAACCTAAGTTAAGAAATAAATACATAGCAAAACAGCCACTTTTATAGTGGTATTTGTTACCTGTATTCTATTGACATTAGTTATAAAAATGTTGCTATCATTGAATTTATTCTTACTGTGTTAATGGGCACTACGTATTCTAAACTGTATGATCATTGATAAAATTAGTATTAATTGGCAGGTGGTGCCTTGAACACTACCATTTCCCTTTTGTTAATGAAAATAAGCATACTACCTCTGTGTGTGACATGACATCCTTCTCAATTTTATTGTATTTAAACCTTTACAAATGGGGAAATGGTAGATCTGCCTCAAGCTAGCTATAGACATTACTTCTTTGCACATTATTTTTCTGAATTCATATCTAAGATTTAAAATCTTATCATTTTTGTTCCATGTCTTTAGACTCTGGAAAGTTCTCATTGGGATTACATATTTAAAACGTTTCATTGATGTGCCATTCCTATTTGACTGTAGCATTGCTTACTTTGCAGTTTTAGGATAAAAACAGAACATGAGGGTCCTCTGAGAATCATCTGACAATGATGTGTCAGTGATATCAAATTTTTTACTCGGTTAAAGGCACAGTTCTGTTAAAAGCACATGAACCTTTCAAATATTCCCCATGTTGTGCCTTCCAATATTCTCATCATTGTATTAGGGATCTATTAAGTAAAATAGCTCATTTTCCTTAATAATCTGCTTTATTTTTTTCTTTTAGAGTATATTATCCACATCACATTCCCTTATCCCTTTTCTGCTTATGTCTCCAGGCAAACATGTCCTCCTCGCATCTTTCTACTTTCTTACCTGTGTCTTTGATCACAGTGTTCCCTGTATCTGGAATGTCCTCATTTCCCTGCATAACTGTTTAATTTCTAGCTATATTTTAAAGCCCAGATCAAAAGCAAATTACTTTAGAAAGCCTTCTTTGACACCCTCGTAGGGAATGACATTTCTTGCCTCAGACCTCATAGCACGTCACTTATATCCCTCTGACATCTCAGATGTTATGCCTTAAAGGCACTACTTTCCCACAATGTTACTTTGTCCACTGACCATAAGTTAGCAGACTAAGATCTCATGACTATTTCTCACCAATTAGATCCTCATTTAGACCACCTTATTCAGTGACAACTTTGTATTTCACACTCAGTAATCTTATTACATTTTGTCTGAACAGCATTTGTACCAAAGGAAATTCTCAGAGATGTCTGGCTGAAAATCCCTTTTTATGTGTTCCAAATTTATATTTATTGTAATCTTCCCAACATTAATTGTTTTAAATAAAGTACATTTGAGGAGAATTATCTAGACCCCCCAAATTTATTTTGTATATTAGTGCTAAATTCCTAGCACGATTTCAAAAACATTTTCTAATTTTGAAAAACATCAGTTAATACCATTTTCATATAACATTTTTTTAAAAGGGCAAACCAGGCACAATGGTATTGTCTTTGAAAAAATAAAAGTATATTTTAAATTTTTCACTTTTATTTCTAAAAAATTAATTTTAGTGTCATAAGAAAACATGAGTAGATATATGTATTTGATAAATTTAAAAGCATTAATATAATTTAAGTGATTAGTAAAAAGCTATTTAACTTAATTAAAAAAATTTCCTCTATGAATGGTAGTATGGTTATATGAATATTATATCACTTTTCCATTGACTGTCCTTCATGACTAAAATTCTCTCTTTGTTTACCTCTGCTTATTATATTTTCTATCTTCTTTCAGGATGTAGAAGCCTTTTCTGATACTTCCATTTGATACTGTTCCCTCTTCAAATTATTTTTCTTAATATACACATATATATACATATGCATTTATTTAACTGTATACATGCCATAATAACTTTTTTCTTTGCATAAAATGTAAAATTCTTGAAGGCAGGGAATTTTAACTTTTGTTGAAAAATTCCATTTCGTAGTACATGGTGGTCTGACACATATTAAGCACTAAATAAATGCATGTTTTTGTTTTGCTTTGAATATCAGTTCACCTTATATATTTTGTGATCCACGTTCTCTCCCTTCCCCCTTCTCCTCTACACTCCCTGAGATGGCAGGTAATATGATATAGATTTTATATGTGTTATCATGCAATACATATGTCCAAGTTCATGAAGTTGTGAAAAATACATGTTGCTTATACAAGAACAAAATCTGATAAAGGAATTAAAGTGAAGAATGGTATGTTTTAATCTGCATTTAAACTCTGTTAACTCCCTTCTGTGGTGGTGGATAGCCTTTTCCATCATGAGTTTTTGAGGTGGTATTTTTTGATCTTTGAATTACTGCTAATAGTTCATTCATTCACAGTTGACCATTGTACATTATTGTTGTTAAAAGCTTTTTAAAAATTTAATGGAATCAAAGTCCTTTAGAGAAAGGTTTGACTAATGTAAAAGTTTGGAAAAATAATTCTAATTTCTTGTCTTATTTTGAATGGTCAAAAAAATCAATATTGGTAAAATTGTAATAATCAGGAAAATAATATTGTTACTTCATTCTTAGCATATATTTAAGAAGAAAGCTGGAAATTGTAAAAAATAGACTCTAATACAGGACTACAATCCCCATGAGCCTTTGCTCCACTTCCCCAGAATGCCTTGTAATCTCACCTGGGCCGAGATGGAGAAGGTATTTAAGCTGATTCAACGGCTTTTGGGGGCTCTCTCTTGGCTCTTGGCCTTCCATTTTGGGGCAGGCGTGGCTTTTTTTCATAATGTAGGTGAGGTTGTATCTAGGCCACTCTATGGCCTGGACACATGTTTCTTATCCTGTATTTTCTTTAATCCTTAATCTTCAATAAACCTCCAAAAAATATAATACTCCTTGCAGAGAGAAACTAATTTCTACCTGCCTCAGATGCCTCAGTCTCCCCGTCTCCCCTAAATTTTAATCTTTACAAAATTAACTAATAACTATAATCTACATTGCTAGCTAATCAGATTCACTAGAAAACACATCCTCTCTGCTATATATATTTCCCAGCCTGGCTCTTGACAGTAACTAATTCTATTCAATTCAGCAAATATTTATTAAATACATACTGTATGCAAGGCACCTGGAGAAACCTTGCAATTATTTAGGTAGCTGCTCATTCTCTACATCATATTATCTTTCTGGACCCTAAAATTAGATATAAGAAAGGATGAAGAATGATAAATAGATTATGTATTCATAGATTTAAGAGTGTTTGAAAGAAAAACATTGGTAGCTTTAAGCCTTTTACACAAGTTGCTTGGATAAACATTTCCTGCTCTTATGTCCATTCTCTATGAGAAGTGGAGAGTGGAAGGAATTTGGTACAGGAAATAGCGGGAAATAGTTTCATAGAAAGAGAACCAAACTTTTCCCTAGAATATTTTTTTTAAAAAGCCTTTTTGAATTTCTGAAAAGGAGATAATTTGTTGACCACAGCATTTATTATTAGTGAAAAGATCCTTATTAATTACACTTAGCTTAAAGACTGCAGGAAAACATACATAAAATATACATAAGCATATTTTTTCTCTTAAATGTTTTTTAAATTATGTAATTATAGAGATTTGATATATATTCTATTTTGAACCACGATGAATTTAACAATTAAAAACATTGTTAGAAGCTTTCATTAATTAAAAAAATCTAATAAGAAGACAAATTGCAAACAATCTTGGACTTCCTAACTACTCTTAATATATTGTAATCTTGCCAGATACTTTTATTCCATTAGAATTAAGAATGGTTGCCAATTTTCTCCTTCATTCAAATTATACAATTCTTCACTCACAAATGGCTTGTTATTTTACTCAAGTGGAAAATGGAGACAATTTTATGTCTCTTTCCACTTCATTAGTTAGCGTTGTTACATTCTCAGTTTCTTATCAACACTAACAGATATCCTCCAAATCCCTTCATGTCCTGAGTAGAGTTGGAAGCACCACAATGGAGTTATCTGTCTTTGCTTCTTGGGCTTGAAGTCAAATAATTTCTGAGAGTCAGAAGCAATAAAAAAATACTATATAGTCTCACATCTTTGGTTTCTCTTCCTTTGCAAACCCAAATTGCATTATGTATATTTTCCTTCGGAAACATTGACAACTTTCTGAAGCAAAAGGAATCTTGGGTGACATTTAATTATTCTCCAGTTATTGTGGGCTGTTGAGATTGATATAGTATTTGCCTATGAGGACAACTCCAATAGTTGGTGGCCGAGATGATTTCTTGGCATCCTTTATTTGCTACTGCTTAGTGTAAATTCTACCAATGCCATAAAAGATATAATCCTGGTTCATCCAGGGTCAATAAATTCTCAGAAAATTTCCTGGGAACAGAGTGGCCATTCACAGATAATTTCTTGGCAGCAAGATCAAATTTGTGCCATGTAGTAAGAATGCCCTAATATCCTAGTAACTATAAATCAAAACCCATGGGTAAGTATCTTTTTTGAAATAGGATTTTATTCTCTCATTCAACCAAAAAGTGCAGCAGATAGTCACAGGCCTGGTCCTACTATTGATTAGCACCCAAGCTTTGAACTACTGTTTTTCAAATATAGGTAGTTTACCCCTCCTTAGGGAGTCTGATACTTGGATAATCAGACACTCCTCTCCTCATCCTGAGAGTTCACCATACTGGTGCCAGATTTGCTGAGGATACCTTATTGACTTTAGCCCACTGAGGCTCAAAACTCCCAAGTTTATGTGATACACACTCTTCAGTCTCCCCAAAAACAGAGATTACAGGTTTGAATCACCATGCTAAGTAGTAAAATTCTAGAGTAGAGGTTCTTACATTTTTTTTTGTCATGGAACTCCTTGGAAGTTTTGTGGAGTCTATGGTCCCATTCTTTAAGTAAATAAAATAAAATGTGTAAGGCTATAAAGGTAATCAATTACACTAAAATTCAATTATCAAAATATTTTTCAAAAAATTCACCTGCCTTAGATAAAATTTCCTTGTAGAATTAATTTTTCTTCAAAGATCATTTATTAATAATATATTATAGTTGCTGAGAAAATAATTACACAGGCTCTATTGGGGAAGGGCAGGTGCTAGAAACCAGGGAATTACAAATATCAGAAAAGTCCTAGCATATAAGGCAACACTTGAATTGAGATTTAAAGGAAACAGCGGTTTCTTGCTTTTGATGAACCAGCAAATTTGGACTAGATTGCATGATGTGGAGAGCAGAGTGCAGGAGGAGGAATAATAAATACATCACAAGGCTAGAAAAGTAGATTTGGAAGCAGGTTATAAAGGGCTTTAAATACCAGCAGAGTTTGTTCCTAGATATGTTTGGATTTATTGAGCAAAAGAATAACTTGGTTGTGCTTACTCTTTAGGAAACTCACTTTTGCATCTGTGCAAAGAATGAATCAGAAATGGAAGAGACTTAAATGAGGGAGACCAATTAGAGGACTGTGGCACTAATTCAGGTAAGAGATGATGAAGGCCTGGACTAGAATGGCAGCTGTGCAACTAGAGGGAAGGGGATGACTGTGGGAGATATTGGATGAAATGAAGTAATGCATGTGAGAACTCTAAACACTATAAAATGCTATACAAATAAAGTATATTTTTTTCTCCAAGCATAAATCTGATAAGAGTTCTCTCAAAATAATCGTTTAACAATTTTTCTAGGAAACTCTCAGGGTGCTTATCTAGGATACTAATGACTCTACTTTGGCAAGCTGTGGAAGAAATATACAGAAGTAGTACAGATTACTTTGCAGAACTAATGCAATTTTCACCACTGGTGACAATTGACATCCTAACTCTTTCATCTTGCCTCTTTACAGTTCAATTATGTGCTGAAGATGGATAATAACACCCATTCCTTACCTCTATGCTTCTTTTCCAGATAGGGCTTCAAGCACTATAAAATGCAAGTGATTATTATTATTAGCAGTAGTAATAGTAGTATTAATAGCAGCGATGGCAGTGATACTAATATTAGTAGTTGTGGTGGTAGTAGTAACAGTAGTAGTAACAGTAGTAGTTAGTAGTAACAGTAACAGTGGTAGTATTAGTGGTGGTGATTTTAGTAGCAGTTGTAGTAGTAAGAATTCTAATAGTAATAGTAATTGTGACATTGACAGTAGTAGTAGTAGTAGTATTGGTGGTGGTGGTAGTGACAGTGATAGTAGTAGTGGTGTTGGTTTTGGTGGTGGTGGTAGTATTAATAGACATAGTATTAGTTGTGGTAGTAGATGTGGTGAGTAGTATTATGTGCATGGAGTACAGTGTGACTGAAAGCTGTTGCAAGTTTCATCATATTCTGAAACATATTGGTCAATGGCATGATTTTACAAAACAAAATTTGTTAGAGCAGAAGATGTGCATTTAGAATGAGTGTGGTGTAATGAGAATGAGGCATAAAACTCTATGGGTTATGGTTTTTCTAGCTCTAGACATAGATCTTCGAGATCATAATTATAAAGCTTAAGTACCCTCTAGAAAAAGGATAAGGACCTTTTTATACAAAAATATCTATTGCAGCTTTTTTTTTTTAATGGAAGTGAAGAATTGGACATTGGAGAATGGATGAACAAGTTGTAGTATGTAATTGTAATGGGATACTATCATGCTATAAGAAATGATGAACAGGATGATTTTGGAAAAATCTGGAAAGACTTACATGAAGTAATACAAAGTGAAGTGAGCAGAACCAAAGGAACATTGTGCACAGTGGCTGGTTGAAATGTTTTTTGACTAGCAATTGTGAATGACCTAGTTTTTCTTAGCAATATAGCGATGCAAGACAATCCCAGAGAAATGCCATCTGCCCTCCAAGAAAGAACTGATGGCATCTGAATGCAGATTGAAACCTACTATATTTCATTTTATTTCTACCTCTTCTTTTGTTTGCTATCTTTTCCATGAAGTGACTAACATGGAAAAATATTTTGCATGACTGCACATGAAAAGTCTATATCAGAATGCTTACTAGCCATGGAAGGGAGGAAGGGAGAGAGGGATTGAGGGATGAAATGTGGGAAGAAAGAAGAGAATTTAGAACTCAAAACTATTAAATATTAATGTAAAACATTGTTGGGGAAAATAAAATATAAAAAAATCATCAATGGATTGTAGGTTACAGCTTTTGTTAATTCCTAAAATATAATGTCCAGAATGGACTACAGTACTTCAGAGAGATTTTGAAAACAGAAGTTTCAGTTTTACATGCCTCCATCAGTGTAGGCTAAGATTGCTTTAGTTTGTTTTTGCTGCCTTGTTCATTCTGCAGTTAACTTATATTTTGTTGGGTGACTCAGGGGGTCCCAATAAATTACACACTAAAAAAGAAACTCAGCATTCTGTTCAATGGTTGATAATTTAAAAAACGTGTCTTTTTTATCTGATCTAGCTTTCCTTATTCTTCATTTTGTGTCAATTGGTGCTATGTGGTAGATGCCAGCTAACAACACATAATTCTTACACCTAAGCATGTATTATGTTAACCATGCAAGGACAGGAGTTCCACAAAAATGTTATCGATTTTAAAATGTACAAAACTCAGGCATATATATATATATGTGTGCATATATATGTACACACACAAACATACACACATATGTATATGTATATGTATACATATATATAGTCTTTTTGGGGTGGTAAACATTTGTTTTGGGTGCCAGTCTTGAGCCTGGTAATTATAAAACACTAGTCTTAATCCCAGCTTCTTATTTTAAAGACAAGAACAATAATTAAGCCAGTCATCAGGATTCACTGTTATAATTAAAACTGGTGGAGCATATAAATAACAATGTAATTTATAATTAGAAAGCTATATAACATAAGAAAACAACTCTTCTTCCTAGTTTGTTCATCAGTGAACTAATATTATTTGAGAAATTAGTTTCTCAGAGACATAGAGTTTGGGGCTATGAGACATACAAGAAACAAAATGGTTCCTGCCTTCATGGAGCAGAGTGTGGGATAATAGTTTAGTTTAGTTTCCTAAGATTTAGGGCTAAAAATGTCTTTAGAGTATATTTTATTCAGTCTTTCATTTTGTAAATTAGGAAACTGAGGTTTAGGAGGGGAAAATTACTTGCCAAAGGTTATATAGAGTATATGTCTCAGACACTTACTAGCTGCTTGTCCCTGACAAGTGACTTAACTCTATTTGCCTCAATTTCCTTATCTGTAAAAAGAGCTGGAGAAGGAAATAGCAAATAACAGCAGTATCTTCGGCAAGGAAACCCCAAATGAGGCCACAAAGATTTGGACATGACTGAAACAACTCAACAACAACATGTAACAAACCCAAGAAAACAAGGCATAAAATAGAAATGTGTAAGGGTAATAGAAAGTTTTTTGCAAAATGAATTGAAAGTTTTTTGCTAAATGAAAGTAACAGGGAGAGACTGGTGCAAGGAAACAAAAATAGAGGTTTGTAGCTTCATCTCACTCATCCCAGGATTGCTAAATGTCTCCTAGAAGTTTATGAAAATTTCAAGTTAATTGTATGACGCTGGATCTTGCTGCCAGGAACATGACACAAACTGAAAGGAATTCAGGCCTCCCAAACTCAAAGTCAAGGGAGACAGTGGAATTTCCAGTGGAGGGTTGGTTGGAAAATAAAAGGCTTTGATAGCAGTCTGAGAGGTCTTTTTAAGTGCCAGCCTTGTGAGGTTATGGAGCTCTCCAACAAAAGAGCTGTGTTGATTAGTCCCAGGCATGTTGGCAAGTCAGTCTCACAAAAAAGAGAGCAATAACATTGATGTTGAAGAAGCCCTAGTTGAGGTGTGCAATGGAAGCCTCTGCATAGCCATAGTGAAGCACAACTAATTGCTTCTCAGGCATAAAGTCGTAGAGGTCTTCCAATCAGGAACCTGGCCTCAGAAACTTGCTTGCTGTGTGACTCTGGACATATCACTTAACACTTATTTGCCTCAGTTTCTTTGTAAAATGGGGGGAGGTCATTATAAAATCTACCTACCAGGATTGTTATGAAGATTTTATGAGATAATATTTGTCAAGTGCTTAGCAGAGTCTGGCAGATACTAGCTGCTTAGTAAAGGCTGTTCATCCTTTTCTTTCCCTTCCTCTCCCACTAATCATGTAGGAATCTATGATTGATTTATCTCTATGTATATGGACATTAAAAAATAAACAATCATCAGTCCCTTTTATTTATGTATCAAGTATATCTGAATATGCCGACTGTTCTTTCAACACCTCCTAGAAATTGATCCTTTACTTTTGTAAAAACAAACAAACAAAAAAACAAATCTCAGCAAAAATAATTGACAGTCACTGTGTTATCCTTAGTTGTGCTTCATGACTCCATTTAGGGTTTTCTTAGCAAAGATACTGGAATGGTTTGCCATTATCTTCTCCAGTTCATTTTAAAGATGAGGAAACGGAGACAAACAGGATGGAGTGACTTATCCAGGATCATACAGCTAGTAAGTGTCTGAAGTCAGATTTGAACTATCTTCTAATTCCTATGATAATGATAGTAATTTTTAAGAGTTACAGATATCATCTTTCCATGTAGGAATATAAACAATTTGACCTTGTTGAAGCCTTTAATTTTTTTCTTTCCTATTTACTTTTTTGTGGTTCTCTTGAATTTTGTATTTAGAAATCAGATTTTCTGTTTGTCTGGCCCTTTCTTCAGGAATGGTTGGAAATCTTCTATTTTATTAAATTACCACACTTTCCCCTGAAAGAAGATAGTTGAATTTGATGAGTAGGTGATTCTTGGTTATAAACCTAGTTCCCTTGCCTTCCAGAATATTATATTCCAAGCCTTGTGGTCCATCAATGTGGAAACTGCCAGATTCTGTGTAATTCTGATTCTGATTGGGGTTCAGATTCAGTAATATTTGAATATCTTCTTTCTGGCAGTTTGCAGCATTTTCTCCTTGGCCTGGGAGCACTTGAACTTGGCTCTAACATTCTTGGGAGTTGTCATTTGGGAATTTAGTGCAGGAGGTGATCTGTGGTGTATTTTCAGTGTTTATTTTGCCCTCTTGATCAAGAATAATGTGAATACATTAAATTAAGATGATTTTGTACAAACCAAACTATTAAAACCAAGACTGGAAGGAAAATAAAAAACTGGGGAAAATGTTTATACCATGTCTTTGGCAAGGGCCTCACTTCTCAAATATATAGATTACAGAATCAAATTTAGACATAAAGTATTCCCAAATTAACAAATGGTCAAAGGATATGAATAGGCAATACTCAGATGAAGAACTTAAAACTATCTTTAGTAATATGTAAAAATGCTCCAAATAACTATTAATTAGAAAAGTGCTAATTAAAATAACTTTGAGGTACCATTTCACACCTTTAGACTGGCTAACATGATGAAAAAGGAAAATGATAAATGTTGAAGAGTATGAGGAAAAATTGGGACACAAATACATGGTTGGTGGAGCTGTGAACTGATACAACTATTTTGGAGAGCAACTTGGAATCATGACCATAAAACTGTGAATACCCTTTTACCCAGCAATACCACTACCAGATTTGTATCCCAAAGAGATAAAAGATAGGAGAAAAGGAACTATCTGTACAAATATATTTATAATAATTCTTTTTGTGATACCAAAGAACTGTCAATTGAAGAATAGTTGAACAAGTTGTATATGATTGCTCCATAAGAAATGATGAACAAGATAATCTCAAAAAAATGTAAAGACTGATATGAAGTGATGCTAAGTGAAGTGAGCAGTTGAACTTGAGGTTCACTAAAGTTTCCAGTTTTTTTGAGACAAAATGTTGATTATGCATCTTATTCTTAGGAAAATATTTATTCAAGTTTATTATTTTATATTTTCCATATTAAAGTTAATCTTATTTAATTCAAAACAATACTCTAGCTTGTGAATATGTCTTAGGAATTTGTCTCTGTCATACCAATTTTCTCAGTTGTGTGCCATCTCTAAAAATTGCATGTTTGGAATATACATCCCCTGTGAACTTTTGTCTAAGGCATTTATTAAAATATTTAGATATCATTGTATTGAGCACAAATTCCTGGGGGTACTTCAATGGAAACTTTCTTCTAAATTGATATTAAATTACCAATAACCCAGGTTTTATTGTCATCTGCTCTATTTGTTCCACCTTTTCCATGATAATAACATTAAATCCTCTTTGATAAACTCTAAATAAGCTATATGTGTATTGTTGCCCACATATATTCATACGCATATGCATATACATATATGTTTAGTAACCTTGTTAAAGTCTTACTTTGTAAATTGTTGTTGTCAAAGTAATATGTAAGGACAAAGAATCATACCTAAGAAATGCTTGAAATCCTGAATACTGTGTCAGTGAATGAAGAGTGTGTCTTATACTATGTGGTTTCAGAAGCATTATTTTTCTGCCTCTGTTATATTTTGGCATTGGCTTTTTCTTGGGAGTTCACTGAGAATTGCTTTTATTTAATAAGAAGGTCCTAAGGGAACTCAGACCCTTGAATAGCACCAGAGCTTCGGGACTTTGAGATTAAGTCTTGCACTAGTCTCATGACATTTTGGTTGACCCTCATGTTGTGAGCATCAAGTGTTTGTATTTTAATTAATCTTAGCAACAGGGTAATCCACTGGCCTAAGAAGCTTTTAGTAATGGAACAGCATGTGTAAGTCTGCGGGAATGCTTTTTAATTACTGATTATGAAGGATGCAAATAAAGCATCTTCAAGAGACTATACATTGAAGTAATCAAAATGTGTGTTAAAAACTTGACTGCTACTCGAAGGAAACAGCGGTAATACTGCTCTTTTGTTGTTCTTTAGTCTGATCCCAGCTGGTTGTGTGTCTGTGGGCAAACCATGAAGTCATTTGTTGCCTCAATTGGATAGTATTAAAAGACGTTGTACTTTTCAAAGCTCTCTAGCTCATTCTGAGGATTTAATGAAGTTTCGTTGTTTTTTTTTGACCTGAGAAAAGAGGAAGAATAAATTCAAGATCACTTAGAAAATCCAAAGAGGAGACAAAGAATGTTATCTATATCCAGAGAAAGAACTATTGGCATTGGAATGCAGAGCAAAGCATATGATTTTTCACTTTAATTAATTTGTCTTTTTTTATTTTTGTTTTTTTGGGCTTTATATGATTATTGTTTTACAAAAATGAATAATATGGAAATATATTTTCATAATATTACATGTATAATCCAGATCTAATTGCTTGTTAGCTCTAGGAAGTGGGAGGGAAGGGAGGAAGGGAGACAATTTGAATCAAATAACTTCAGAAAACTTATGTGATAATTTGTTCTTATATGTAATTGGTAAAATAAAATATCTTCATAATGAAAAGGCAAAAAAAGAAAAGAAAAGAAAGGAAAATCCAAAGAAGAAAATAAGCAGTTTAGAAGACGGGAGAGCTGTAGTTCATTTAATGTGCTGAGTATGAAGAGGGTAAAAGAAGGTAAGTATGATTTGAAGAGAGCATATTTTTTCACAATGTGTTTTTTAATATATTTTAATATATCTTATATTTTTTACTTTTTATATTTTTCCATATTACATGTAGATAAATTTATTTTTATATTTTATATTTTTCCATATTACATGTAGATAAAATTTATCATTTTCTGACATTTTGTGATCCATGTTCTATCTCAATTTAAGGAAAGTTGACTATGAAAAGACTTTAAGTTCTTTGCATATTTAGTAGTCTAGTAGTGGGGGAGCTAGTGAATACAATGTCAAAATAAAGATTTATTATGTTATATATGTTAATTAACCAAGAGTAAATATCTTTATTTTCCTCACAGCTAATGAATGCTAGAGATAGAAGCAATCTTGGAGATCATCTATGCTACTTAACTTTTTATTTAAAAAAAGGATATTGGGGCTGATATTTAGTTTGATAGACACTTTATTTGGACTTGTTTGGAAGGTGGAAATCATAACTCCATTGGAATGTGAGTTCCTTGGGTTTAGGGTCTGTTTTTATCTTTTTCCATACCTCCTGAGAGATACCACACAGTGATATCACAATCCCTGGCATGCAGTACCTGCTGTTAAAAAACTGTTTACTGGTTGACTGACTCTCCATACTCTGTATGCAAAGCAATTCTTTGGACATCCTAACTAGTACTTCATAACTTAGAAACAAGAGTGAAATCTCTATGGCACAGATGGGAGATCTCATTTTGCTTTATAGACCTACATAGAGACCAATAACATGAAAAAATAAGCTGTTAGTCTAATGTGTCAACTCATGAGTACTTTGTGGGTGGAGAAAGAGAAAGAAAAGATATTTGAAAAGTAAAATTACCCAGTTGGCCAAATTAGGGTAAAAGTATAAGGGGCCAGAAGGAGATAGGACCAAAAGGGGCACTCTGGAAATATTCAAAAATATTCAAAAACTCATTAAAAACTGTCAAAAGAAGAGCAGAGTATTTTCTACTATTATATCCCATCCTGCCTTAAGTATTGAATTAAACTAATAACCCTATATTGCTTAGGTATCACAAATAGGATGTTCAATCTTGATAAGTCAAGATTTTTTAATATGTAAAATGTTGACTATAGAAATGATTGCTTTAAAAAAACCAAGGCAGACAATAATTTTTTCAGCACTACTTTGCATTTGAAAAACAAATGAAGTTTTCCTACTTACAGGAACCTCCATTATAGAACACATATTAAGGCCTTTAGGAAAAATATTAATGCTTAATGTTATTATCCAGAACAAGTATCATATGAAAAAAAAAACCCCACATTATTAGAACATGGCAATTTTCAACTGAAAATTAAACTAGCCCATTGACATTCCCTAGTGAAAAGGTCAGAATTAGTCACGATTAATGACAGTTCCTTAGAATAAAGTCAATCTCAATATGAACTCTGAAACAAAGTTAACATTCTGGTAACACAACTAAAGTAATTATATGACAAAATGGATTATGAAGAGATTTTCATTTTGAGTGGACTTGAGAGAGAAGTAAACAGACTCTTTTGTGGGAAAAAAAAGGAAGCTCAAATTATCACAGTCAAAAACTTTCATCACTAAACTGCTGGCTTAGAAACATAGAAATTTTTTTACGGCGGTCATTAACACCAACCAGAAAAAACCCCAAACCATAAGCCTCCTGAGTAATAACTTCTGTGGCATTAAATGTTAAAATTCAAGTTAGAGAAAATGTTTTGCTCTTAGGCTGTGATTACTACAATTTTCCCTTCATTTACCCACAGATTTATCCAAAAAAATTGATGACCTTCAAAAAAAGTGTTTTCCTGAACTTTCAAGTTGAAAGTTTCTGAAATTATATTTAAAACTGATTTTCCTTCTTTAGCTTGTTCCATATAAATGTAGAGCAGTGTAAGATTTTAAATTAGACTTGAATCACTAACAGATCTTCCAATAACTATTGAGTTCCTAGTATGTACTAAGTACTGGGGATATCAAGACAAAACATAATCAAACTCCACCTCAAGTATCTCACAATGAATTGGGAGAGAATAACTGGAGAAAGCATCCCTTGAAACTATGGATGTTGCTGAACCAATAATAAATACAAAAGGACATTAGGTCTACCTTGACTCTAGACTTTTGTTAATATACTCCCAGAAGTAAATTACTTATTTTTTTTTTACTGCCATGTCATATTTTAAACTAATATAAGCTTGCACTCCATTATAACCCTTAGATTTTTTTTCCTAAATAATGGTTCTATTGCCACTTCTCCCCTATCTTATATTACTGAAAGTGATTTTTCAAATCAGACTAGGTTCATCCATATTAAATTTTACCTTTTCAATTATAGGCCAGTGCTTCTAACCTGTTGAGACCTTTTTGACTCTGTCATTCACTGTGTATTAACTATATTTCCCAACATGTAGAATTTGCAAATTTGATTTGTATGTTCATATGTCTTTACCCCAGTCTGTATTTTTAAAAATGGAGGTAAATTTGTATCCCAAGGGATTTAGTCTTTCAATATTGAGAGGGGGAAAAAGTGCAGACCCCCCTCCTCAAAGTGGGGTTCAGGGGAGACAGATGATGTTTGGGGTTGGCTCAGAGAGAGGAGAGGGGGTTTGAAGATTTTCCCCTTCTTCCTCCCTCCTTAGCTAAAGCTATTCTCCCCAATTCTCTCTTGTCCCTTTTGTCCCCCCTCCACTACTCGAGACTAAAGGGTCTCCCCTTGATCTGTTCACTCACACTCAGCATGGGGAATAGATGACTTTAAATGTCAACTCAATCAGATAGTACAAAAAGAATGCAGGCAGGGGAGAATGGGAAAAGGAAAGTGGGGAAAGGGGGTCCCTGTCTCTATCTAAACCCTTTCCCCTCCCTCCTTGATTTTTTTGGGGGAACTTGGGCCTTGGCAGCCTTAGCCCCTTGAGAGAAAGTCAGGTTGACTCACCCCTGGGCAACAGGAGTTGAGATATAGTGTGCTCAGGTTTCTCTTCAGAAAGTCCCTTCAATTGCAAAGTGTTGGGGGGAAGGATTTCTAGTCACCAGCAGGAAAAGTCGGTAACCCTCAGGAGAAAATCTTTTTCCCAACTTATCTCTTTGACTTCTCAAGACTGAGACTCTCACTGCTCTCCCAGACAGAGTCTTCTCCTCCT
Organism: Monodelphis domestica; assembly: GCF_027887165.1. Classification (NCBI taxonomy): domain Eukaryota; kingdom Metazoa; phylum Chordata; class Mammalia; order Didelphimorphia; family Didelphidae; genus Monodelphis; species Monodelphis domestica. The sequence continues at coordinate 203,566,160 of NC_077230.1, forward strand.
CTGGATTCCACTCCTGGGGCCCCTCCCCCGTTCAGGTGATCAATTTCACATACTCTTCAGCCTGGTACTTTTTCTGTAGTGCCAGACTCTGTCACAAGTCATTAATAAAATTTTAAAAACACATATTATCAAGCATATAGTCCTGGAGCACTCTTACAGAGACCTCTTTCCAATCACTTCCTGTTTAAAATAATTTAAAAATACTCTCAAGTTTTTCAATATTATTTGATCTATGAATTTTAAATTTACCTTTTAATATAATCCAAACCCTGTGCTTGAAAGAGATTGACCTTTCAAGGTCTTTTCCTTCATTCGTTCAGTCAACAAGCATTATATTGTGTCTACTATATTCCAGGCATTGCACTAAACATTAGCTCACTTCTGAATCCACTTAACTGTACTATCATCTAATCTGTATCATCCCACCTTTTTTTGTTCCATTCTTTTTTCAATTGTCATGCAAAACAGACTTCCATATTGGTCATTGCTGTAAGAGCAAAGTCATACATAACCAAAAGCCCCCAAATAAAACCAAAAATATACTGATGTTAAAGATGACTGCAATAGTCCTTTCTCTGAAAGTGGATAGCTGGCCCCATCACTTCTTGGAAAATTGAGACAGAAGAAATAGATTCAATGTCAGATTATATACTGGGGTCAATGATCATTGCAGACAATAACTGCAGCAATGAAATTAAAAGACATTTGCTCCTTGGAATGAAAGCTATAGTATATCTAGATAGCGTACTAAAAATCAGAGACATTATTTTGACAAAAAAGGTTTATATAGTCAAAGCTATGTTTTTTCTGGGAGCAATGTATGGCTATGACAATTGGACTATACGGAAAGCTGAGTGCTAAAGAACTGACACTTTCGAATGGTGGTACTGGAGAAGACTTTTGAGAGGCCCTTTTACAGTAAGGAGATTAAGTCAGTCAATATTTAAAGAAATTAATTCAGATATTCACTGGTAGGTTAAATACTGAAGCTGAAGCCCAAATACTTTGGCCACATAGTGAGAAGAGAGGATATATTGGAAAAGATCCTGACACTGAAGAAAAAAAAAGAAAAGAAATGTCGGAGCATAAGTTGGATACATGATGTCATGGAAGCAATGAACATGAGCTTGGACAGACTTTGGGAGACAAATGGAGGATAGAAGGGCCTGGCATGTTATTGTCTATGGGGTCATGAAGAGTTGGAGTCAACTGAACAACAACCTCAGTCACATTAATCAGAGGTTGGGTTTGAATTTTCTGTCTGACTTCTATGTAATGAAAGGTCATATGACATAGAGGAAAGCTAAGGTTCAGAAGAACTAGATTTTGATCTGTGTTCAAATGACTGCTAAGTCACTTGATCCTTACAATCTTTTCTTCTTCAATGCAATGGAGATGATGACATTTCTATTGCCTAACACATCACAGTTGGAAGGGCAGTACATCACAAATTGTAAGATATTATATAAATGTGTAATATGAATATTGAATATTTACAATAATGTTGTTAGTGATACTATGAGAATAAAGTTCACCAAATGTTCAAGAATGCAATAAATTTTGTGTGGCCAATGTTGTTGCTCAAAATAGGCTTACAAATCTCTTTTTATCTGAGTTCCACACTGGAATTGAACTGTTGCTGATTTTTATTATAAATATTCTTATTGGGAACAAGTAATAGTGTGAGTAATGGTATAGTATTACCTCTTTTCAGAAAAAAATTCAGTTCAAATAAATTCAATGAATATTTGTTAAGAAATTACTATGTGCCAGACAAAGCCCATTAATTTTCTGGATGCCTTAGAGCTAAGACCTAGATTATATAAACTGAAGCCAAGGGGATTCATCAGATTCTTGATGTACTTGATCTGATCTTGGGTTGGTCTGGTCCCACCCTTGCTCAGTCCTAAAATCACAGAGACTTCTTATCTTCCATGATCTTGGAGAAAAACTTGGGTTTAACTTGGGGTAAGAAAAAACACCAAAATCTGAAATTGTTTTAGAAAGGAATGTATCAGGATGTTTGGTAGAGGAAAGATAGTGTGAAGGAAAGACCTCTTATCCAGGGTCTGGTAGGTTTCCATTATATATGATTTAGATAAGGGTACATAAACTTAAATACACATATGAAGTCAAGTAATTTTGCCAAGAGAGCAATTTGAGAGCAAAGTAACCAATTGAAATGGAAATCAGGAAATATAAATGTTGAATAAATTTAGAAGCAAAAACACAAGGGGAATCCAAAATACAACCTTAGGTGCACCCAAAACAAGATCTACAAGAGTGGATGCAAATATAAATATTTTGAGTAACTCCAGGACCTGGGGAACTAAAAATTCCTTGTGGTCATCTTTGGTATTTCTAGAGATTTATTGCTTTCAGAGGGATATTCTGAATAAAATAATCTCTAGTCATATCAAGTTGGATTGAAATAGCATATATAAAAATTAATGTTTTTTGAACAATACAACAAAGAAGTTTTATACATGTATATGGTTTATATATAACTATGCTGTCTATGAAAAAAAACTCATTTAAAGCAGAGAGTCACACATAGAGTAAAGAGCTGGCATAAAATCTCTACTTCACCAAAAGTTAAGAAAGCAGGGAATAGAAATTATGATTTCAGAAAAAGCAAAAGTGAGAATTGACCTAATTAAAAGATATAAGAAGGAGATGACTTATTCATAAAAAGGAACCAAAGACATTGATATAAAATAAATATTAAACATATATGTACCAAATAGAAAAGCATCTAAAATCCTAAAGGAGAATTTATGTAACAAGAGTAAATAGATAATGAAATTATATTAGTAAAGGATTTCCTTTTCCTCTCAGAACTAGATAAAGCAAACCAAAAAATAAACAAGAAAGCAATTAAGGAGGTGAAAAGAATTTTAAAAAATTAGAATTCATAGACCTCTGGAGAGAACTGAATGACAAAAGAAAGAAATATACCCTTCCCTAGAAATACATGGCACATTCACAAAAATTGATCATATTATAGGACATAAAAGCTACACAACCAAATTCAGAAAAGCAGAATATTAAATAAAATCTTTTTCAGAGCATAATGTCTTTAGAATTACACTGCACAAAAAATTAATTGGAAATGAAACTATACCTTAAAGAATGAATGTGTCAAAGAACAAATAATAGAAATAATAAACAATTTCACAAAAGAGATAGACAAAAAGGAGACAATATACCACAATTAAAAAGCAAATTAGAAATCTTGGAAATCAAATGAGAGAGTAATAAAAATTGAAAGTTAGGAAACCACTAAACTAATAAATAAGATAAAGAGCTGGTTTTATGAAAATAAATAAAGAAAATAAATAATTAATAAAAAAAGAAAACCAAATTACTGATATTAAAAAATGAAAAGGGCAAGATTACAATCAATGAAGAAAAAATTAAAGCAATTAATAGGCTTTATTTTGCCCAAATTATATGCCAATAAATATGATAATCTAAATGAAATAGGTAGATGTTTAAAGAAATAAATATTGCCCAGATTAAAAGAAGAGGAAATAGAATGCTTAAATAATTTCATCTCAGAAAAAGATAGTGAACTCCCTAAGAAAAAAGTCCAAGAAACAGATAGATTCAGAAGTGAATTCTTTCAAACAATTAAATATCAATGAATTTCTAATACTATATAAACTATTCAGAAAAATAGATGAGGAAGGAACTCTAAAACATTTCTTTTATGACACAAATATTGTGCTTATCCCCAAACCAGGAAGAACAAAAAAACAGAAAAAAGAAAACTAAGAAAAAAGAAAACATCCCTAATGAATATTGAATCAAATTTTTTAACAAAATACTAGCAAGATTACACAACCATATCTCAAGGATCATACACTATGACCAGGAAGGTTTTATACCAGACTGCAGGAATAGTTCAATATTAAGAAAACTATCAACATAATTGACCATAGCAATAACAAAACCAATAGAAACCATATGATTATTTCAATACATGCAGATAAAGTTATTGAGAAAATATAACACTCATTCCTAGTACAAACTCTAGAGAACATTGGAATAAATGTAACATTCCTCAAAATGATAAATAGTGTTTACCTAAAACTATCAACTCACATTATATGTAATGGGAATGAACTAGAAGCCTTCCTAACAAAATCAGGAGTGAAACAAGGATGCCCATTATCACCACTACACTCCAATATTGTACTAGTAATGCTAACTATAGCAATAAGAGAAGAAGAAATGTAAGGAATTTGAATAGGCTATGGAGAAATAAAGCCATCACTGTTTGAAGATGATATAGATATACCTAGAAAATCCTAGAGAATCAACCAAAAAACTAATTTAAACAATTCACAACCTCAGCAAAGTTGAAGGATATAAAATAAATCCACAAAAAATCATCTGAATTTTCCTATGCTAAAAACAAAGTCCAAAAGCAAGAGATAGAAAGAAAAATCCCATTTAATATAACTGTAGACAATATACCAATATACTGTATTCCTATACCTGAGAATTTCCTGCCAAGAAGAACCCAGGAAATGTATGATCACAACTTCAAAACAATTTTCACATGAAGAAAGTTAGATCTAAACAACTGGAAAAACATTAATTGCTCATGGGTAAATCAAGCTGAAGTAATAAAAATAAAAATTGTTCCTAAATTAATTTATTTTTTCAGTTCCATACCAATCACACTACCCAAAAATATCTCATAGAGCTTGAAAAAATAATAACAGAATTAATCTGGAAAATAATATATTTAAAATAGCATGTGAATTAATGACAAAAAATATGAAGAAAGATGTTTTGGCTGTACCAAATCTCAAAATATATTTTAAAGGGGAAACCATCAAAACAATCTGATACTGACTAAGAAATAGAGTGGAGGACCAATGGAATAGACTAGGTATACAATATACAATGGTACATGACAGAATTTCCTCGCATGTGAGAAACCCAAAGATCCATGCTTCTAGAAAAGGAACTCACTATTTGATAAAAAATGCTGGGAAAACTAAAAGACAGTATGGCTGAAATTATGCATAGACCAACATTTCATGCCACATACTAAGATACAATCCAAATGGATACATGATTTAGAACTAAACAAATTAGGGAAGAACAAAATACTTTATCTGTCAGACTTATGGATAAGTGAAGTCTTTGGGTCCAAATAAGACACAGAGAGCAATTTGAGATGTGAAATAAAGTTTCTGCACAAACAAAAAGATTGCAATGAAGACTTGAAGGCAAGCAACAAAATCGGGAAAAGTCTTTAAAGCAAGTCTCTAACAAAGGTTTCATTTCTCAAATATATAGAGAACTGAATCAAATCAATAAGAATGCAAAGTATTTTACAATTGAAAGGATATCAAAGAATATGAACAGGCAATTCTCAGATGAAGAAATTAAAGCTATCTTTAAACACATAAAATGCTCCAAATCACTGTTGATTAGAGAAATGCAAAATAAAACAACTCTGAGGTACCTTATAGCTAACACTATAAAAAAGGAAAATTATAAATGCTGGAGGGGGTGTGGAAAAATCAGGATACTTTCACTATTTTTTTGCTGGCTTATTAGGCAATACTGTTAGTCATATTTCATTATCTCTTTCTATTGAGTTTTACTAAAGAGTTGGCATTCCAAACCAGCATTACCTTTTGCTGCCAGGAAATCAAATGTTTCTTGGGTAAAGCAGTTTCTTAGCTCTTTCTTAGCTATGAAAGAGCAACAATCAGGTTATAGACAAGCCTTTTGTTGCTCTACTTTTTATATCAATGTTTTACTTAAATAGTTAAGACTGAAGCTATCATAGTTATCTCCAGTGTCTTTAGATTTTCTTTTAAGCTGAAGTTGATTTGGATCTTTGCTTTAATTAATTGATGTTCTCACTGAATCTGACATGAATCACATGCTAATCACTTTTTTTTGTTAAGATGTATCCAATATAATTTTTGTACTATTGTTCTTTGCTTACCATATCCAGCATCTTCAGGTATAGGAGAAAATAAAATAATCATGGACTTTATGACTTTAATGTATAGTCTAAAAATCTTTGATCTCTCTAATTTGTTTTCCCTAAACCATGTTTTCCCACACACTTTTTGGTGTAGTATATTGTATTGTACTGCATTGTATTTTGTTTTGTTGTATTGTAGTCTTGTAATCCATTGTATTGACAAAGATATTAGTTCAGATGATACAAAGCTAGGAAGGAAAACTAACATATCTGATGACAGTCAATCTTACAAAATTTTTCTTTCACATTAGAGAAAATCCCCAAAGATAACATTTAAAAGAGATGAATATGGAACCTTACATTTGGGTTCAAAAATGAAAGTTCACAATTACACAATAAGGAAGGTGATAAATTTGTATTAAATATTCTGAATTTTATGGATTATATGCCTAATATAAGTCAGTGATGAGATATGGTGACTAAGAATACTAATGTAATCTTTTTAAAATTATTTGTATGCAGCATTTAAAATGTTAAGATACTTGGTTAACTCCTTTCCTTCTCTCCCCCAATTTGTTTCTGGTTACCCCTCATCCCATAAAAATGAACTCTCTGCTTGCCTTTCTAGTTTTGATCAGTGGGAGAGTCCCCTCACTCATCCTGCTTTGACTTCTGTCATTTTGAAGCACCTTCTAAACATGGGTTTGGAAGAATAATTAGAATGGTTTCTGCTTTTGTTGCACCATCTTGGCTCTGCAACTCCTGGGTTGGAATTTGGAGGAAGCATAATGTATAATGAAGCTAGAAATGTAGATTGGGGTCAGGTTGTAAAGAATTTTAGTAGCAGAAGAGTTTTATTTTATCCTAGAGACAACTGGAAGTTATGGGAATGTATTGAATAGAGGAATCACATGGAAGATGAATACCAAATTCATTGCATTATATATGAGGAAATTCAGACCCAGGAAGTTGAAGTACCTGCCAAGGTCATACAGGTAGCAAGCGGAAGGTCCAGAATGTAGATCTGGGTCGTATGACTCCAAAACAAAGTCCTCCTTCCACTATGCAAAATTCCACATGTTTAAATCATAAAATGCATAGATGAAATCCAAAGAGAAAACTATGAGAATTGTAAGAAAGAAGAGAATACTTGTAGCTTGTGAGGATCAGGAAATGCTACATAGATCAGTTCTGTGTCTGATAGGAAGAGATTTGAAGATAGGGCCAAAGAGTATTTCAAGGTCAATGAGAAAGGATTTAAAACAGCATGAAGGTGAAAGATGGAAGAATGTGATTTTTATGATGAGTAGTAGTTTAGTTTGGTTGGCACATAAAATGCAAAACTGAAAGATAATATAAGGCAATATAGGGGCAGCTAGGTAGCACAGTGAATAGAGAGGTATGTCTGAGTTAGGAGGATGTGGGTTCAAATTTGGTCTCAGATACTTCCTAGTTGAGTGACTCTGTAAAAGTCAATTAACTGTGTTTGCCTAATCCTGACCCTTTGGTTTAGAGTTGTTACTAAGACATAAAGTAAAAGTTGACAAAAATGGATTTATGAAGTAAGGCTGGATGAATGGATAAATAAAAGTTGATGCTTGTAACCTTGTAAAAGTTGAGGACTATAATAGTTCTTGTCTTTGTAATCTCAGCTCGCGTATCTTGGAAATAGATGGTACCCAAAAAATGTATGTTGAAGTGAAATGGTATTGGAAGCCCTTAAAAACCAGTCTAAGAAATTTTTACTTCATCCCATCAACAGTGGGGAACTACTGCATATTTCTGAGTAAGAATGTTATGTAATCAAAGCTGTGCAAAATAAACATTACTCTGGCAACAGTGTGATGAATAGGTGACAGTGCAGGGAGACTGGTGTCTAGAAGCTAGAGGCTGTTATAAGAGTCCAGCATGATGAAAGCCATGCGCAAGGTAATGACAGTGGGCGGTGAAAGAAAAGACAGATCTAACAAATATCCCCAAGGATGCAAAATGAAGTGAGCACTACCGGGAGAACTCTGTACACAGTAAAAACAATGCTGTACTATGAATAACTTTGAATGACTTAACTATTCTCTGCACTACAATGATCTAAGACAGCGGTTCTCAACCTCTCAATTTGTAGCAATGAGAATACATAATGCATATCAGGTATTTACATTCTGAATCATAACTGTAGCAAAATTACAGTTTTGAAGTAGCCACCAAAATAATTTTTTGGTTTGGGGTCACTGCAACATGAGGAACTGTATTGCGGGGTCACAGCATTAGAAAGGTTGAGAACCACTGATAAGACATTTCTGAGTGACTCATGACGACAAATGATATCTACCTCCAGAGAAAGAACTGATGGAGTCTGAATGCAGACTGAAGCGTGCTTTCTTAAACTTTATTTTTCTTGGGGTTTTTTTTGGTCTTTTCCTTTACATGACTAATATGTAAATATGATTTGCATGATTGCATATGTATAACCCATATAGAACTGCTTGCTATCTCAGGGAGTAAAAAGAGGGAGAGAATTTGGCATTCAAAATTGAAAAAAATCAATATTAAAAATTTTATATGATATTGGAAAAAAGGAAATATTTTAAAAAGAAAACACCAAGTTCTACCACCAAGGTAGAACTGGAAGAAGTTGGCATCTACTTGTATATGAGAAGTGAGAGAGAAGGAAGAGAGAAAGATGACTCAGGTTTTGAGCTTGAGTGTCTGGGAGATTGGTGAGTGACATCAACAAAAGTAGAGAAGTTAAAAAGAGGAATCGATTTCGAGTATATAAGGATGAATTCCATCTTGGACATGTAGAGTTTGAGGTGATGGTGGGACATCAGGTATTTGGAAATGCAGTAGTAGAGCTGATTATAGATAGGTGGATAAATAGATAAAGTATATACACATATATATTTGTGTTTGAATGTCAAGGAAAGCATAAAACAGCTGATATTGGCTTGCCAAAGATGCTTGCTACTATCAGAGAGGAAGTCTTGTACAGAATCTAGGAGGATTAGAGGGATCCCATGATACACACAAGGTTCTCCACTTGCCCTTCTTTCTGGATGATATTGTGCTGATTTGATCAGGTTCCAGAATATTACAAGGCTCCCCCCAGTGGCATCCATGATTATTCAAAGGACATCAGGCTGACAATGAATGCACGAAAATGCCTGTTTTCTAGATTCTGACAAATGGTTGGATGCTCCCCTGAGTGATACCCCATAACATTCATTTGAGATGGTCCCTGTGGATGAATAAGGAGTTGAATAGAACTAAAAGAACAAGAAAGTTTATGTTCGTGAAATTGCACAGTACTTCTAATAAATCTAATTCCCAGCTCAAAGGCCTGCATTTTAACCTATATTTTTTCAATGCTTTATGATTGAGGCTTTTGGAATACTATAATATCCTCAGATTACAGGTGACATAAATAGCACAAATAAATTGCAATAAATATCCAGTCATGAGCTTTGATTGAGAAGTGGTGTAAGAAGGGCATCTAGGTGGCTCAGTGGATAGAGAGCCAGACCTGGGGATGGGACATTCTGAGTTCAAATCTGGGATTTAGACACTTTCTGGCTGAGTGATCCTAGATAAGTTACTTAACTCCAATTGCCTATCACTTACTGTTCTTCTGCCTTGGAAGTGGTACTTAGTATAGATTCTAAGACAGAAGGTAAGGGTTAAAAAAAGAACTGGCTTAAGAAACTGAAGAAATATGATTATATCAGCTGGGCTAATCATATGGCATGAAAAAAAAATTCAAAATATAACCCCAGTGCTTCTCTGCTACCTACAGAATGCAAAAAGGAGGAAAGCTTGGAGTCCATTGAGTGAATCCTCAGAGACCTACCCTTGAAGGAGCATGAAGACTAAGTTCACAGGACACAAGTAAAGGTCAATTGTGATCTTTGTCAATGGATAGATCACCTATATCAAATGTCATCGCAGGTACATGAATGGGAAGAAAACATTTTATTGAAATTGTGTCTCCTTATCCTCATCCTGCCCAGCCTGGAAATGCAGGGACCACTCTTTGGCCCATTGGCAATATTAGTTGATATGGAAGCTCTCATCTGCTCTATTTTCCCATCTCAAGCAGGTTTGCATCTCCTTAGGCACTCTTGTAGCCCTGTGCTAAAGGAGGCTCACCATATTCATGCTGAACTTAGTGAGATACCTGATGGGATTTTGTTCCACAGAAGCACAGAACTCCTGAACTCAAGGGATCCACCAGTCTTAAACTCCTCAGCAGTAACCACTACAGGCACATGTCACACTATACCCAGCTCATTGAAAAAGTATCAAAGGAGAATATTTTAGGTTTAGAGCAAAACATCATTGACTCTTTATTTCTTTTTGCTTTGAATATAGTTTTAAAATTTATGTACATATTACTGATGTTCCAGGTTGAAAGGATTTTCATTAGACCTATTAGTCTTTCTTTCACAGGAAGGAGGCATGGAGATATAATGAATAATGAAAGAATATTAACCAAGAGGTCCAGTTATTTTTTTTTATGTAGTTAAGTGCTCCTAACAGGTCAGTAAATAGGACACAATATATATAACTCAGTGGGGATTTGAAGAATATATTTGCTACTTATTGAAGTCTTCTCATAGCCTATCAATTTTTTTAGGAAAATAGTTTGTGAATAATGTATTTTAAATGTTATTGTCTTTACACAAGAGATCAGAATTATGATAAATATTATGATCAATTTTCTACCATTAATGTGAGTACTCTTTAATCACATTTTCTTTGCAAAATGGATCCTTGCCTGCTTGAGTCTTTGTAATAGTCTTTAGTACAGGTCAATAGGTTCAGAGATGAAAAGAAATTATATTGGATATATATGAATTTCTCATGAGATTACAACACTTTATAAAAGAAGAAACTATAAATCCTCCAAACCCTAATACTATAAATATTTTGGTTATTAATGCTTTTTAAAAATTATATTTTTATTCAGAAAAAACCTGCCTTCTATTCTTCTGACCCCCATCTTAATTCCCAATGGAGAATGAAAAAATAACCCTATTACAAATATGTGTGGTCAAGCAAGATAAATTTCCACATTGGACATATTAAAAGAAACACTATATCTGTCTCATTCTTTATTCTTAGTCCTTCCTCTATAAGGAGGTGGAAAGTATGATTCATCATTAGTCTTATGTAACTAATGATGTATTGAACTAATTAGTCCTATGAACCATCGACAAATGGTCCACAAACTGATCAGTTTCTCATTTTTTCCGAGTTGTTTGTCTTCACAAAATTGTTGTCAATGTATAAATTGTGATCTCAATTCTTTTCACTTCATTCTGCATCAGTTCATAAAAACCTTTCTAAGTTTCTTTGAAACTATCCCTTTCATCTTTTCTTATAAAATAATAGTATTCTATCATTCCCCATGGACATTCTCTCAGATTCTGATTTTTTGCCTCCTCAAAAACAACTCTAAATATTTTTGTACATCATTAGAATTTATTTTGCTTAAGACGAATCCTTCCATTACTGTATTCTGTTTTCAATGTATTCTTCTTCCTGTTCCCCTTTCCCTTCAATTTTGCTATTGGTTAAAAATATATTACTGTACCCTAATATGTGTATGTATTTTCCCCTTCTTCAACCAGTTCAGATGAGAGTGAAATTCAAGTGTGAGCTGCTCCCTCCCATCTTGCCTCTTCTTTGTATGGATATCTACTTGTGTCCCCTGATCACATAAAATAATTTACCCTAACATTAATTTTGTTTTGCCTTATCCCTAGAGTATTTCTCTTTTCCATTTTCCATTTTTTCTTCTTAAAACCACCATAACATAATAGAATAATTTTCTTATACAGCCCTATGACTCTTCATTCATATTAACTTTTTAACTTTTATGCTTAAATTTCAAAATTTCACAGTTCTGGTCTTTTATTGAGAAATGCTTGGAGGTCCTCTATTTTAGTAATGCCACACTCAGAAAAGGGGGCCATTATACCATACATAAGAATCCCTACAGACCACATATTGACTTAGAAAGCCATATAACAACATTATCTATGTTCTATTGCATTTTTATTTGTTTTTATCAATATTCCCCAATTGCATTTTAATCTGATTTGGCTGCAATCTGGAGTGTTGAGGAGAGAGGCAGTGTGACCACTAGTCATGTATTTGATATTTCTCTTCTATTTCATTAAATACATTTATCCCACCTGAAGGATTGTGTTTAGTTTTGCTGGGTAAGTTATTCATAGTTGTAAGTCAATATACTTGGCTTTCTAGAATATAGTATTCTAAGCTTTCTAAAGCCTTATAGTGGTGGCTGTCAAATAGTAAATGTTTCTGACTGTGAATCTAGGTACTTGAATTCTTTCTTTCTGGCTGCTTGAAGTATTTTTTCATTAATGTGGAAACTCTGGATTTGGGTTATTATATTTCTGGGGTTTCTTTCAGTTGTTGACCAGTGGATTTCTGGGGTTTCTTTCAGTTGTTGACCACTGGATTCCTTGTATTTCTCCATTGTTTTACAGTTTTAAAAGAGCTTGGAAGTTTTCTTTTATGATTGATTTCTAGAAATAAGATATGAAGACTCATCAATTTTTTGGTCATATTGTTTAGATAGTCTGATGATTTTTATATTTCTCCCTCAATCTATTTTACATGTCAGTTGTTTTTACTGTTAGATACCTTTTATTTTTCTTGTATTTTTTTAAGTTTTAGATTTTTAAAGAAAATTATTGTTGCCTTATATAGTCATGTTACTTGGACAAGGTTCTAAACCTCTTGTGCTCAACTGTTAGTTTCCAATTATTTTCTAATGATCTCTTCCAAGGTTCTATTTTTTCATTTTTCCCTCGAGTGCTCTAATTTCTTATATAAAATATTTTAAACTCCTTTTAAAAAACTTTTTTCATCTTTTCCAAAAATTCTAGTTGAATTTGGAACCAAACTATGTTCTTCTTTGAGTCTTTATTTGTAGATATTTTAGAATTATTTTCTTCTGGGTTTGTGTTTTGACTATCCTTATCACTACAATATGGTAGTATTCTTTTTTATTGTTTGCTCATTCTTCCAGTCTACTTCTTGACTTTAGATATTATGATAGAGTTGCATTCTGTGCACTTCTGGAGGGAATACTCAAGCTAGTCTTGCTGCTACATTTATAGTGATGTTGAATGTTTTTTTATACCAGGATCTCAGAAACAGCTCAGGTCAGGGACCTGAGGGTTTTTAGTGCTCCCAAAGGGGTTTGACCCAGTATAAAGTCTGCTTCCTGTCCCTTGGCATGAGCTCTGCAAATTTCTGATCTGGGTTTTGGTCTGAGCAAAAGTAGACTACTGCCAGACTCAGCCCTTATCAGCAAACTAGGAATTTCTGTTGGTTTAGATTGAGAGAACCATAATGTTCCCTGAGGTTTATAATTCTTGCCATGGTTGTTCCTTTGTAGCCTTCAGACTAGGCTAAAAGCTAGAACTACAACCTTCTCTGTTCCTTAGATCTAGGCCACAATGCTCCTGCTTGCTTTTGAATTTGCTTTTTCTCAGTCCATTGAATAGGATCTTCCATCTCTTCCTCTCCCCCAAAAGCTACCCCTAGAAAAATGCCACTTTTTCAGTTTGCCTTGGATTTATGTTTCTAAACTTTGTAGTGGGTGACAAAGCTGCTCCTGTCATGGTGTCTTGGAAGTGTGAAAGGAAATTCTTGGTTCTCTGTCTATTCTGAGTTTCACTTGTGAAAAGGGAATCCTTTATTCTCTTTTCCTAGTTAGAGTTAACACTTAGGAATAACAATAACTTAAATACCCTTACTGAGTACCTCACTAGACTGAAGACAGAATTAACTCTCTTTTGTCTATTTTTGAATTAATCAACAAAAGCAAATATACTCATACTTAACCCTAAAGTAAGGGAAGTCTACAAACTTACTCCTACAAGGAGAGTTGCCACTTTCAGAGGATAGCCACAAAATCCTTGGGCTGGCAGGCTGATGAAGTTGACTCTCATGGAGAGTATCTCCTGGAGATGGTCTTTGAGAAACCTCATTGGAGACTACAGTGTGGACCCTGACTTCAACTTAGACTCTTAAATCCTGGACTACTTGGTTGGGTGAGTGAAAAGGCTGACTCTTCCTAGTTTCCTAAGAGCCTAGCTTGCATCTTGGAGGAGGCATGTGATTCCTGTGAGATTTAAAATGGTTGAGGTGTTAAACTATAGTGATTAAAATGGTAGAAGATATAAATTGTGATAGATATAAGAGAGGGTGAGTAAATTTGACCGCAGAAAATATGTTTCACTACAGTGTCTTGGTTTTAAATCAAATATAAGGTGGTCACCAGGGAAATATTCCCAATTATTCAAATACCCAAGTCAACTGGGTTTTATAGAGATTTTTAATTAACAATATATGAGTAATCAAAGAAAGAGAGAGAGAGTAGAAAGGAATAAGTATGAAGGGCCTCAAGCCAATATGTCCTAGACCTGAGTTTTAAGAGAGAAATCAGTCAGTTTTTTAACACTCACCACAAGGTCTAACTAAACAAGGATTCTAGTGACACCAAGCCAGCTCCATCTCAGCTGACTACACCAGAGAGAGCTCCAGCGAGACCTCCTTAGAGATTTGTCCTCCAAGAGCTTCCCTTCTCTCAAGAGATTCTTCCCAAGCAATCCTCATCAGAGATCTTCCAAAAGGATTTCTCCAAAAGGATATATCTCCACAAGAGATTCTGCTTTTTCTTATATAGTGGTTTTTCTCCCATGTCACCTCCCCTAAGTCCCTACATCTACCAATCACTGTAGACGCTTTCCAAAGGACTGCCCATCTAAATTCCTGCTAAGTCGACCAATCTCCTCAGTAAGTCTGAATCAGAAAAAATGCTGCTGTGTCTACCAAATCTCCTCAGTAAGTCTGAACTAGAGAAAACATAGTTGAGTCAACTAATCTCATCAAGAGAAAACTTGCCCGACCCTTTTAGGTACCTAGCATCCCATTGTATCAATTCTAAAAACAGGCCTGGCTCAAAGAACTCCTTGCCTTATTATAAGCATGGGTCCAAGTACTTTCATTGTTTAGCAAGGAGTTTTTTCCCCTAAAGCAGTCTTAAGTATGGTTGGAGTAGAGGTCCTCCCATTTCTGATCCTGGCGAGTTCTCACATCAAAATGGGGAATGTTTCTCAGTAGGGAATTTGTTCCAATTAAGAATTCCCTGATGGGGAAATTTTTAACATTCACAAGTCTGAGAGATTTCAAGATTTACATTACTCACTACCAACCCTCCTGTCTGGGGACTTGTATAGGTATTATCTCTAACTTCTTTCACATTTCTCTACTTTATTGTTCCCCCTATATTTTGGTAAATAAACTGTGTCAAACCATTAAATTTAGCCTTTACAGTAGCTCTCTGAAGGCACCCCAATAAGATCATATAATCTTGTTCCAGGGTTTATATAATCTCTTCTTATGAACTGGAGTGATCCATGGAGGATATACTCTTGGCCAGACTCTATCCCCAGTGTCCATGGACCTCTCAGTTATTTTGTATTGACCTTGGCAGGAATAATGACTCATTGTCACTTTTTCTTAGACATCCCTCAAGATTAGGTCTGGAATTTTCTAGGTTTGTCTAGAGGCATATTTATGGGATATTCTCTGTATTGCTTCCTGATAATCTGCCATTTTGGCTCCGCCTTCCAGTTGTTGATGCTTGTTATCAAAAAGCCAGCTAGGTAACAGAGAGTATAGAATGTAGGACTTAAAGTTAAGAAGTCAAAGTTTAAATCCTTTTCAAAACTTTTTTTTTTAATTGTGTGATCCTGGAGAAGTCCATTAACTTCACTGAATCTTGATTTCACTCATTTGTAAAATGAGTATGACTACACCTATCTGTTAGGGTTGTGAGAATCAAATTAAATAACTTGTAAAGCACTTTAAAAACCTTAAATGATGTAGGCATTATTATCATGACATTGAATAATAATAACACTAAATATATAATCATCAAATTAGACAATATCAAGTTATGGAAAAAAATTAGACTGAAGATAGGAGAACTAATTTCTAGTTTTGGATATGCCACTAACTGGTTATGTGACTTTGGCCAATCCAGTTCATCATACTTTCCTGCAGTTAATTCTATAAAATGAAGGAAGGTTGTCTAAGATGATCTCTAAGATCCCTTTCAGGTGTGTAATAATAATACTCATCACAGGGTCACAGATTTAAATTGTTAGGAACCTTATGTTATTTAGTCAAATACCCACATTTTATATCTGAAAAAATTGGAACCTTGAGAAGTGGCCACTTGCCTTTGGTCATACAGGTAGTAAGTGAAATTTATGGAATTTGAACTGAGATCCTCTAATTCCAAACACAAACTATGTTGCTTCTCCTGTTATATATAGACCCTCCACTAAAATTCTTTCTGATACCTCATCATGGTGGAAAAATGACATTGGATTTCCATAAGCTTTGCTAGGGAAGTTCCAGCTCTCCCAGGTACTAATAAGCTGGGATGAATTCTCTATTTGTTGTAAAATGGATGACCTATGTTTCTAGGATATGAAAGGTTAATGTTTTTCAGAAAACTGGACTCTAGATCACTTTTTGCTTTCAGGAGCTCCCAAAATCAGTTATTATGGTTTAGAATAACTGCTTAGCATTAGCAAATGAAATAATGAATTGGAACATAGGTCTGGAGAAAATTTGTAAACCAGAAAAAATTTTACTTGACCCATTAAAAATTAATGTTAAATTAAAGTGTCTATTATTTAAATACAAATTATATATCAATAAAATAATAGTATTTATATTACTAATACTTTAATTATGATTATATAATTTATTTTATTTTCATACATGAATATAGAAATTATATATAAATGTGTAAGAGATAAAATATTTTTGGAGAGATAAAGGTGTATGAGAGAACTGACTTCCCTTTACTGATCTATATAGCAGAGTACAGTTAAATATATAGAAACAAATTAACATTATTAGTTCATAAATTTAAAGATGATCCAATCATAGTGCCTTATTTTACAAATTACATCGAGGGAAGGTAGAGCCAAGACAGTGGAAAGTAAGTAGTGCTGCAAACTCCCTCTTAAAAAAAATTCTTTCAAAAAGAATGTACTGAGGGAAGTTAAGTTGCTCAGTGGATAGAGAGCCAGGCCTAGAGATGGAAGCTCATACAAATCTGGCCTCAGACCTAGTTTTGTGACCCTGGACAAGTCACTTAATTCCACTTGCATAGCCCTTACCATTCTTCTGCCTTGAACTGATACCTATTACTGATTCTAGGGCAGAAGGGAAGGGTTTAAAAAAATGTACCAGAACAAAACCTGATGGGGAAATCCCAGAAGTTTCAGTGAGTCATTTGTCTTGCTCAGGTCACAGATACTGGGGTTGGGAGGGGGCTAGCAGCATGCAGGCAAGCACTCTAACACCAAAGGAAAGAGTAAGGCCAGTGCAAAAGGGATTCCATACCCATACTAGGAACCCTCAAACCAGAGGAGAGCCTACACTCTGTTTCTCTGAACCAAGTTCAGCTCTAGTTCAGATTCTGCAGAGTCCAATAGAAGTCTTTTCAAACTCAGAACAAGATAGTGAGCAACTTGGCCCTAGAAGTACTGAAATCTTGCAAGTTCTTAGCCTGAGCTATTTCTGAGAATCTGGAATAGCAAAACACTTGAGAAGCCAAAAAAGCAGCAGTAAAACCAACCAGGAAAGCTAGCAGAGTCTAGCCTTAATATTAAGGCTAATATTAAGTCAAAATGAGGATATAGAGTGGAAGAATGGGAAAACACAAAAGAACCATATCATAAAGGACTCAGGGACACTTAAGTCATAAACAAAAAGATAATGATTTAAAACATCTACCTTAGAGAAAAAACACAGCTTGCATTAAAACTTAACAAGAATTCCTGGAAGAAATGGAGCCAGAATGTATAAGGTTGCTTTTTTTTTTAAATAAATAGAATGAGAGTAATTGAGGGAAAAAATTGAAAAAGAAATGAGAGCAAAGGAAAGAAGAATTGGACAGGGAATTAACATCTTGGCATAAGAGATATAAAACCTTGCCCAAGCAATAAACTCCCTGAGAATTCATATGTACCAAAAAGAAGCCAATATAGTCATGTGACAAAAAGACATATTAAACTCAAAAGCTAAAAATACATAAAAAATTTAAGGTATCCCATAGCAAAAATATTTGGAAAACAGATTGAAGGGAAAGTAAAAAAAAGAATCATTGTACTATCTAAACACAATGACCAAAATTTAAAAAGAACTTAGATATCACATTTCAAGAATTTTTAAAAGAAAATTGCTCATATCTCCTAAAAACAGAGGGAAGAGTGGAAATAAGAAAATGGTGGATCCTGACTCTATGCCATCACATAAGTGTTTATGAAGCTTTTCAGCAAGTAAACATTATTAATAAAGGATTCACCACAATACTTTTCTGGAATACCAAAATATAGCTACCCTCTTATTTGCTATTTCAGAAATCAACTCCTTCAGTTGAATTCTAGGAATCCATTCCTAATTCTACATTGCAGCTGATAAAGGTCAAAGTGAGATTTCAACATAATATTTACAAAGTGCTGAAATGAATAGTGTTGGACAGAGAAACCTTCTTTAAAATGTCACGAATATATCACTTAGGAACGCAATTTACTCCATAATCAGAAGGAGGGGAATAGGACAATAATACAAGTGTTCAATTCAATTCAAAGAAAAATTATTATGCACCTACTATTTGCAAGGCATTGTATTAGTCTCTGGGAATACAATGTAAAAACAGAAATATTTTTTCATTCAAAAAACTTACATTCTACTTGCAATCTGTACTCCTTTTTCATGGTTGACCAAATACAAAGGATGATCTGGATTCTAGACCTGTTGTTTCCTCACAACAATAATGTAAATATTAGGGAGCAATAGGTGAACCCAAATCATTCCTGGATACCAGATTGATCTCTGAGACATTATTCATGATCATAAAAATCCCTGGTCATGCATGGGACCTCCAGGGTGAAGGTTATGTTATTTTTTATTTTTTCAGATGAGAAAACTGAGATGAATATATATAACATGGCCAGAAATACCAAGACTAATATTTTGCCAATTAGTGTACTCAAAATATCTACTCATATGGAATTTTCTTCATAATATTCTCTTTTGTGATCTCATCTTCTTACAAGCTAGTTTTATTGTGATTTACTGGTGAGTACAAGGAATTGGCCAGACTATTTTTGGTGCTCTGCACTTAACTAGTAATACTCACAATCCAGGACAAGTCACCTTGCATCTCATCTAGAGAGCTGTTGGTCCATACTGTTTGAGCTGTGATTTGAGAAAGACTAGACCAGATTAGATATACTTCAGTTTATGTTGTGATTCCCATTGTTATGCTTGATTTATTTGACAGTAACAGTTTCCTTGAGCCTTTCAGCCTCTCTCCACTGTTTGCAAGTCACTTTTATGTTCCAAGAATGTGATGTGTCCACAGAACAGAATGTATGCCACTGTATGGTATCTAGGACGACTGTTATTTCTTTTTTTAATTGAGTCCCTTTCCTGGAGACTTCCTGTCAATGATTGTCAGCATCTCACAGATTAGTGGTTCTCCTGCCTAACAAATGTGTCTGATCAGTTCTATTTGGTCTCTTGTTGCATGAGATCTGAACTCGAGGAATATTGGTGCTTTGTATATGTATGTATCAAAGGTTAGTTTAGGAATTTCTGAAATAATGAATGTACTTGTTACATTCAATTTGTTCAAATATTTTTAGAAATGCTTTTTATGCATTCACCCCCAAATTGTAAGTAAATAGAAGAGTTTTTTACCATGATATCAGCACCCCCAAAAAGCTACTGTCTACTATGTACACAAAGAAGAATGATTCTTTTAGAAATACTATAAAAATTTTAATTATGAGAGTTGCTTGATGTGGGAAATTCTTCCTCTGAAGGAATTAGATAGCATTATTGTTACTTGGATTACTTGCTGGCTCCAAAAGGCTAGAATAATTTACCTTAGAAAATAGTCAATCTTAAACTACATAAGTGAAATTTATTTCTCTTTGTTATGAATAGAAGATTCAAGATAACCCAAAAAAATGATATTGCTAATAGTAGAAGGGGAAAGTGTAGATCTGAAGTCAAGACACAATCCCGAAATCAATTAGCAACATAGTCTTAAGCAAGTATCAATTCTCAGAATTTCTCTCTCTCTCTCTTTTTTTTTTAAAGAGCTGAGTTCAATTCTCTTAAAGGTCTCATCCAGTTTTAACTTTCTGAGATTTTAAAATGGAATTAAAAGCTGAATACCATTTACAAAGACATTTGAAAAATTTGAAATTTAGTTTATGTCAGCTGGTGAAGAAAGATGGTGTGGTACAGTGAACAGAAAACTAATCTTGGTATTTGGAAAACCTGAGTTCAAGTTCTGCCTGGGACACATTGGTTGTGAGACTCTAAGCAAGTCACTTAACTTCTCAATGCCCCCAGAAAATATTCTAAGACTAGAGGTCCAAGGGTAGCAAAATGGTGTAATAAATAGAGCACAGGTCCTAAAGTCAAGAAAATCTGAATTCAAATCAATATTCAGATATTAACTTTGTGACCCTGGACAAGTCACCTAATTGCCTTACTTCCTCATCTGTAAAATGGAGATGGACTGGAGAAGAAAAGGCAACCCACTCCAGTATCTTTGCCAAGAAAATTCCCCAGGACAGTCATATAATGTCAGACAACTGAATAATTGAACAACAACAATAGAGAGACTCAGACAAGTTGCTGGAACTCATTACTGGGAAGTATTTCTATATCTGGAAGTATTTCTCTAATGATTTATATTGATGAAATCATGTCTGAAAATAATAATAATAATAATAATAATAATAATAATAATAATAATAATAAAGCTAGACAAACTAAACTAAGTGTCCAGGATGGGCAAAAGGCAACTGATATGCAGTTAACTCCTGAAAAAAAAAAGTGTAGTCTTTATTTTGTGCCTAATAATGTTTCAGTTATCATTATTTCAGTGACTTCAATGGCTCTAATGTGTACATGTCTTTTCATTTTGACCACTAGATGTCTCTATGGTGCCAGACTCACATTGGTTATTTCCTATTTAAGCTAACCTACCTTTTCTTTCCTGGGGTTGAATTAGTGTAGAAGTCAAGGATGCATTTACTCATTGATTTCTCTATGTAAGGAAGGAAAGACTTGGCAGTACTTTTTGCTCTCTATGAGGGCAATAGTCCCTTTGGGGCTATATAAATCTTTTATAGTTGCCTTAAAAAAAATCTGTTTACCCTCTCAAATCCATTGCCCACCTAGTACAGTAAATGCCATTGAAAGATAAACAGCTTCTTATTATATGGATTCCAATGCACTATTGGACAAATCATGACCTCCTTGGCATATAACAACTTAATACACAAAGGAATGCTTTAACACAGAGTATGTTTAAAAAGTGCTACTCTTTCTCCCTAGGTAACAATGTTAGAAAAGGGTTATTATCTGTAATGAATTTTGTAACTTGATAAAAATCATTTTCTATGAGCAATTAAATTTTTACTTCAATGGATTTAATGTTGAAATAATTTCTGGTGGTGATCCTCCCCCTTATTCTGAACCTTGGGTAACCTCTCATGTAATTAGCTTTGAAGAAGTATACGTGTAAGCCTACATTCCTCTGTGTACTTTACTTGCTGCCAGGAGAAACATTTAATTTCCTGATGAGAGAAAATTATCTTTAAAGGAAGAGTCCCATTCTTTCTATTGTTACTCGGAGGTGCCCCAGTTGGTTACGCTCTCAGTAACTTACAAACAAGGGCTACCTCTGAATCTGGTTAAATAAATATATATAGGAAATGTTGTTTCTCAGTTATTTGTGTGGTGAACCCGAACATAAATCAATCTTTTTTGAAATGTTAGTAACACCCATTTTCTTTGTTAAAGTTATATTTTGAAGAGTGTAATTTGCTGTCTGAAATTATCTAAAAACAACACATGCAGTAAAATTAATATTCAAGTTGCTGTTGATCAACAATGATCAGTTGTGGTTAAATTGACCACTGGCTAATGGGGGGAATATGATTACCTGCTAATGAAAGGCATTTAAAGTTCAGAAAAACTAGCAAAATCTCCAAAAACTTAAAAAAAAATTAATGTTAGGATAGTGTTAATAATTACAGGCTAAATAAGAGAGACAAGGTTGGAATTCAAATTTTAGATGATAAAGGGAAATTCTAGCTACATATTTGGCTTAGGTAGGTTACATATTCAGATTGCTCAATTTGCTTGCAGTTGAATGAATAAGCAAATATTTATTAAGTACTTATTATTTGGAAGGCATTGTGTTGGAAACTGGGGATTCTAAGTGAAAAAGATTAAATCGTTTTTATCCTCTAAGGGGTGCCACATGTATACCTCCAACTCCCCATGCTACTGGGGGTAGCTGACTTCTACTTTTCTCAAGGTTTTATTGGGTATCCTTGAGGGTCTGGATTTCTAATACTGTTGTTCACAAGCAGCATTGTGTATTCTTCTCATTATAAATTAGCCAGCTAGACTTGATTAGCTTTTAACAAAAGATATTTATTTAGGTGGTATAGTAAGAACAGCTGGCAGAAAACATCATCTCCTTCTCTGAATTAAAAAAAAAAAAACAACCCCAAACCCAAAAGTCTAATGCACAATCTCCTACAGTACACATAGCTTGTCCACAGGAAACATGGACTCTACAGAATACGGTAGCTGTTTAATTGCACATTCGTCAAAAGGGTAACTCATAATTACAGTTAACTAGAGGCCCTTTCCTTCCTTTGCAGAGTTTTAATTAATCCTCAAATAAAGCTCCCTAGTGGGTAGGAATGAAGATCTGTCACTCTTGAGCCTATAGCCAGTACCTCTCTCCACCCTGATTGTCTCACTCTTTATTGCTCCTTCCTCCATGGTTGGTCATCTTTAGGCTTCCTTGATTGGCTCTAGTTGTCTTCATTTTGCATTTGAAAAGTGTCTCTATCTTCTTAATTTGGATGTTCAGTCTGCTACTAGTCCAGTCTTTTCAGTGAAGTAATCAATTGGGAGGTGGGGTGGGGGTGGGATGGAAGTAAGGAGAGGAGAAAAAAACAAACTCTTTTCCCCCTCCATGAACACCTCTCTCCAGAACTTGCCTCCATCTGGAATTCCCAACTTTCAAATTAGAATTTTCTACCTCTAGACTATGCTATTTTGTGTTGCAAACATTACTGAAATTAATTTGCAATAGAAATTTCTAAAGGTGTTAGCTTGTTTGTTTGATCAATAAGGAATTTTCCCTTTTGGACTGAATGAAATAGACTCCCGCCTAAAGGTATAGATAATCTTGTTTACATAGCATGGATTGAATGACTGATTCTATAACTCAACCAAAGTGGTAATCTTATGTGATAACTATATTTGGGCATTGAGCATCTTGTTAATTGAGATGGAGGTGAAAGCTGGAAATCCATCCCTTACATACAGTAAAGTTAAAGAGATAATGTTAATAAGTGTGCTTTGGAGGAAGCGTAGAATGGTTTGCTTGTGTACTTAGCGCTTACTAAGAGGGTATGGTACTTAGCAGAAGAAAGGGGGGAATGCATTCTGAACATATATAGAACTACTTGTACAAAGACTTGAGGCAAGAGATGCAAAGACATACAGAGAATAGTAGCTATATAATAGAGCACATGAAAAGGACTAATAAGAAAGCAGAATGACTGAATATGCATGGTATCAGAAGTTAAATGCTATTTCTCATCACATAGTTGTCAAAACACACTGAAAAACTGAAAATTTCTTATTCTTCAGTTCTTTTGCTTTCTGAATCATGTGCACTTGAATTTCTTGATTCTTCTTTCACATTTTGGATTCATCTCCCTTTCTTTTCTGGAAGGACATTAGAACTGAGCTATCACTTTAGAGAAAGCTCTTTGAATCTTTCTTGATTTTGTCCTTTATCAAGGCTTGTGACCTAATAGCTGCTTAGGAAACTGTCAGCAAAGAATTTTGAAAGCAGCTCTTTGAAAGGTGCCATGGCAAAACTATGAAAAAGTATCTGTTAAATATGTCCACAGTCTCTCTAGGGGCAGTTATGGATGTCTGAAATGCTTTGAAAGCCAACAGAAAACAATTATTGCTAGGAACCTGATGAATATACATGTTTGCTTACTTCTTTCCCATTTTCCTTTTATCTCCTGATCACTATTCATCAAAAAGCAATTGTTTAATCAGCAACCTTCTGCCCCTAACCGAATTGGTAAGTGTAAGCCTATTACCAATCACTCAATGGACTTGCTATTCTTGGGGGGAAAAAAGAGAGAGAGAGAGAGAGGATGCTGGTGAACAAGAGGTTTTTTTTTGTAACACTGGGATATATTTATCTTTAAGGGAGACTTCAAAATAATTGATGAGCTGGGAAAAGAGAGAGGACACAAAAAGAAGATAAGGAAAATATCTTCATAAAGGTGAGTGACAACAGGATTAAAGAGGAGAAAGGAAAGCACTAGGAAAAGGAATTTGAAGGAAGACCAGACAGCTTGAATGAGTTTGTGGATGTTTTTGGTGGCAGCAAGTTCAATAAAAATAATCTCCATTAATCCCTTTGCAAAGAGAACTGCATATTCATTAAGCAAAGGGTAGAGATGGGTTCCTTGGTCCCACTTTTACTCTTCTTATTTGGTTTAAACTTTTTTAAAAAGAATAATTAATTGACAATAGTGGTAGCTAAATTATTTGTTTAAGATGTAGACCAGCAATAGGTGTGGCAGTTTGCAAAATTCTTAGTTTTATAGCGACAAAACATCTTCATGATTGATAGAATGTTTTGTTTTCCATTTGGCTACCATCTACAAAGAACCATATAATTGGTTTCTTATAACTCATTTCTCCCAGGATAAAGGCTCTGAAGATTAAACTAAGAAACCAAGCAAGGCAACATTTTCTTTTAAATACTTCTGTTTTGGTCCACCATTGTTTTTAAAGACATAGGATCTCAAAAAAAATAATAATTCAAAGGACTATAGATTTGTTGCTAAAAGGGATTTCTGAGGCTTTGTTGTCTATCCTTTTCCTTGTTTTTTTACAAGTGAGGAAATGGAAGCCTGGAAAACTTTAGTTATTTGCTCAAGATTACCTTGGTAGTAAAGGTTAGATCTGAACTCAGCTCCTCTGACTCCAAATTCTGAACCTCTTTTGCAACATTCTGCCTCAGTTTTACAGAGATTATAATTTTCCTTTGATTAGCCTTAGATATCTATTTGTAATTGTTTATTAAAATAATTTTATCAAATTTTCTTCAAAATAATTTATCAAAATAGTGTTTTAATTTACTAGCACAAATGATTCTACTCTTTGAAGTACTTTCAAAATAAGATGAATGACAAACTCAGCAATTTAGGAAAAAATATATGTAATTTACCAATGATTCCGTAGGTGTCTCTTTTCTTTGATCTCCCTTTGCAATTTGTGAAGAGACCCAAACAATAGAGACACAATTTGAATTTCAATAGGGTAGGTATAACTGGCTTTTTCCCTTCTGAAAAACTGGGTTAAAATGTATTTTAAGTTGTAAATCCAATGAGTAAAATGGTCTGGGTTTTGTCTTCTAAGACTTTTTGTATTGATTACAAAATTATTCTTGGCAAACTTCACTCAGGAGAAGCCAAGTGATGAAATAAAAGAAGTCAAAAACCTGCTTACTTTCAGCTTAACTTTAGATGTCACCAATTTTTGGTTTTGTTTTTTATTTCTGAATTTTTCATTTCTTCTTTTAAAAGAATTTACTCTGTGACAAAAAAGTTGGGGGCTAGGGGATACTGATTTTAAAGTCTTAAAAATACTGATTCTTTTTATGTGAAATTATTCCTTGAAACCCTATGACTTCAACAGATTTCTTTTTGTTTCTCTTATTAATGAAGTTGTAGTCTGTTCTGCTCAATTAAAATGGAAAGATTATGTGCTTTTCCACATTAGATATTTGATCTAAAATGATTAGACACAAAGTCTAAGATCTCAACTAATATAAAAAGATGCTATAACTTTGGGACCACTGAATTCTACATCCATTATGTATTTACTATCTTAAAAGAAATAGTTTGTATAGATACGGATATATGATTCTCATAGATCACATCTGCAAGCATATTTTTATAAGTAATGACAGAAGAAAGTGAGATGGAAGTATATTATTTGTGTAGCTGTAGCAAGTGATGAAAAGTAGGTCATAAAAACTTCTTTACAGACATTCAATAACAACTTTTGGGTTTTTGTGAAGCATTTACAGGGGAACCTAAACATAAATTCATAATGGGAGTAAAGGATCTTGGTAATTTAAAAAGTATGTATAGAGAGGGTGCTGTTAGTACTGCTAACAAAATTGTAGCAATTGATTTCTTACATGATGTCATTTAACTATGATTTTGTTTTATAAACTGTCCTCAGTGTGCTGTTTTACACAATTTTGCTTAGATTACATAATGTTCAACTTTTAGCCTTAGGTAAAAACAAATTTTGGTATATACAAAGTTAATTTAAAAAGGACCAATAGGCCTAAAAGACCAATAGGCTTAAATTAAGTGAAAAGGGTTTCTTTAATGTAAGGAGTAACTACCTAACAGTCAAATAGATTGTAGCATACCAGGTATATTAGCATCTTGAAAGTATGATTGGTGTATTGATATTATATCTTATATGTTCATATACTGCATTCATGGTCATGTTACTTATTGGTTATTGTATTTCCAAATCTTCAATCCAAAGGACAGAGGAATACCTGGGCAGGACAATATTTGCCAGAGGGTCCTAGCTCACACCTTGTTGGACTACATTCCTTGCCAAGTCACATGTTTGTTTAACCTCCTCCTCTTTGATTACATGATTGTCAATTGAGCCAGTGTTAAAGCCTATGCCATGTCACATATTCATTGGCTACCTCCCATTCCACATTCCTAAACTCTTCAATAAAATTTTGAAGGCACATGTAATGCCCTCTTTCAATACCATCAGAGGGGCATGGCAAGATGTAGCCCATATTTTTTAACTCCTTGTCTCTGAGTCTTTATTCCTTTGTCTCTTTCTCTTCTCTATCCATTTCCCCTCAGTTTCCAATCTCCTTCTCACGTGTCCACCCACGAGAATTTTAATATGTAACTACAGGAGGTTACACAGATCTGTTTCTGGGAAAAATAGATTGCGTTAAGGAGAGGTAAATTTCTTGTCACTAAGATCTGTAAGGAAGCACTGAATGACTATTTAAAAAAGATATTGCTGAATGAATAATGATGAATCCTGTATCCAAGTGTAGCAGTCTAGCCCATAGGTATTGTGGAGAGACAAGGATTGTGAGTGAGCATATGGCCATTCTGCGCATGGCAATGAACTCTATTCCCAGCGTGGCTGAAGTTAGGGTGCGAAACCTTGCTTCCCTTTGTCTCACTCACCTGAGGATAATAACCCCACCTTCACTTTGTCATAATTTGCAATTATCCAATGGCAATACACTATGTACCTCATCTATATGTATTGAGGCATCAAGTAACTTATCAATATGTATTGAGTTCATTTGCATATCAAAGAGAATAAAAGAAAGGGATGCAGCCAGCTCCTCCCACTTTGAGGACATCGACAGGTTTGCCCTACAGACCAACTTCTCCTCTTTCTCTCTCCTCTTTTTCTATCCTGAGGCCTGGCCCTTCGGTCAGGTCTCTCTCTCTGTCTCTCTCTATTCCAATGCTAATACCTAGCATTGGCTAACTCTTTCAGTCTCTAATCTCTCTCTCTACTGAGCTAGTATTATCCTCTGACCAGGGCAGTGTTGAATTGGGATCACTGGATGGGAATAGCCTGAAAAGTAATGTCCAGTGGTCGGAGCATGGCTGTGGCTCCCGAATATTAATAATTGATTACTGACTCATTACTCATATCTCAAAGATCGGCTCTTTCACACCCTTCACAGGATTCACAAACTTCTATCCTTTTTCTATTTTCCTACCATAAAGCTTCTCGCTGGCCGGGAGGCTTTACCAAATGTCAGACACAATGACCTCTGAGGTCATTTCCAATTCTAAAATTGTATGATTTGGCCATTAATGTTGAAATTAAATGTTACTTATGAAAAATAAAGAACCACAACTGAAAACTCCCATAAGCTTTCCTTTCATTAAAAATATACTAAAATTACTACTAGTTTAGCCATATCTCCTGCTTTTTTTTTTGTCAATAAATACTTTAAGAAAGCTTTCTACCAAAAGATGCCTCTTCTCTTAACTCTCTAAGATCTGGCTTCCTACCTCTTCATTCAGCTAACATTGCTCTTTCTAAAGCCAATGATGTCTTAATTGCCAAATCCAAAAGCATTTTCTCAGTCCTCATCCTTTTTGACCTCTCTGCAGCCTTTAACATTGTCATTCACTCCTTTTCTCTATAGATTTTCAGGATACTACTCTCCTGGTTTTCTTCTATCCATCTAACCATTCTCTTTCAGTCTCCTTTGTTGGATCTTCATTATCATGCCCACTAACAGTGAGTAGCTCACAGGGCTCTGCTTTGGGACCTCTTCTCCCTCTACACTTAATGATCTTATCAGCTCACATAGATTTTATTAGTGTCAGTATTCTGATGGTTTTCAAATCTATTTATTCAGTCCTAACCTCTATGCTACTCTAGTCTTGCTTCTCTGCCAATTGGACAATCTACCTAGATGTTCAAGAGGCATCTTAAACTCAACATGTCCCAAACTCCTTATTTTTCTGACTAAATTTCTCCCCTATTACAAACTTCCCCAATACTATGGAAGGCACCACCATTCCCTTAAGCCCTCAGGTTCACAACAGAGTGGGCATCCTTAACTCCTCACTATCTCTCATCTCTTATATCTAATCCATTGAGAAGGTCTGTCGATTTTACCTTCCTGACATCTCTTGAATATGTCCTCTTCTCTTCTTTAATACCAGGAGCTCTCATCTCCTCATTCCCAGTCTATCGCAATATTCTACTGGTGGGTCTGCCTCCCACACATCTCTCCTTACTCCGGTCCATTCTTCATTTATTCTGAAAAATGATTTTTCTAAGGCACAGGCCTAATCATTTCACCTTTCTGTTCAATAAACTCTAGTGGCTCTCAATCACATCTAGGATCAAGTACAAAATCCTATATTTAGCTTTCAAAACTTTTGTTATCTAACCCCTACCCACTTTCCAGTTTTTTTATACCTTCTCCAGGTACACTTTGATCCAATGACCCTGGCCTCCCTACTGTTCCTGAAACAAGACACTCTATTTCTTAGCTCTAGGAATTTTTATCATTTGTCTCCCATGGCTGGAATGCTGTCTTTCCTCTACCTGGCTTTCCTGGCTTCCCTCAAGTTCTGGCTAAAATCCTTTCTCCTACAGGAAGACTTTTCTCTTGTTGTCCTTCATTAAGTCCAACTCTTCATGACCCTGGCTCCAGTTTTCATCATAAAAATGAGTGGTTTGCCATTTCTTTTTCCATCTCATTTTACAGAGGAGGAAACTGAGGTAAACAGAGTTAAGTGACTTGCCAAGAGTCATATTGCTAGTAAATGTCTAAAGTCAGATTTGAACCCAGAGAGTTGAGTCTTCCTGACTTCCTGATAAGCTTGCCACCCTATCTACTGTAAACCTTAAAATTTCCCAGACCCTACTTTATAAGATTGGATTAAGACCATTCCCCATTTGGGCAGTGAACTCTACTTAAAGCAGGAATGTGAGAATTCTACTTTACCTACTTGGGTCTGCCCTAGGGGAAGATAAAGTTGTAAACTCTTTTCTGAACAATGAAAAGTACTTAAATCCATACTTTTCTTAAGCTAAGTACCTATAAAGGTCAAGCAACTTGTGAATTTACAAGGAACAAAGAACTGGAAAACTTACTCAGAGTTTTCCTGGTGTGAATTACTCAAAAATCCACACCTTCTTAGGTGTGGACTAAGAATGGGTGGTCCTTTAGAAACATCTACAGTGATTGGTAGATGTAAGGACTTAGGGGAGGTGACAGAGGAAATTTTGCCCTTAAAAATAAGAGCTCAGGGAAGATCTGGGAAGTCATTCTGAAACATTCAGATTGGAGAGACTCATTCTGAGGAAACTGATTCTGAAACATTCAGATGGAGGAGGGAGCTGGTGAAAGCAGCTGAGATGCTGCTGGCCTGGTGTCATTAGAAATCCTTACTTAGATCTTATGGTGAGTTATAAAAAACTGACTGATTTCTCTTTTAAGACTCAGGTCTAGGCCATATTGGCTTGAGGCCCTTCAAACTTTTTCCTTTCTTACTCTCTCTCTTTCTTTGATTACTCATTGTATTGTTAATTAAAATCTCTATAA
Source organism: Monodelphis domestica (assembly GCF_027887165.1). Taxonomy (NCBI): domain Eukaryota; kingdom Metazoa; phylum Chordata; class Mammalia; order Didelphimorphia; family Didelphidae; genus Monodelphis; species Monodelphis domestica. Next base: position 203,596,477 of record NC_077230.1, read on the forward strand.
AACCCAATTGACTTGGGTATTTGAATAATTGAGAATATTTCCCTGGTGACCACCTTATATTTGATTTTAAAACCCAAGACACTGTAGTGAAACATATTTCTGCAGTCAAATTTACTCACCCACTCTTATATCTATCACAATTTATATCTTCCACTATTTTAATCACTACAGTTTAAGACCTCAACCATTTTAAATCTCACATACTGTGGCTATCTGTTCCTACACCTTTATTAATCCCTCTCAATCCTAGTGCCTTTCCCCCATTGACTACTTCCTATTTATCCTGGGAATAGCTTGTCTGTGCATAATTATTTATGTGTTCTCTGCCCCATTAGACTGTCTTTTGCTCCTCAAGCTTTAGGCTTCTCAAGGACCAGGACTGGGTTTTTTTTTTTTGCTTTTCTTTGTTTTCTCATGGCTCAGCATAGAGCTTAATAAATGCTTATTGACTAACTGAGAGTATAAATTTCAATAGATACTGATTCAAAGAGGTTTAAATTTGGAGATATCCTTAAAGGGAACACATTCAGAGTTTCCCAGTTTATACCTGAAACACTTTTGTTATAATTTTTTTAAATCTCTCATTTTCAAGGTTTAAATTTTAGTTTTGAAGTTTAGTTTGTGCATATCTGGAGCTTTCAGGAAAATGATTTTAGATTTTGAAAATTCATCTTGGTTTTTATTTGCCTTTCTAATTTAAATGACCTTATATCTTTTGTGTCCTGATAAGCCTGCTAAGTTTCTAGTTTTTGATTTTATGTTGTGGACTAGTTTGGTATAGAGTCAGACACTGCCAATAGCACCGACAGGCAGGTAGTCACTGATGTGAGGAAACCCTCAAGTTTCCTTATACACAAACAATCTGGTTTGGGTTCACCTCTAGGTATGTCATTTACTCTGTGCATATTTTGCCTCACCAACTGAGATTTTTAAGAGGAAGACAGAATTAGAATACAGTAGTAACCTCTCTATTCTTTCCCATAGGGGTTTTTAGCTTCTTTTTCCATTTACTAATTCAAGTGAAAATTACTTAACATGACGTGTTCTGTACCTGTTACAACTTTGGGCCAATCATAAGGTCTGGTCATTATGAAAGCTATGGAAGTAGTACTTTGTTGATTTGACTTGTGCTTATAACATACATGATGCACTACAGCATTGGATGTAGTCATTGGAAACCAGTGCCCTACATCATGGGATTTGGAGTGTTCTGAAAACAATTCTTTGCTCCACTCCACCCTTCTGGGTGGCTCCCCTAAATAGCTCCCCACCCTACAATGATCTTGATTTGCTTCTTCCTGGCCCTGAAAAAGACTCAGGGAGGGGTATGGTGGAGACAAAGGTCAGGTGGAGACACTTAAGGAGAGGTCCATGGTAGCTCCCTCTTGGGGGAGGAATGGAAAGAATGGTATTGGAGATTCACTGGTAAAACCAAGATGCTAAGAATTTGGAAGGCAGTTTCAGATAGGAGAGGGTAGAAAAATTATTCCACTCTACAATCTGGAGTTGAAGAATAGCCCAACTAAAAACTGATTTACTCTGTAGAGAGGCAGCAAGTGAAGGGGGGCGGGGGCAAGTTTTAACCCAGTAAAAGGAAACATGCTTATTATTTCTTCCCTTTTCTGTTCCTTGATCTGAAATCTTATTGTTCTATATTTCATTTGGATTTGAAAGTTTTGGTGAATTTGAGGTATGAAAATGCAAAGGAAGTTGAAAGGTTGCTCTACCAATTATTAAGAAACAGAACTAAAAGCCAATTCCCTGTAGTCAGTCAATAAATTTTTATTAAGTACCTACAATGTGCCAAACATTATGCTGCTGAGTTCTGGAGATAGAAAAACAGTCAAAAGACAATCCCTGCCCTTTGGGAGCTCATAGTATAATAGAGGAGACAAGTATATGCAAACAAATACATACAGAGATTATATAAAGATAAATCAGACATAATTTAAAAAGAAAGCACTGAAAACAAGACAAGTTGGAAAAGCCTTTCTATAGAGGATGAGCTTTTAGCTGGGACTTCAAGGAAGCCAGGAGGTAGAAATGAAGAGGGAGAACCCAGGTATGGGGACACTATCATAGAAAATTCTCCCATCTGAGGGATGAGGTGTTCTGTATGTGGAAAAGTAAGAAGGCCAGTGTTACTAGACTGAAGAGTACATGGCAGAGACTGAAGTATAGAACAAACTAGAGGGAGAAGAGGTTATGGAGCCTTTAAAAGCCAAACAGAAGATTTAAAAATATGATTCCACAGGACATAGAGAGCCATTGGGTGAGGAAGGGGTGTATATACCATGGACAGACTTGTGCTTTAGGAAAATCATTTTGGTCACTGAAAACAGGATGAATTAGAGTCATGAAAGACTTGAGGCAGATAGATCCCTTTCGCAAATAAGTGGATGAAGGTCTGTGCCAGAGTGGTGGGACCCACAGAGGACCCTCTTTGAGAGGCAGACCTTGGGTAGAGTTTAGAAATGGAGGAGAGTGAGGAGTCAAGGATAACATTTAAGTTGTGTGAACCTGAAGGTCTGGGAGGATGATTAGGGATCTATAAAGCAAAAACTATTTTCATAATAATAAATAGTAAGGCATTTAAAATATCGAATCTCAGAAACATTGTTAGAAATAGCCCATAGAAAGAAAATCTTTATTTGGGTGGCCCCGTGATAATTTTTAGGCAGATAAAGGGATCCTAAATCCAAAAGTTTGAGAATTGTTGTCTTAGAGAATCTCCTGGAGCATTGAGAGGTTATATGATTTGTCCTCAGTCATTAGGCAATAGGTACCATAATCAGACTTGAATCCAGATCTCCCTCCTTCTCAGGACACTTAACTCATCCTTGTACCATTCTGTCTCTTATGGGTGGTTGCTTTTTCATGATTTTTTTTCTCCCATGGTGGGGAAGGGAGTGATTCGTTGTTGTTATCTATTAAACTGGTACTTTGGCGAGAATTGACAGCATGACCTTTGCTTAAACAATACAAATAAATGACTAAGGCAGAAATTCAATGGGTGTTTCTGATCATTATTAGTGATTGATTTTATAACATAATGTAGACATAAAAGGGCGTATCATAAGTGAAGTAGAACTATAGGGAACACATTACTTATCAGGTTTATGGGTTAGAAGAGCAATTTATGAGTAAACAAGAGATGGATAACATTGTGAGATGTAAACTAGATAATTTTGAGCACATGAAATTTAAAACATTTTGTACAAATAAAAGAAATGTTGCCAAGATTACAAAGAAAACAGAAATTTAGGAAAAAAGTGTAGACAGCTTCTTGGATAGAGGTCTCACATCTAAAATATATAGATTAGGGGGCAACTGGGTGACTCAGTGAATTGAGAGCCTGGTCTAGAGACAGGAGGTCCTAGGTTCAAATCTGGCTTCAGACACTTCCCAACTGTGTGACCCTGGGCAAGTCACTTGACCCCCATTGCCTAGCCCTTACCACTCTTCTGCCTTGGATCCAATAGTATTGGCTCCAAGATGGAAGGTAAGAGTTTAAAAAAAATCTCCCCTTACAGGTATTATTCATATCATATTGTCTAATATGACTAAAGGACAAAATGGCAGATGTTGGCAGATATGTGGAAAAATGACACTAATAGAGTGTTGGTGGAACTGTGAGCTGATTCCATCATTTTGAAAGCAATTTGGAATTATATCCAGAGTTATAAAATTATGTGTACCCTTAGACCTATCAATGCCATTACTGGGTCTGTATTCCCAGGAAAAAAGGAAAATAACCCGTATGTTCCAAAAAGTTTATAGCAGCTCTCTTTGTGATGAAAAAGAATTAGAGATTGAGAGAATGTCTATTAGTTGGGGAATGGCTAAACAAATTGTAACTTATGATTATAATGGAATACTACTGTGTTGTAAGAAATGAGGAACAGATTAATTAAAGAAAAACTTCATAGAAATGGGTAGAATCAAGGAAACATTATGTATAGCTACAGATTTAGTATTTGAAGAATAACTTGTCAATATTCATCTCCAGAGAATGAATTTTAAAATAGAGGCACAAAAGAAAGTATCTATATCTATCTATCTATCTATCTATCTATCTATCTATCTATCTATCTATCTATCTATCTATCTATATCTGTTTGTTGGATGGTGCCTTTTATGGTGCTGGGAAGGGAGTGATTGACTGAGATACCTGGAAATAGAATCTAATAATTTTTAAGAAATGAAAAAAGATCATTCTAATAGAGAAAGATATGTAACAATTAAAAAAAACCATTGGTTTTTAAATAACAAAAAAGTGATTGAGGTTATCAAATAGCTACTTATGCTTTTAATTCCTTAATTCTATATGAGAAATATTCTATAGATGTATCAGTTTTGGAAAAAGTAAGCTAAATAAAACATATTAGCGATGGTGATTTGTACTATTATAGAGGAAATGTTATGATAATTTATTAATTAGGAAAATCACAATTAGAAAAATGGAGACTGATCAAATGAAATGGAATGGATTAAAAAAGGTGGTGTTGGTTCCCACAAAATATTAAAAGATTCTAAGGAAGATCTATATCATAAAAAGGTTAAAGAGAAAAATGGAAAAAAGGAAGAAAATGGATAAATATCCCACAATGTGAGAAGGAATGACTAGTTTGTGATTTGTACCAGTAAGGGTATTTACCTTGATTAGATTATGGATCTACTAATATATCCAAATATTAGCCACAATATATGGTATTTATTAGTTTTATTTACCAATACCAGTTTTCAAAGCTCTCAAAAAACCCCATTAATCTTTATGTACACAAATCCTCCAGTTTTAGTAAAAAAAAAATTCATTAAATGTTATGTTTACCCCCACATGACTGACATTGTCATGGAATATAAATGTTAACTTGAGTTAGGTAATGAATTTGGAGGATATTCAAGGATATTAAATTCAGATTAGTGACAAATGGGAAAATATATTAGATTATAACCAATTGTGTTCTAGCCAATCAAAATGTAATCTTTTTGATATTGGATAGAGGTTCTTTGTCTTCAGGCTACATTACATATAAGGTATCAACATATCACCTGATCAGTTTCCCAAATTGACTGTAACGTATACTACAGTATGTTTCTGCCAATAGGCAACATTTTTTTTTCCCTGGGAAAAATTATAAGGTATTGATTCTACAATCTTCTGTACATTTAAATTACAGAATCAAAGAAAATTAGATACTTAGATGAATTGGTTCACTCTCAAGGCATCTATCTCACATGAAGGATACATGTGTAATGAGTGAAATTAAAACCATGCACACCAAACCAGATTGGAATAGCTTGCTTTAATAATGTAACTGCAAGGCCAAAACTGGAAATGCCAATTTGGCCATTTTGATGTCAGTGATTACATGTGTCAAACTGGACAGACTCTACCTCCATTAGAGTCTCGTATTATATATAAAACTGCCAAAGTCAGCAGACAATATGTGTTGTATATGTATATATTAAACAACTTATGGCAACTTTTCTTCGTGTTTTTCTTTGTCACTTGGATACTCAAAAGATGCTGTGAAAACACCCTGCATCTTCTTCTAGAATCATTAAAAAAATCCTACAACAGCATCCTTTTTATTATGTGCAGATTTTCCAAACTCAACATATTGTATCAATTAAATCTCATATGCTGCTGCTAATACAGTATAAATAAATATTGTCTTCTATTCCACAGAAGGAACTCTTTGTTTGAAATCTCTTCCTAAAATCTGTGATTATAGATTATAATCTTATGTCATCATTTTTGCAAAGACTACTTTTCTCCCTTCTTCCAGAAAGATAAAATTTCCATTTGACTTCAGATTCTTAAACTGTTACTTTTGTTCACTGTTTACTTTAAAAATTCTGGGCCATGATGTTTAATTAGTGGAAAGAGCTGGCTGTATAATTGTGGCAGTCAAGATTGCTACTAAATAATTGGAAGCCAAATGCAATGGGTGTGATTTCATACGGGAATTTAAATTCTGTGCAACTCTAAGACTTGCATTTGGGGAATTGGAATTGGAAATAGGGACTAGGGAAGAGAAAAGTATCTGGCTGTTTATGTTGATTATCTGAGGAATCATAAAGGTTTGTGCATAGAAGAATCAATATTACAGTAGCTATGGAAACAGTCAGGAAAAATGCCATGAGCTATAACCTGCAAGTGTTGTTTTTTTATAGTTTAGACTCATCTTAAATGCCCAACTCAAATAAAGACAGCCTCTATAGAAATCTTTGTTTTCCAGTTTTTCAAAATCCTATATTCTCTGAAAGGCCTTCCTTTAAATACTATTACAGTGAATACTTTTATTGCACATGCTGGGTTTGAAATATAGGGTCTTTTTAGTTCAGAGAACTATTCTTATACAAGCTCACAGTGAAAGAATATTTTGGAAAAGTTGGGAACATTGCCTTATTTTTCAACACTCATATTCATAGATTATTTCTTTCCAAAAAAGTTATTTCTAAATTAAACTCCAATCATTCTTGGGGTGTTCTTAACTTTTAATTCTACTTCTACAAAATATTGTATATGTCCTATCAACTTCTAGAGATCCCATTTTCAGAATTTCAGTAACAAAAGGCAGCTTGTGCTTTCTGATATTATACCGTCAACATCTTTTTTTTTTTAATTTAAGGGATTATAAATATAATGAATAATGGAGTAGCTATCCAGCTATGAAAGATTTGTTGAATTCTAAAGATATTGCTAATAATATGGATAACTATCATTATACCAATATAGATTTTTTTAATTCCAAGGAACTTTAAATGCTTCATTTATTTGAGCCAAATTATTCTTAGTGAGTATTCTAATTTTAAATGAGAAAATTTGATCTCAGAAAGGCCATGAATAACAATTTCAAGGTTATAAGACTTGTTAATGATTAGAACAAAACATAACTCCATTCTTTTAACTTCTCCCTAGATTTTTAGCTTTGTAGCCTCCTAAAATGTCATAATTTTATAGGATACACATACACTATGCTGAAAGTAATGTGTCAGCTGGAAGATTATGCCTCTGATCACTCACTGTGGAAAGAATAATGAAGAAAATTCTGTGATTAAACCAATATATTTTGGAGAATAATAATTATTTTTCAACAGGAACAGATTCTTTTTTTGGGGGTCTAGTTGCCCCAGTGTTTGAGGGGAAAAGAAAGGTCCATTGATACCATTATTTTAAAAAAAGATATACTTTCTTTGATACAATTTTTCAGAGTGAGACCTGAAGTCAAGCATATTTAAGATATACTTCATTTAAGATATGCCTCATATATTGCCTATGTGACCATGGGCAAGTCACTTAAAATTGAGATTGCTAATTGTACACAATAACAGCAATATTGGACAATGATTTTCTATGAAAATTTGGCTACACTGAGCAAGGCACAGATCAGGAACAATCCTGAAAGATTTATGTAGTGGGGAATGCTCTCCACCTCCAGAGAAAGAACTGTTGGACTCATCATGTACATCGGTGTATTTATGGTTTTATTTTGGAATTTTGGTTATTTATAACTTTGCTCTTACAACAATGGCCAATGTGGAAGTATGTTTTGCATGGCAAAAAAATGAAGTTATTTACTAAAAGAGCCCTTCTTTTCCTCTTCCTCATGTCACTTACTTAGATATCTTATTTTATCCCTGTCCCATACAAAGTCATGGCTGTTCAGTTTTCCAGGAAAACACCCTTGATCTCATTCTCTCCAATATTCTACAACAGATGGACTCCACTATCTTTGCCAACTCTCTCTTTAATCTTCAATATTTCCCTATCTATAAGCTTCTTCAATTCTCTCTCTCTCTCTCTCCCCCTATATATATGTGCCCATTTCTCCCTTATCCTTAATAATTTTTTTTTTACTTGATCTGACTATCCCTAATCAGCTTCTCCATTTCCAATTTTTCTTCCCCTCACTCCCTTCTAAACCATACACAAATCTGGCTTCTGTAATAAATGAAAGTAAAATTATTAAATGTAATATTAATTTTTTAAAAAGATTGTGGTTGCCGTTATAAAATTTACTCTCAAGTCAGGAGTCTGTTAGTAGCTCTTAACAATAAGGGTTTTTTTTGTTTTTTGTTTTTTAAAGAAAAATGGAGATATAGAAAAAAAAGGGAAATGTAGGAAAGGAACAGAAAATTTCACCTAGCTAAATACCTAAGGTGAATCAGGAAGCCTGCCAAAGACCACAAAAAATCCTCGAATGCCACCACTAGAATGCCACCAGAGCTCCAGCTCAAGACCATTTTCTACCGGCACCAACGGGAGGGGAGGGGGGCGGCGGAGAGAAGGGGGAGAAAAGGAGAGAGGGAGAGAAAGACGGGTGGGGTGGGCGAAGGGAGGGGGAGAGGAGGGTGTGAGATGAGAGAGGAAAAGAGGAAGAGGGAGAGGGAGAGGGAGAGAGAGAGACCCAGACCTCCCCTCATGCATCACACCTTTTTACTCCAGTCCCTCTCTGTCATGCAAAGTAAGAACATAAAGTGGGATGCGGGATAGGACAAACTTAGGGAGTGGTTTCTATCTACACACATCTAACTCATTCAAATGACATGCCCTCTCCAAAATGACTGTTGATCTTTCAATCGCCAGATCTCAACCTTTTTGAACTTTGTTCAACCTCTGACATTATGATTATTCCCTTCTCCTTGATTATTTTTTTGTCTCTCTAGGTTTTCATGACATTTTTCTCTTCAGGCTTTTATCCTACCTATATGACTCCTCCTTAGTTTTTTCTAGTATGTCCATGAAGGATAGGTGTCACCCAAGGCCCTATCTTGGGCCCTCTTTTCTTCTCCTTTATTATTTTGTTTGATGAATATCATCAGCTTTCAGAGGTACACATCATCTCTTTGCAGACAGCTCCCTAGGTTTCTACATCCAGCTCCAATGTCTTTCCTGAATTCCAGTCCTTCATCTTAAACTGCTTTTTAGGTATCTTGACCTGTGTCTTCCCTGGACATTTAACAACCAACATGTCTAAAGCATAACTCATTATCTTTATGGAACATTATCTGTTCCTTTGTTTATGAAGTATTTCAAGGATCAACCCCAGCAGGATCCTCTTCCTATGTTAATCTACCCTTACAATGATAATGAGAAGTATTTCACCAGGCTAGAAGATATGAAGCAGTTGTCAAACAAAACAAGCAAGACCCCCAGTGAGTAAGCTTTAAAAAAAATAACTTTGATGAAAGTGACTATTTTGGCCTGAAATGCCTATTCCTGGGGTTGGGAAGAGGTCCATTAGGATAATAGTAATAGTTCATATTCTCATTCTTAAGAAAACTTTTTTTTGGTTAAATTTTAACCATGAAAGACATTTAAATATATAAAATAAGGAATAAATTCTCACCTAGAATCAAGCATTTTACAAAGATCAAGGATCAACAATGAATAAATTTTAATTACTGTTTTTATCTCATGTGAAAGGCAATGCATATATCTAGTCATTCTTAGTATCTCTTCATGTAATAATCCTTCACATTTTGCCATACTTTTATGCTTCATTTTATATAAATACGTATTTTAAAATGTTATTTAATTACATGAATATTCCATAATGTGGTAGAGGCATGGAGAGAGAGAGAGAGAGAGAGAGAGGATTTATAAGCCAAGATGCAAGAAACAAGCTGGGGACTTGACCTGCCTGTCAATCAAGGAGAAGGTTCCAAACAATGTCCCCAGGGGAGGCAGTTGAGGGGGGGGGGGTCTGGCCTTAGAGAGGAGAAGAAGCAGGAACTTGGACTTTTGACTTTATCTCTCTGGCTCTGGCAGTTGAGCCTGACTGAAGGGGAAGAAGCTGAGAACTGATCCCAGTTAGCTTTTGTCCATGAGTGAAGGATCCTTATAGGGCTGGCTTGGCTTTGGGCTTTCTGATCAAGTGGAAACCTCTGCTCTCTCTGAGATTTGACTGACCAAGAGCTGGAGGAAAGCCAAGCTGAAGGAGAGACTTTTTTTGGTGACTTTGTGAAAAAGAAAGAAGATTTTAAACAGTTGCCCTCCATCCATCTCTCTGTCACAGTTTGTGACAAGACTGATTATTTCCATAACCCTCCTAAATTCTCCTTGTAGTTTAAGGAAACCCTCATCCCTCTTACCTCAGTTTCTCATCCTGTTATCACAATAAACCCCTTGCCTGATAAAAGAAAGGAAGAAAGTTTTTCTTTATAAATATAATAGTCCACTCAGGAGGGGAGAAGCCTAAGGCTTCAAGAAGAAACTGGGAGGGAGAGGGTTGGAGAAGTGAGGGAGGAAGAGGGAGGAAGAGGTTAGGAAATAGATTGATCCATCAGCCATCAGTAGGGATCTTTAGGAAATCCCCAGAGCATTCCCCTATATCAGTATTTCTATCTCTGTAGTACCTCTACCTCCATTGTAACTAAGTACCATCAAGTGTGTTCCCATACCAGCAGCAGTTCTCTAGTCATAAGCCAGAGTGCATCAGTCACTGCAGCAACAAGAAATAGTGTCACACAGATTTACATTTCTATTTCAATAATCTATTGTCATTCTTTGATAGATGTTTTTAGTTTAGGCCTAATGCAAATAAAGCAACTATTGATATTTTTACCAAAAATTTTTTTCCCCTTTTCTTTTTTTTAAACCTTTATCTTCTCTCTTATAATTGAATACCAGTATCCATTTCAAGGCAGAAGACAGTAAGAGAAAAGCAACGAGGGTTAAGTTACTTGCCCAGGATCACATAGTTAGAAAATGTCTGAGGCTAGATTTAAACCCAGGTCCTCCTGACTCCAGGCATGGTTCTCTATCCATTGGAGTACCTAGTGACTCCTAAATTTTCCCCTCAATATTCTCATTATTGTCAAGGGCATCACTATCCTCCCAATTACTCTACTGTCAACTTTGGTGAAATTTTCTATTCATCACTCACACAGCCACATATTTAATTCCTAGTAAATATGTAATTTTTATCTTCTCTTCCTATACATCTCCTTTTCTTTACATGCTAGTTTAGTTCCTCATCACTTTTTGCATGGATTGTTTCAGGTCTTTCAATTCATTTCCTTATCTCCAGTCTCTCCCTATTATGATCCATCCTATTCAGTTGTCAGTGTTTTTCTTAAAGCACAGGTCTGACCATGTTACTCCCTCTCTCCTCACCATACACACACACACTCAGTAAACTCCTGTGGCTCCCCATGATCGCCATGATTTTAATGTGAAAATCTCCTTCTGACATTGAAAGTCTTACAACTAGTCCCCTTCCTGCCCTGACTGGACTTACACTTTACATCCCACCAAACCCAAATTCAACAATCTAGCTTCTTTGGCCTCCTTGCTGTTCTAGCTGTACCAGATACACTGGGCTGCTTCGCTCAATCAATCAACATTTATTAAACACCTACTATGTACCAGATTCTGTGTTAAGATCTGGACTCGCAGGAAATTTTTGCCTCCCATCTTTAGGCCTTTGTACTCCCTGACTGTCTCCTTATTCTTCCACAGCCAGAATGATTTCCCTCATTACCTCTGTCCCTTGAATTCCTTTAAAAATCATGAAATATCACCTTTTGCAGTAGACCTTTCCTGCTTATTCATCCAGAATTCCAGTGCCTATTATTTGATATTTCCTTCCATTTGCATTTCTTCTATCATTTTTATCTTTTAAGTGTAGAGGTATTTTAATTCTATTTTCTTGATTAGAATGTGAACTGTTTGAGGGCAAGAAGTTTGTTTTTGCCTTTCTTTGTACTTCCAGTGTTTAGTATGATGCTTGGTGTATAATAGGTACCTAATAAAGGCTTGTTGAAGAAGTCCTCTCAGTCCTCTGAAAAATTCTCTAGTGTAAATTAAAGAAAAGCTCTCTATATCAGAAACCACAAGTCTAAACCAAAAAAATTTGTTTTTGAAAGGGTGGCATTTTTTATTGCCAAACTTAACACAAGGGATACTTTGTTTTATTAAAGAAATTTAAAGTTTTATCAAGAGTTTCCAATTCAGGATTTGTTTATTCCATGCATGTAGGAGGCCATTTGAGTAAGAGCCATTTTAGATTACTTAGGGTGAATTCCTAGTCCTTCTTAGATGAAATCTCACAAGAATCTCATTTTTTAAAATAGATTCAGCTCAGTGTTACCAGTTGTTCTGTTGTTTCTTTGACTGGGTGGGTCCCTATTCTGCTGCCTCCTTGCCCCTGCCAAGTGGCTTGGGATGGGCAGGTCCCCTACTCTGGTCTCTGCTGCCTCAGGCTTTTTATTCCTTCACTGCCTCAAGCCATGTGGAAGCATGTTGGTCTGTCTCTATTTGCCTCCATTACCTGTGCAAAGTGGCTTAAGCTGGGCTAGTCCATTACATTGCAATACCCTGCAGGTACTCTGCAGCTATGTGGAAAGTTGTAGGTTTCCTGCCCTCTCTGATTTCACTGCCTGCACCTTGGATTAGTCTGGACCGATCCACTATGTTATCCTTTTTGCCTTCTATACCTGTGTGGAGTGACTCGGTGTAGGCTCATTCCTGTTCTGCAGCTTTGTTGCCTCTGGTAGAGTAGCAGAATGTTTGATTGGTAGGAGTTCTTTCAGTTCCTATAGATTCTGTGCTGCCTGGCTACTTTCTTGTCTTACCCCAGTGAGAGATGTTCTTTCTTTCCTTTGTTCTGAGGCAATTTGTTTTCTTTGTGTGTATGGAGAGTTGGGGAGAGTAGAGCATCCTTTATTCTGCCATCTTAGCTTCCAGCATACAACTCTGTCCCTTCCTTTTTCTTCTTCTTTTCCTTCCTTCCTTCCTTCCTTCCTTCCTTCCTTCCTTCCTTCCTTCCTTCCTTCCTTCCTTCCTTCCTTCCTTCCTTCCTTCCTTCCTTCCTTCCTTCCTTCCTTGTTTTCTTTCCTTCCTTCCTTGTTTTCTTTCCTTCTTTCCTGGCTTGCTTCTTTCTTTCCTTCCTTCCTTCCTTCCTTCCTTCCTTCCTTCCTTCCTTCCTTCCTTCCTTCCTTCCTTCCTTCCTTCCTTCCTTCCTTCCTTCCTTCCTTCCTTCCTTCCTTCTTTGTTTTACTTCCTTCTTTCCTGGCTTGCTTCTTTCTTTCCTTCCTGCCTTCCTTGGTTCTAGTGATTTTAAGCATTTGTGCCTCTGAGAAACTCTGATACCTATCTTTTGATTTATATTCCCATTCAGATCATGACTCGGATGATGTCCCTGCTTTTCCCAAGAATATATTGCTTCCTGTATAAAATCATTTCAAACTCAACACCAATAGTTCAGATCATAACGTGGCTTCAAACACTTGCTGTCCTGCGATTCCCAGCCCTTAAATAAAGGGCTTCAGAGAATTCAGTTACAGTTCCAATATGAGCATATGTGTGAGGAGCCAGCTCTGTTTTGGAAGTGATTGAAATCTTGTGGGAAACAGAGAGCAGACTCTATCAGTGTCTAGAGGTAATTGCCCTGTACTCGCGGTTCTTGTGGGTACCATGGTATAAAAGAACAAGTACTGGACTTTCAGTTAGGACAGCACAGAGTGGTTGATCATGTAGTAGTATACTTTTGTAATGGAAGGCAAGGGTTATCAACAAAGGAGCCAATTTGAGATCAAACTTGTGTACAAGCTTCTTTTGCAAGTAAACTGTTTTCAACTCAATCCATGTGTTTAAAAACAGGAGCTTTTAAGTCTGACTATATGTCACTATGATAGAATGTGGAATTTTCAAAAGGTAATAATAATTATATTCATATAGTAATAAAATACTATTAATCACTATTACTGTAATAAAAATTCATTCTACCACCTATTAAGCAACTCTCTGGCTGATAGTGTAGACATTAACTTGTAATTTTAAAATAAGAATATTGTTATATTGCTTAAAGTTGATTTTTTTTCCTACTAGTACCCCTTCCCCCCTGTTAACAGTCTGAAAACATTCAATACAATGACATATAGATGTTCTTTATTGGTATGGGTTTTCCTTTATAAGAAAGGAAAATAGAATCATTTAAATTGCCAGACTGGATGCAGGCAATCTATACATTAGAATTCTTAGAGTTGTGAGATTGAAGTGTTGGGTTATATTTTCATTATTTTATGGAAATTGAAATGGTTATATAGTTAGGCTACATTGAGTATAACTATCCAGGAAAAATCATGTAGAGGGATATCAAAGTAGAGTTATAGTTTACTGACTATTGAAGTTTTTAGGTCAATTGTGCATATTGGGTAATTAAAAATTAGCTTGTTTATGTCAACTTAAAAACCCAACTTGGAATTCTCACTCTGGGACATTTGGAAAGTCAACTTCTTTGTTCTTAGTTTCAAATTTTCCCCAATCCATTGAGAAGACAAACAATATGATATCAATGTGATATCAATTATACTTGTGAAAATCATACAAAACATTTCTATGCTAGCTATGTTACAAAAAAGAAAAGTAAGAAAAATTTAAAAAGTAAAAAAATATATAGATATATTCAATCTGCATTCAGAGTTCATTGTTTCTCTCTCCATGTGGAAAACATTTTTCATCATGATTCTTTCAGAGTTATCTTAAGTCATTGGACTGATCAGCAAATAACTTTCTTGATTTGAATTAATAGCCATTCTTTTTAGTGAATTACAAAAGTAAATTTCCATGGCTATTTAGTTCTGCATCTTGTCATCACTAATACCAGTAATACTAATATATTTAAATAAAATCTAGTCTCTGACCCATTTGACAGATCAACTGTCCTCCTGACCTCCTTAGTACCTTGCTTCTTGCCAGGTCTTATTCCTTGTCTTCTTTTTCTGGTTGACCAACTCTCTTATTATTTTTCAGCCTCCCAACATTACATTGATATTTCCTCTTCCACCCTAAATTATCTCTGAACCTGATGAAACTCCCTGTTCTGGCTGAGAGTTCCTTTCTTCCAGAATGGCAGTAGGATTCTCTGTTCTAGAATTGGTCACTGTCCAGAAGCTGATGAGTTAGATATAAAAGGAAAAGATTCTTAAAAGGATCATGGGATTTTAGAGCAGAATAGATTTTATGTCACCTAGTCTAGCCATCTTACTTTATATTTGTGGAATCCAAAGTCCATAGAAATGTTGAAATGATTTGCCAAAGATCACACAGAGAGGTCAAATATCATATTGCAGTTTTAGAATCTTTATCCTTTGACTACAAATCTAGTGCCCTTTCCAAAAACTAAAGTATAAGTAGGATGTTTCTGGCTGTGTCTTCAAGTACTCAGGGTGGGAAAAAGTTCAATTTATTTGTTAAACCCTGGAGCAATATATAAGGTTATCACCTCCAGGGAGAAAAAATGTCAAACTTCACTTCTCTTTACCTGTGACCATTCCTGAAAAGGAAATCTCTGCATCTGATAAGGCAAATGTAGCAATAGAGTTTGAAATTAAATAAAAAAAGACACTTATTATTTGTAATCAGAAAAGAAACAGGATATGATAGGGAGCTAGACTCAGCATTTGGAAGCTTGGGTTTAAGTGCTGCCTCTGACACATATTGGCTTTGAGACCATATTGGGCAAGTCATTTAATCTTTTGAGTTGTGTAAGTGTTGCCAGTCTGCATTGTTATACTTTTCTCACTAGGAGTTTTCTACATAAATGAGATAACAACTCCAGAACTCACCTCCTAGAAATAAAATAATTACATTTATTAGGGATTTACTATGCACAATGTATACACTGGCAATTTTTTTAAAAAAAGGAAGAAAACATGAAACAAAACTTTAAGAAACTTACATTTTACTGGAAAGGATTAAATATATATGTAGTTAGGAGATACAAAATAAATATAAGTAATTTCCAAAGAGACAGAGCAGTAATCACTGGGTGGAATTTAATCAATTAATCAATAAACATTCATTCAGAAGAATCTTTTTTTGAATGAAACAGGAAATGGAAGGCATTTTGAAATCATAGTATCACCTCCCATGTTGTGGTAAAGAGTTCTTTGTGAAGGAAACCAGCCTTTCCCTTGCTTTATCATTATTTATCTAATTCATATAAATATATACATTTTCTTCAGCAATTTATAGTGTTAATAGTGCTTGGGCAATGTAGGAAAGCTATTTAATGCCATTCTCAATCTTTTCTCAACTACTAGTGAAATAATCAGGTGATAAATGATCTAATTAGTGTATGGAGCTTTAGAAGTTGATTAATAACTTCCTATGAACCCAGTGAAGTTTTCACAGCTGATTGGGGTCAAGATGGAGGTCACAGGTAGACCTAAGCTATCTTTGTTGGTGCAAATCAATATGACTACTGTAATAATGAAGGGATTGTCGAGGATTGAAAAGGTACAGGGGATAAGAAAGATTTTGTAGTTGCAGGGACAGAGGGAATATGGCTGCCAGTGAAGTAAAAGGAGAGAGATACCCCCTGCTGAGAGGTTATCTTTGAAAAACGGGGTTCCTGAGAAATGTGACAACTATGATAGCCTGAGGGGACGTCTTCTCTATTGATTGATGTTGAAGATACCCCAGAGCAGGTAAGCACAAATCTCCTGATGAACAAGCCTCCCCCCAGACCAAAGTTGCCCTGAAGGGGTCCAATAAGGACCATTTATGGTCGAATGGCTGTCCTTAGGTTCATCTCCCTCTATGTTCCCCTGAAATGATAGACTTCTTATATGACTGTGGGTTATTTAACTGAAGATGAATTCAATAACAACTTTGAATTGGGAAGGTATCAGGGAAGAGGGAATCGGGATTTCCTTAGATTGGGTTTGAGACTCTCTCAGCTTTTGAGCTGAGGCCAGGCCTCACAGGCTGGTGGAGGGTTTCTTTTATTCCTGTCTATGCTAATCTGTGCTAGTTTTCTTAAATTCAAAGTCTTTAGCAGTAAACAGCAAGAGGAAGAAAAGATTCTGACCTTCAGAGCTGGTTGGGCCTGTCTCTTCAGGCTGATGCCCCTAAAGACTGGTTTTACAGTTCAAACCACTCCCCTTAAATCCTTTTGTTTGATGACATGAGCACAGGAATCCAGGTAGAGCAAACAGTTGGAAAAATCCAGGCATAAAAGTACTTCTATCCCAAGACAGGGAGAGAATGCTCCTTCCACTCTGAGGGCCAGGACAGAGAGTCCCAAAGAGCAACTATCACTCCAAGTCACTCCTCCCCCCACCAACTGTCATTGCTGTCCATCAATTTCACTCTAACCTTCCAATTGCTGTTTGCTCTAACTCAGTGGTTGAAAGTCCAGAGCTTGATTCAGTTTTCCTTTCCACACTGCTTCTCAGATAGTTATAAATAGTTGTTGATTTATTTTAATGGTCAAACTCTCTGGATGGGTTAGTGGACCAGGGTTTAGGAGTTCCCTAAATTTTATAATCTCAGTTTTCCACCCAAATCCCACCCAACTGTCTTCATAGAGGATGATGGCTACTCTCACTACTCTATTTCAGCTGCCTAGTGAAATCTGGCTAACTAAATACTGTTCTAACTGATTCACTCACAAGTAGTGACAAGTAAATAGTTCATCAGGATAAGATAGCAATATCAAGTTGAGTTCACCCCCTTGAAGCCAGAGGTCTCACCAAGATGGTAGGGTTCTTCTCTTATAGATTCACTGGGTCTCCACAGCTCTCAAACACACAGAGACTTCAGGATACAAGAATGTCTCAGCTCACAGGATCATAGATGATCTCTGGGGTCAGGGATGGAAAACCTCTCAGGATAAGCTAAATGACAGGAACCTCCAAGGTTGGGTCAGGAAAGGTCAATTAGCTCTCTCTAGCTTTCAGAATATGGCCACAAGAAGTCAGTCCCTGCTCTCCTGGTGTTCAATAGTCAATGGACCCCTTTGGTTCTCAGGTTCTGCCTTTTATCCCTTTCCCCAATTCTGGAACTCTTCTTTCTGTTCCATGAATGTACCTAGGTCCTGCTTTGCAAAGTCCTTGCCCTAGGCCTTTGCAAAAGTTCCTATTGGTCTCTTTCTTTATTATACTAATCATGATTTTCAAATCTGGATTTCCTGAAAATAAGAAAGATTGTTGGTATCAGTTTTTCAAAAGATTGATTCCCCCTTTTACCTTTACTTGTTTGTTATTAAGACAAATATTAGAGCAATTTATTTTTAGTCTATATTTTTAAAAACATGATTTTTTTTGCCTCTCAAGATAATGTACATAGTTAATTGTATCAGCCTTTTAGTGAAAGTTAGTGGAATTCAGTGAAGATGGTGAAAAGCCCCAAGATCACAGTTTTTCAGATCTCTTGTTAACTAACCTCCCTATTAGGATTTAAGACACTCTGTAGTAGACTTAGTTTGAAAAATGTTCTGATCTTTTCCAAACGTAAAATAAATCTTTCCTTTTTAGCCCACAAACAAAAATGGTTATTGGCATCTGCACGTATTTAAGATGGATTTCATTATATAATTTTATAGTGTAGTATAGGATATGACCTTTAACTTGCTCCTTTTCATCAACTTTAAGAGTAATCTCTCTGCACAATAGGGTTGAGTTCCAGAATCTGGTGAAAACAGATGATATTCTTCTTCTTTGCTTTTTTTTTTTTAACATGAAGCAAAAGAAAATAAAATATTCCCCAGAGTTTTCTTTTTGATTCTTAAAACTCTGAATATATACCCTAAATCTAATAGCATTCCATATAAAACCTGAGATTTAATCAATCTATTCAGTTGAAGATACAAGAACAGAGATAAATTCTCACAAAATGTTCAATCTTTTCTTTTTTTATGAGATATTTTGTTATTTTTCTTGGCATACATATGTTTTTTAAAGTTTGAAATGATTGTATAAGTGAACTTTCAATGAGTAATTGAATCTGACATTTAAGCACGAGCATGAGATCATGTTACTTTTTTACTATTTAACTTCATAGACTGTTTAGAAATATCCATTAAAGTGAATTCATTTTTAATAAAATATAATTTGCTCCTAAACTTTCAAGGGAAATAATACTATCATTTTATACCAATTTATTCATTTGTGAAATTTTCCCAGAGCTAATACAAAACTGAGATTTTATATGTAAATAAACAGTATAAATATAAAACTCTTAGAATCAATGAAAAGTATAATCACATAACCATGGACTGTTATAACTGTAGTATTCTCTGTTATGTGGTATTCCCTTAATTCTTTTGGTCACTCATTTTATTCATATCTTTTATGTCTAATTTGGAAAATCTAATTTTTCCCTTGTTTGCTACTCCCATTTATTTAATTTCAATTTAGAATGGCCAGACCTAATGGTCTTTTTAGATTGAATTCCCTGATATTACTCTGATCTGGTTCTCTCAGTTCTCTTTTCTCCCCTTTTCCTCATTTCACATTTCTGCAATTTCTTTCTCAATACTTCTTCATTTTAGTCTTTAATGAAGAGGCATTTTACATCTCCTTACAACAATCACCCCCTCTACCTGTACCTTTTATCCCATACCGTACTATCTTCTTCAGCAGATTGTCTTTACTGTCACTTCTACCCTTTCTAATCTTCATTTCTACTTAGGTAATGATTCCTTCCTTGCTTCCTATAAAAGTAGCTAACACTCTCCATCCCTAAAATCAAGAAAACCAAACAAGAACCCCCCCCCTCACTTTATCAAACTGTACTTATCTTCTTTTAACTCCTTTCCTCTTTACTATTAAACTACTTGAAAAAAAGCAATCTACTATGACTGTCTCTGCTTCTTCTTCTCTCATTCTCTTCTAAACTTTATGCAATCTGAATTCCAAACTCATTATTCAATTGAAACTGCACTCTCCAAGTCACAGGTGATTTCTTAATTGTCCGACTTAATGAGCTGTCTTCATCCTTTTTAAACCTCTCTTCAGTCTTTGACACTGTAGATAATCCTTTCTTCTTGAATACTCTCTCCACAGTTGGAAACATTGTTCTTTTCTCATTCTTCTACATTTTTGCCCACTCAGTCTCCTTTGATAGACCTTTATCTGTGTTATATAATCTTACTTATGTGTATTCTTCAATGCTTCATCTTGGATCCTTTTTTTTGCTCTTTCTAAATGTCCTTTCTTGGTGACCTCATCAGTATTCATCAGTAAAGTTATCATCTCTATGCCAAATCATTCTCAGATCCCTATATCCTGCCTTAGCATCTCTTCTGAGTTCTGCTCCTACATCATCAACTGTTTTTTTTTTTAATTTCAAAACAGATATCTTACGGGCATTTCAATCCCCAATATGTGTAAAACACAATTCATTATTTCTCCTGCCTCCAACACTCTGCTCTTCCCAAATTTTCCTGTTAGTGTCAAGGGAATCCTCCTCCTCCCAATAACCCAGGATTGCAACTTCATAATCATCCTCAACTCCTCACTCACACTCATTCACAGATCCAATCTATTGCCAAAATTTTATAATTCTACTTTTAAAACATTCTTTGTATAGGTTTCTTTTCCCTCTTCTCCACTCACATTTTAAACAGGCGTGTATAGGCCCCAAAAGTCCATAAAGTCAGAGACAAGCAGCAATAGAAGTATGGAAGCAAACGTTTTGGAAACAGAGAATGGGATGAAGTGAGGTAAACACACAGAAAAGGACTGAGAGGGAAGAGCCAAAGAGTATGTCTTATGTGTCCATGGACTGGAGTTGTGAGCAATCAGAAGCATGGATCCAATGGAAATGAGAGAATACTAGGGGGTTAGGAAACAAGAATTTGAAGTCTCATTTTTATAGGGTTTGGGGAGGGGGAAACAGAACAATTTCTATCTGTGCCACCTTAGGGTTCTTTCATTAACATATTGAAATCCTCTTAAAGTTATTGGTAAAACTTCAAAGCCATCATGCCAGAGGCATCAACACCTTTTTAATGTTCTATTCACCTAGAGCAATGGAGTTCTAGATTTCCTCTGGAATTTATGTATTATAGAACCAGCACCCTGACAGCAGTGCCTAGGAGGTTTCTGCTGATTCATCCCATGTAACCAAGATGTGAATTTTGGTTCATACTTGACACAATTTGTGAGATATGCTCCTTTGGTGTTTGGGAGAGTTTGTATTTTCAGATTCCCTTTTGGAATCTTATTTCATGCTTTTTCTTCTTTATACTGGTTATTTATAAACTTACTATTCTCACTAGGAGAGAATTAGTGCTCAGGGAGGAACAAGATACACTTTTAAGATAACCACAAAATGATGGTGCCACATTGAAGAAGAATGGCATGATAAAAGACTGCTAATTCAAGAATTAAGAAGAATCTTGGATTCAGATATAACCTTTGCAATTTGGGCAAATCTCTTAGCCTTCAGTTTCCAAAAAGTTAAATATAGATAATATCTGTAGTACTTGCACAGATTCAATATGAGGCTCAAATGATTTCATATTTTTAATTATTTATATAATATTTATCTACTTATTACCTTATAAGCACTAAAATTTTTGAAATATGAATTTCAGAAAATTTTCAACTTTAAAATTCTGCATCAATATTAACTTAATATTTTAATCTTTATCTCTATTATTATTTATAATCTTTATCTCTTCATCTCATTCTATTTCCTTTTATATATATTAGAATATAGAAACATTGGACTAACATGGCACATACTATAGGAGAGAGCATGCTATATTTTGCATCAAAAATATGGGTTTGAATCCTAATTTTGCTATTTACTATGACTAACCTTGGCCATCACTTATGCTCTAAGGCAACCAGTTTTCTTATCTAGATGATATGGGAAGAACCTCATATTTAGCTAAAGTGGTACATATTGATTTCTGCTTATATTGGTGTTTCAGAACTTATCACAGTGCCTGGAACATAGTAAGTTTTAAATAAATGATTATTTATTTGATATTACTTGCTCTAATGAAAACTTCCTCTCATAAAAGGAATAAAAAATAATGAGAATTGCTATTCTGCATAGGATTTTGAACAAAAAAGTCAAAACTGATTGCTACAGTAGAAAGTATGGTAATCTTGGGAAAAGATAAACTCCATTTTATAATTCATGATACAGATGGGGTGGAAAACTGGGCACAGTATTACATAAGACTTATATTTTAGGAAAACAGATTTTGTAATGTTCAGGGAAGGATACAGGCTACAATAACCTAAAATTCTCTATGGGAAATCAATCTAGTAGGAATGGGCAGTTCTACAGAATGTCATTTCCAAGAATCAAGGGTAATTCCAATGTAGGAGAAAGGAGGGTTTGTCTAAACAACCCTTTATAGAGAAAGAATTAGAAAACACCTTAGATCCATCTTGTTCTAACCCTTTTATTTTACAGGTGAGAGAGGGGCAGACAGACAGACAGAGAAAGAGACAGAGAATAGAGAGAGATAGGA
Source organism: Monodelphis domestica (assembly GCF_027887165.1). Taxonomy (NCBI): domain Eukaryota; kingdom Metazoa; phylum Chordata; class Mammalia; order Didelphimorphia; family Didelphidae; genus Monodelphis; species Monodelphis domestica. The sequence continues at coordinate 203,618,712 of NC_077230.1, forward strand.
AAGAGGAGAGAGAGAGAGAGAGAGAGAGAGAGAGAGAGAGAGAGAGAGAGAGAGAGAGAGAGAGAGAGAGAGAGAGAGAGAGAGAGAGAGAGAGAGAGAGAGATGTAATAGAGGGGTAAAAAAGGAAAGAGATTTGTGATAAGGGGACAAGGGTGATAAAGGGAATGGAGTCTTCCCCCTTTAAGGCAGGGATATAGTGAGGGGTGATATTGATGAGCCAAGGGAGAGAAAGGAGAATGGGTTTGTCTTTCCCCCTTCAGCACTCTCTGACAAACCTCCCTCACTATGTCTGCCTTCAACTTTGACTGATGGGTTCTATGAAGAATCTTGAGGCTTATGGTGATAAGTTTCTCTTCTTTCTTGGGGAGAGAAATGTCACCTCTCTCCCCCTTACTCTCAGGTTTTCCTCTAGTAATAGTTTAAGTCAGTTCCTGAGTCTTCTTAACTGAAATTTATTGGAGGGAAACAGAAAAGAAAGGAGGGAGAAGGGGTCCCTAACTAACTAAATATTGTTCCCCCCAAAGTCAAGGCAAATCAGGTTTGGTTCACCTGACCCCTTAGGGTTAGAATAAAGACAATATAGTTCTTGGTTGCTCAGTGAGTAGCTCCAAGTTCAAATTTAAGAAGGTAGATGGAAAACTTTTTTGTTGGACCTGTCCAATTGACTTGTCTTCTGATGAGGTCTGGGTCAGGAATCACAAGGAAAGACATCATTGGATCAGAGAATTATCCAGAGTTAACCTCTCTGGTGTGTGGCACAGACAGAAGTCAGGTTCCCAACTGCTGAATCGTCTCACTTCCCCTCTCTCTCTCCAAAGATCTGTGTTCCTTTTTCCCCCATCCCCCATTGCTGTAGAATTCTGCAGCTCTTCCCAGTTCATTTCTTTCCAAGATGTCAAACCTTCTCTTACAGAGAGAAAGAGACAGAGAGATTCATTATGAGTTCATGGTTAACCCTTTTGTTCCTCCATAGTTTGTTATCCATTATTCATAACAAATGTTCACTTGGACAACAAAAATCAGCTTATCTCTAGATCTGGAGCCAAAACCTATTATAACAGCAAAGACAGTAGATAAGATTTAAAGAGATCAGGGAAACTCTTTTTTGTTTTCTTTTTTAAAAATTAATTTATTTAATCAATTTAGAACATTATTCCTTAGATACAAAAATAATTTTCTATTCCTTCCTCCCCTCCATACACCCCTCCCATAGCCTACATTTCATTGGGTATTACATGTGTCTTTGATCAGAACCCATTTCCATGTTGTTGATCTTTGCACTAGGATGTTCATTTAGGGTCTACATTCCCAACCATATCCCTTCAACCCATGTATTCAAGAAGTTGTTTTTCTTCAGTGTTTTTACTCCCACAGAATGTGGATGGTGTTCTTTCTCATAGATTCCTCCAAGCTGTTCAGGATCACTGCATTGACACTAATGGAGAAGTCCATTATATTTGATTGTACCACAGTGTCTCTGTGTACAATGTTTTCCTGGTTCTGCTCTTCTCACTCTGTATCACTTCCTGGAGGTTGCTCCAGTCTCCATGGAATTCCTCCACTTTATTATTCCTTTGAGTACAATAGTATTCCATCACCAACATATACCACAATTTGTTCAGCCATTCCCCAATTGAAGGGCATCCCCTCATTTTCCAATTTTTTGCCACCACAAAGAGCGCAGCTATGAATATTCTTGTATGTGTATTTTTCCTTATTATCTCTTTGGGGTACAAACCCAGCAGTGCTATGGCTGGATCAAAGGGCAGACAGTCTTTTATCGCATATAGTTTTTGGGCATAGTTCCAAATTGCCCTCCAGAATGGTTGGATCAATTCACAACTCCACCAGCAATGCATTAATGTCATATCTGGGAAACTCTTGAAGATAGATGAGACCAACTTTCTAGGCATCAGTGAGGGGAGGAAGAGGAAAAGGAATCAATTAAACAGGTCTCTATGAAGTAGCAAATTCTTCTAAAGTTGAATGCTCCTTAAATAAGTTGGTGAGCAATCATGTTTATGTTCAGTTCAGAAGAACAATACTCTTCCTTTACAATCAGCTGAGCAGTGGTATGAAATGCAATGCTGGGGGAGGCCTCAAAGTTCTCCATCCTCCCTTGCTTTTGTTTCCCATGGTCCTTCAATCCTTTCTTCAGCTGGGAAAAATTATACTTTCTATTATCAATCTTACTGACAATTGATTGTAGTATTATTAGAAGGGATCTTGGTGAATAAAAAAGAAAATCTTCCTAAAAAACTGAGGATAAGAAAGAAACCTAATTCTGTTAGAATCTCCTTTATGATTAAACAAAATTAAAAAAAAAAGAAAACTTGACCCACTCAAACAAAATTTCAACCAAAATAGAAGAGGAAAAAAGAGTTTAATAAAACTCTTAGAAGAATCAGCTGATTAACTCAGGAAATTTGGTTCTGCTATTTCTACCAGAGTTCTACTGCTCTGCTAACTCTGGAAGCTCTGACTGGATACTAACCCACAGGACTGTTAACATCCTTGGCACCCCAAGGGCCAATGGGAGCTATCTACCTCTTTACCCCCATCTGCCCGCTACTTTCTAGAATGAAAGGATACATATTTTTTATTTTGTCTCATGTCTTACCTCCTGCACCTTCTGTGAATCTTGGCTTGGCTCTTACTGTCCTTGAATAACCAAAGAAGTCCCAAAGAAGGAAGTCCCTATAACACCCTGATCCCAACATCTTACGGAGTAGAAGACTGCTTTGCTCCTCAATTCCTGACTAAAAGTATGAGGGATTCCTGTCCTGTCTTGTCAGTCTTTTCCCTTGCAAAAATCAGTGAGAACACCCATTGGCAGATCCATACTATTCTCCCAAACCTACACTCTGCTCACTCTACCATCCCTAACCCTTCAAAAAAGAATAGCCTTCTTCAGGGGACCATTTGTTCCTTGCTCAGTTCATCCTTGGCATCAGAAGTTGCTCAGCCCTGTCTGTTCTTTTCCCCAAAAGTCTCAGATTACTCTGAGTTGTACCTTCTTCCAAACTCAGGCTGCATTTGCTTCTTCTACCCTCAGTTTAACATGTAAAATTACATTTTCTCTTTTAAATTGACAAATCTATTTTTTCTCCCTCCCACCACTTCAGTGGATTGGAAAAAAAAAAACTTATAACAAATATACATAGTCAAGAAAAATGAATTCCTTTTTTGATATCTTTGTCTATTTGATCCATGGAACATCAGAATTGCTTTAATGTACATTTCTCTAATTATTAGAAAGCTTCTGATTCCACTAGGCCTATTCACTTTCTGACTCACCTTTGTTTTTTAATAGTTGTTTAGTAGTTTCTGACTCTTAACAAACCCATTTGGGGTTTTCTTGGCATAGATACGGAAGTAGTTTATCAATTCCTTCCACAGTCTATTTTATAGAGTAGGAAACTGAGGCAGGTTTAAATGACTTGCCAGAAGGTACACACTTATTAAATATGGGAGATTGGATTTTAACTCAGGAAAAAGATTCTCCCTGACTCCAGGCTTAGCACTCCATCCACTTTACCACCTAACTTCCCTTCCCTCACCTAGGCAAAGTCAAATTCTTCCCTGCCATCTCTGAAACACCTATCTCCTTGAGGAAAAGGAGACAAAGACCCAGGCTACCCTGTGCCTCCCTTGCCTCCAGCACCTTCTCTTTTTCTTTCCTATAGAAAGTCCCTCAGCTACAGGTTTGTAGCTTCCCAAAATCAGAGTTGGCAGCCATGAGTACTTTGGGCATTAATCTCATTCAGTTAAAGGTTTATTGATTTATTTCTATTTTAAAATAGGAGGCATTATTTTTAATAAGATAATGTGCCTTATTACTTTAAAATCTTTTAGAGTTTTCTGTAAAATGAATTAGAAGGAGAAAAGTAGGAGAAGAACAATAGGATGGAGTAAATGAAATAAGCCAATCAACCAACAAACATTAAATTTCTTTGTTCTGAGCATTGTGCTAAATTCCAAGTATAAAGAGAAAAAGCAAAAACAGTCCATGTCCTTGTGAAGTTTGCATTATGATGAGGGAGTCAGCATGTATGTAAAAAATGTACAACCAAGATACAGAGTAGATAAGAGGTAACACTAGAAAGCCTCTATTAAAGAATGAATATCTAACTCTCATCTATATATCCATCTACTTTTCGATCTAATTTTATTTTTTAAATAATTTTTTATTTGATCATTTCCAAGCATTATTCATTAGAGACAAAGATCATTTTCTTTTCCTCCCCCCCCCCCCCAAAGCCGACGTGTGATTCCACTGGGTTTCACTCGATCTAATTTTAGGAAAACAAACGTATAGAATTACAAAGTAGTTTAATTTTTTCATACCGTAATATATTTGTGGGAAGGGGAAGTTGGGACTCCTGATTGTATTGGTTCACAGTTCCTTAACATCGTAATTGTTCAATAAATGTTTGTTGAATGAATGACTGACAGTCAGTCAAAGGAACTTCCAGTTAGGAAGCCCCTTCTTCAAATAAGAATCAGTAATTTCTTTGCAACTTAAAAGGCTTAGAGAATTCCTTGGGGTTACTTAAATCTGGGTCTTCCAAGAAGCCAACCTTTTCTCTAGAATACAATATCATTCTTATGGAATGTCATAGGTCTCAAAAACCAAAAGTTTATAGGTGCAACTGGGTGGTCAAATGGATAGAGAGCCAATCCTAGAGGTGAGAGGTCTTAGGTTCAAATCTGGCCTCAGACATCTCCTAATAGTGTGACTCTGGGCAAATCATTTAACATCCATCCTCTTGTCCTTATTGCTCTTCTGACTTGGAACTGATGATTAGTATCCTTTCTAAGACAGAAGATTAGGGTTTAAAAAAAAGTATAAAAATTACCCAGCTCTTATTTTCTATAAGTATTTAATTATGCCTATTATAGACTTATAACAATCACTTGTTTCCATTCCCAATAAGAACAATTATGGTGTCAATGGGGGGGGGCATATTTACCCCTTTCCAGAAAGACTAGTGAGAAGGATTAGAAAAAGTAAATAGCAACAGGGAAAGTAAAAAACACTAGACAGTTTAATCTTGTATTTGATAATATTTTGACTGTGTCTTGAAATACTGTTTATGGAAATGTTCCTGTAAAATTCTGTTTATCATTGACTAAATTGGAAAGCCTTATGTTGTCTTCTCTAAAACTGCTACAAATCACCACATTAGTGATAAAAGTATGTTCTTATTTTGGTAATGAAGCTTCTTTTTAGGGTTCTGCTTTTTAAAAATTCCATTTATTCTTCTTTCTCATTACTTAGCCTGCATTAAGCCATGGGTTATACTAGGCAAAGAAAACACTTTGAATTCATGCCTTGCCAAATCCAATTCCTCTTTTTATACCCTTGGTACCATCCAGTAGTCTCTAGGCAAATTACCTTGCAGTCATATTCTCTTTCTCTGTCTCTGCTTTTCCTTCCCTCATACTCTCTCTCTATTCTTCATTCTCTTCTTCACTCCTCTTTCTCTCCTTCCTTGCCTCCTCCTTTCCTCTTTATTTTCTTTGCTCTTTATTCTCTTCTCCTCTATTTTAATATCTAAAGTTAAGAAAAATAAATTCTTCCATTGGCTATGCTTCCAGAGATATCACCTATTATATTATTATATTACCTATTAGGTTTGAGGATAGGAGAAGAATTTATGAATAAACAAGAGATAGGAATCATTGTGAGATGTAAAATGGATAATTTTGAATATATTAACTTCAGAAGTTTTGTACAAATAAAGTAAATGTAGGCAGGATTAAAAGGAAACATAAAATTGGGGGGAAATTTTAAACACAGTTTCTCAGATAGAGTTCTCATATCTAAAATACATAGAGAAATTGTCAAATGTATAAGAATGTGAACCTTTTCTCAACTGATAAATGGTCAAAAAGATATAAATAGTTTTTGGATGAAGAAATCAAAGCAATGAAAAGTTACATTAAAAATTGCTCTGGATCATTATTGATCAGAGAAAGGCAAATCAAAACCACTCTGAATAATAATCTCACACCTATCAGGGAGTATTCTTTCAAATTGTACTGTGTTTATAGAGTTAGAGCTGAAAAGGACCAGGTCAAGGTCATACATGTAGAGAGCAACAGTTAGGATTCAAACCTTGTTCATTTGGTTTGGAGACAGTGACCTTTGCATTGGACTGGCCTTCCTTGTTAATGGCAGGGACATTGAAAATGACCTTGAACCAGTGCTTTTAATAAACACTAGATTTTTCAGAGTAAAATGAGTGGAACAAGAAGAACAATTCACATATTAGCAGCACTCTAGAAATAAACATCTTTATAAGACTTATAAACTCTAATCAATTCGGTGCCTGATCATTACTGTAAAGGTGCAATGAAGAAACAGATTACTTACCCTCTGAGGGATAGTTAATGAACTCAGGCCAGTCAAACCAGTCCATAAGCATTTATTATGCACTTGTTGTGTGCCAAGCACTGTGCTTAGCACTGTAGTTGCAAGGCAAAATACAGTCCCCCCTCTCAGTGAGGTTACAGTCTTAAGAGGTAGGTGACATAAAAACTATTATGTAAAAAAAAAAGCGATATGTGGTTTAAATTGGAATGAGCTACAGAGGGTGCAGAATGAATGAGACACAAATTTTGGACACAGATAATGTGAGCTTTTGTTTGTTTGAATATTTATTTCTAGAATTTTGTTTTTCTTTTTTTTTAATGGCTTGGGGGTAGGTGGGAGAGAAAATAGACCTGTTAACTGAAAATATAAAATTTAATTAAAACATTTTAAAAGCCATACAAATGATGATAATAATGGGCTTTTAACTGCTATCTCTAAAATGGTGCTATCACTTAAGAAGTTGCATGATAATATTAACTGAAGGGGGGAGTAAAAATAAGAAATTGCAGTTCTATAAAGGCTGTCTGAGAAAGTAATTCTTTTGTTAGAAATGGCATAGGCATTATCCTTTGTTCAAAGACGTTGCTGCTGCTT